>NC_090303.1:51108894-51420457 GCF_039906515.1 Pseudorca crassidens
AATCACTATGTTGTACAATGGAAACTAATATAATACTGTAAGTCAACTATACTTCAATTAAAAAAAATTATAATAGCCCGTGTGTGTGTGTAAAAGTCTACAAAGTGGGCAGGAAGAATGCACCCCAATAATGGCAATGGTTACCTGTAGATGGGGAAGAGGTGGTAGAGAGAAGTGAAAAAGGAAGTTCAGGGCTTTTGTATTTCTGATTATGTAAATCTTATACAATGAGAACCTATTCACATTTAATTTGGGTATTTTTTTTAACCATCTTAACCAATTTAAAGTGTATAGTTCAGTGATATTAAATACATAGGGTGATTTTTTTTAAAGAAAAAAAACTTTATAAAAAATTATCAGCAATGACTCCAAGATTTAAAAGTTGGGTAACTAAGAGATAATGCCTCCACTGAGATAAATTAAGATGCCAAAAATGAGATGGTTTGTATTACAAGCATTACAAACTCCAAAGCCTTTATGGGCCTGGCTTAAGTGCAGACTAGAAGATAACGTGAAAGTTGAGTGTAGTGTCTGCCTACAGAGCACATACTTGGCCTATATTTCAAAAACCTATGGACCAAATAAAACATACCTACAGGCCAAATTTGGCTGGTATCACCCTTGCAATTGTATAGGAAGAGGTGAGGTTGATTTTAAATGAAGAATAATAGAATTTGAGCCTTAGAGATATCTTTAAAATCACAAAAGCTAAGACTCTAGTAAAAACAACATAACTTGGTCAGGATGTGTTCTGTTTACAAGGTATATTACAGACATATTCATTTTGTGTTTAAGAATTTCATCCTGATATGATTCAATTTAGGCTGAAGTGCTAGGGACAATACAAAATTTTCTTCTCCTACCTTTAGATAAATAGGAAGAGAAAAGACCAATTTCTCACACTTTCTAATAAAGACAATTTAGTAAGAGTCCTGTAAAAATAAGGAAACGAGAAGTGATAAATTACGGATTTGACAGTGTGACGTTCCATAGGAGATGGCATTAGAAATGCCATCCTTAGTATCAAATGGTAAAAACATTTTTGTTTTTGTTTTTTTAATGAAGGATAGCAACACTGCCTGGATTCGGTATTGATCTAACACTGGTCAAGATATAAGTCTGAGTTGAGCAGGTGCAAAAGTGGATAACAGCTCGGGAATGCAAGATTGGTTTACAGCCAAAAATCAATTAATGTAATACATCATATCAATAGAAAAAGAACAAAAGTCACACGATCATCTCAATAGATGCAGAAAAAGCATTTCACAAAACCCAACACCCTTTCATGATTAAAAAAAAACACACACATAAACTTAGAAGGGAACTTGCTCAACCTGATAAAGTGCATCTATGAAAAACCCACAGCTAATACTATCGTGTTTAATGGTGAAAGACTGAATGTTTTCCTCTAATATCAGGAACAATAGAAGGATGTCCACTCTCACCACTTCTGTATAACATTTTACTGGAGGTTCTGGGTAAGCCAGTTTGGGGTGTGAGGGGATGGGATGATAGGACTGAAAGAAAAGATATCCAGATTTGAAAGAAAGAAGTAAAACTATCTCTGTATACAGATGACATGATCTTATAGACAGAAAATTGTAGGGAATTCACTGAAAAACTATTAAAACTAATGAATAAGTTCAGCAAAGCTGCAGGATACAAAATCAATATACAAAACTCTATTGTGTTTCTATACAGTTGTAATGAACAATCTGAAATGAAGTTAAAACAATTCCATCTACTATAGCATCAAAAAGAATAAAATACTTAGAAGTAAATTTAACAAAGGAATTGCAAAACTTTTATTCTGGAAACTATGATAATTTTGAAAGAAATGGAAGACATCATAAATAAGTGGAAAGATGTTTCATTTTCATAGATTAGATACTATGGATACACTCATGCTCATGAGCAATACTTCCCAAATTGATTTACAGATTGAACTCAATCTATTAAAATTCCAAGGGGCTTCCTTGCAGAAATTTACAAACTCATCCTAAAATTAGTGTGGAAATTCTAGGGACCCAAAATAGAAAAAAATCTTGAAATAGAAAAACAAAGTTGGAAGGCTCATGCTTGCCAATTTCAAAACTTACTATAAAGCTACAATAATAAAATAAGGATGGTATTGGCATGAAGATGGAGATATAGATCAATGGAATAGAATTCAGAGTCCAGAAAATAAAGCCTTGCATTTATAGTCAATTAACTTTAAACAGGGTGTCAAAACCTTTTAGTGGAGAAAAAAATAATCTTTCCAACAAATGGTGCTGGGACAACTGGATTTCCATACACAAAATAAGGAGGCTGGACCTTTGCCTCACACCATGTAGAAAAATTACTTCAAAATGGATCAAAGACCTAAATATAAGAGTGGAAGCTATAAAAATCTGGGGAAAAAGGCTAAATTTTCATGACCTTAGCTAAGGCAATGGTTTCTTAGATATGATACCAAAAGCATAGCAACAAAAGAAAAAATAAGTTGGATTACATCAAAATGAAAAACTTTCATGCTGAAAAAGTTACCATCAAAAAAAGTGAAAAGAAAACCAACAAAATGGAAGAAATGTTTGCAAATCATATATCTGATGAGGGACTTGTACTTATATAAAGGACTCTTACAACTCAATAATAAAAAGATAAATAACCTAATTTTAAAATGGGCAAAAGATCTGAATGGACATTTCCTCAAAGAAGATATACAAATGGCCAATAAGCATATGAAAAAAATGCTCAACAACATTAGCCATGATTAAAAAAAAGCAAAACCACAATGAGCTACCACTTTGCACGTACTAGATTAGCTATAATCAAAAAGACAGACCATAACGAGTATTGGTGAGGATGTGGAAAAATTGGAAGCCTTATACACTGCTGGCGACAATGTAAAATGATGCAGTCGTTTTGGAAAACAGAATAGCAGTTCCTCAAAAAGTTAAACATAGAGTTATCATGTGATCCAACAGTTCTGTTCCTAGGTATATACCCAAGTTGAATAAAAACATGTCCACACAAAAAATTGTACAGGAATGTTCATAGAAGCCCTGTTCATAATAGCCAACAAGTGGAAACAACCCAAATGTCCATCAACTAATAAATTAATAAAATGTAGTGTATGTATATACAATGGGATATTATTCAACAGTGAAAAAGAATAAAGTACTGATGCATGAACAACATAGATGACGTTTGAAAACATGCTACATGAATGAAGCCTGTCACAAAAGACCACATATTGTATGTTTACATTTATATGAAATGCCCAGAATAGGCAAGTTTATAGAAACAGAAAGTAAATTAGTGGTTGCCTAGGGCTGGGGGGTAGGAGTTGCAGAGAAATAGGAAATAACTACTAATGGGTACAGAGTTTTGGGGGGAGTGATGAAAATATTTTGGAATTAGTAATGTTGGTTGTGCAACTCTGTGAAAACACTGAAAACCATTAAATTGTACACTTTTAATAGGTAAGGTGTATGAATATGAACTAGTCTCAAGAAAGTTGTTATCAAAATTAAGTTAAAGACTGGATGGCAGAAATACTGCGCAGCCATACCCCTACAGTGAGTGGAATGGGATAACAATAAAGGTGCTCTATTGTTGGATATATGGAAACTGGCTAACTCTGACATCCAAGTCTTTCTTATATAAAGCCCAAAGATTTCCAAATTTTTCTCCTACAGCCCCCAACTTCAAATTGAGTTCAATAAAACACAATTTAATATAACGATAGCTTTGGACCATTCTCTGGGAGTTTTGGCAGACTAGAACACTGAACAAGATCATGCATAAAAATCAGGGATGGGCAAGTTTTTTGGACAGAGGTACTAGACAAGCTAAAAGGCAAGAAATCCCAAACAGTTGCAGCCTCTGAATTGCATCTGTATCTGCAGGCCAAACAGTTTCCGCACTGGCTTCCCACTGAAAAGACTGTCCATCAGTAGTAATGATTGCGTGCCCACTGTTTGTCACACACTGTGCTAGGTGCTGGAGGTGAAACGATGAGGAAGGCAAACTCTCTGCTTCTGAGACGTGCCCAACTAAAGGGAAGCAAATAATTAAAGTAACAGATAAATGCTGTAATGGAGGTCTGCCCTAAGTACTGTGGGAGCAGAGAGGGGTCTGCACAATTGACTGCATGAGTAAAGCTGAGAAATCTTCTTGTGAAAGTGACCTTCCCGCTGGGTCTTGGAGAATGAGCAGAAAATGCATGCAATGCCCTGTAGGCATTTTTTTATGCCTATAAAATTCTTGTTATGCTGTTAAGCCAGTGTTTATATATACCATTATCTAAAAATGAAGCAGAATCAAATAAATACCGAAAAGGCACTAAATACTCTAAAAAGCTACTCAGAGAATAATAGACATGTGTATGTGGTTTGAGACATTTACAGGCATTCTTTATCCTGCATTTTCTTATAAGAACACAGATAATTAAGAAAATAATCTATTGTTGACCCTAATTTATCTGCTAATAGTTAAGGCTCTTCTGTTCTATTTTGCTCTATCAAGCAATTCATTTCCGTATGAAAGACTGGGCTGAACCACAAAATCATTTAATTATAGAAATGGAAGTGACTCCAGTGTTTTCTCTGTGCATCTCAACTTTAGGCCTGGCTGGGTTTAATTACTCCTGGTTTAAAATTTTTCTTTTCTTAAAATAGTTTAGAAGGATTTTCCACTTTCCCTCATAATCTGTCTTCTGTCATCTGTGGTCTTAGATGTCATCTGTTAAGTGAAACAAAGTGGAGTTTTAATGTGCAATTACAAGTAAAAACAAACTGACAACCCAAAAGAATACTAGGATGGAATTTCTGAAAAGCTTGAATTCCTCTGAAACAGGAGCTTATCAGCAAATGGCCTGTGAACTCATTTTGGCCCCCAAATATTTTACTCCATCTCTGAATAAGCAAAGTGCTTTTATCTCAGTATGATTCATCAAGCAATTACAAAGACACCCTACCATTTGATTTCCAGGCTGCCATCTCCTGTTGTGATAAAATTGAAATTTCTGCTGTGTTTAGTGGCAAAACCGTGATATCAGGAAGAAAACTTTTATTTTAGGAAAAAAATAAGAAACTATCCCCTCACAGAAGAGAGTTTTCTTTTCTTCCATCCTTGGACTTTATTGCTAATGTCCTAGGAATAGACAGACACACCTTCTCACCTACTATGCCTGGTTACCCTCCAAATTAGCCAAATAGATTTACTACTTATATTTGTGGGTTCCTTCCCTGTGTTTTGTGCAGCTAACAGTGTAACAGGTTTTGTTTGCTATTCAATACATATGACTTTAAATTTCCACTGCTCTCCATGTACTTTCTTTTTTTTTTCTTTTTTTAAAAGTTGTTACTGGAGTATAGTTAATTTACAATGTTGTGCTAGTTTTCAGGTATACAGCAAAGTGAATCAGCTATACATATACATATATCCACTCTTTTTTAGATCTTTCCCATATAGATCATTACAGAGTATTGAGTAGAGTTGCCTGTGTTATACAGTAAGTCTGTATTAGTTATCTATTTTCTATATAGTAGTGTGTATATGTCAATCCCAATCTCCCAGTTTATCCCTCTCCCCCCTTCCCCCCCAGTAACCAGAAGTTTGTTTTCTACATCAGTGACTCTATTTCTGTTCTGTAAATAACTTCATTTATACCATTTTTAAAAGATTCTACATGTAAGCAATATCTTATGATATTTGTCTTTCTCTGTCTGACTTACTTCACTCAGTATGACAATCTCTAGGTCCATCCATGTTGCTGCAAATGGCATTATTTCATTCTTTTTTCATTTTCATTCTTTTTTATGACTGAGTAATATTCCATTGTATATATATACCACATCTTCTTTATCCATCCATCATTCGATGGACATTTAGGATGCTTCCATGTCTTGGCTATCGTAAACAGTGCTGCTATATGAACATTGGGGTGCATGTATCTTTTCGAGACACAGTTTTCTCTGGATATATGCCCAGGAGTGGGATTGCTGGATCATATGGTAGTTCTATATTTAGTTGTTGTTTTTTTTTTTTAAGATGTTGGAGGTAGGAGTTTATTTATTTATTTATTTATTTTTGCTGTGTTGGGTCTTCGTTTCTGTGCAAGGGCTTTCTCTAGTTGTGGCAAGTGGGGGCCGCTCTTCATCGTGGTGCGCGGGCCTCACTATCGCGGCCTCTCTTGTTGCGGAGCACGGGCTCCAGACGTGCAGGCTCAGTAGTTGTGGCTCACGGGCCTAGTTGCTCCGTGGCATATGGGATCCTCCCAGACCAGGGCTCAAACCCGTGTCCCCTGCATTAGCAGGCATTCTCAACCACTGCGCCACCAGGGAAGCCCTATATTTAGTTTTTTAAGGGACCTCCATACACTGTTCTCCATAGTGGTTGTACCAATTTACATTCCCACCAACAGTGTAGGAGGGTTCCCTTTTCTCCACACCCCCTTCAGCATTTATTGTTTGTAGACTTTTTGATGATAGCCATTCTGACCGCTGTGAGGTGATGCCTCATTGTAGCTTTGATTTGCATTTCTCTGATAATTAGTGATGTTGAGCATCTTTTCATGTGCTTTTTGACCATCTGTATGTCTTCTTTGGAGAAATGTCTATTTAGATCTATCCATTTTTTGATTGGGTTTTTTGGTTTTTTTAATATCGAGCTGCATGAGCTGCTTGTATATTTTAGAGATTAATCCCTTATAGGTGGCTTCCATGTACTTTCTTAAGATTTAGTTCTTTGCTTTAATTCCTTTAATCTGTTTCAATCTCAACACCTCCTCCCTCCAAGAGGATTAGCTTTGTTATGCTAAAAAATAAACCCAAAAAACAAAAAAAACCCTACATATCACTGAAATGTAGGATGAATTTGAAGGTGTCCAGAGATTCCTGGAAGTGTTTCTCCCAATATAATTTGGGCACAAAATGGAATCAGAACAATCTTGAGCTTAAATTAGTACTGAAAGTTTACAGACCTTCTGCTAATGGCATGTAATAATTGTTTCACTGGAGGCCAACTGAGTCACTAGTTTTGCATGAGCAATTTCCTAATGGGCACAAAAGCAGAATGTTATTTCTTCTCAAAGGAAAGGTTAATTGCATATGACTGCCTAAGAATTGAGCAGAGAAATGGGGTATAGGCCCAATTAAGGACCAGCAGGCCTCTGGCCCCCACCACCACCAGTTCTGTCCCCCGAGGCCTCAGATACTGGCCAGCTCTAGTCTAACCACTTCCTAGGAGCCTTTGTACCATGAGCTTTGAAACCAGAGCCTCTCCCAGAATAAATCCAGACCAAGAAGTTAGTTCATCCTGGCCAACTCCTTCCAGAGAGGCAAGATTTAGACTCTTTCCCTGAGTCCATGGTTTCTTAGAAGTGTGGTCAGTCCATAGTGTGGTGACTCCTTTCAACGAGGGTTCACCCCAGGATGCTTCTATTTCCAGTCTTATGGTGGGACCAAACCTGAGAAGTGGTCAGTATAGGTGGACCCATTCTGAACAGTTTCAGAGCACCTTGATCCATCATTCATTTTTTAGACAAGTTTACAGGTGGCCAGTCCCACTGTGCGGTGGGAAACTGAGTTTTGGCAGACCATGCTGGCTATAAGGAGCCCATCAGAGAGCAGCACAGCAGAGTGATCAAGAGTTAGAGCTCTGGACCCAACTGTATGATCTTGGGCAAGTGACATAACCTCTCTGGGACTTAGTACCTTCCTCCATAAAATGGGGATAATTATAGTACTTACCTCAAATGTAAGTGGTTTTGAGGAATGAATAGGTTAATATACCTAAAAATGCTTAGAATGGTGCCTGAAACATGGTAAATGCCATATAAGTATTTGCTATTGTTTTTTTTGAGCATGGCCAACAGATAGGTATATAAAAATCAGTCTGATATAATTAAAAACAAATGAAAGTGCACTTAAATAGGCTTCAGCTTTGACTGAATTTCCTTAGATATCTGGCTATATTACAGCATGTGGGCACATATTTGATAATTGTTCAAGAGCAACTATTCAAAACACTTCTCAAACTGGTCTTAACACAAGATTATTCCAGGAGACGTTTATTAGGTGTGCTAGAAAATTTTTTTCCTGCAGCAATCAAATTTGTTTGTCCCTCCATTAAACAAAATTTAATTGATTTCTTGACTCCAGGACTTCTCAGTCTTTCATGTGATCTGTGCATTATGAAACCCAGGAGAGAGATTTGCTATGCACGGTTTACCAAGTGTAATTGAATGCAGAACCCTTTGTTCTTAGAGTTCTGGTACATTCACTATCTTTCCCAATCTGTGTTCCCAAGGGGATGCTAGTGGATGTTACTTGGCAACTGACAGAAAGATTATTAATGTCAAATAACATTTAAGTGTTGCCTTCCTAATTCCTAATTGGCATGAACAAGTCATATCACACTGGAAACAAAGATTTGCAAGTGTGGAAACTAATGTGCGTTTCTAGATTCAGAGACTTCAAAGACCAGTAAAATCAATGGGTTGCTACTATTTTATCTTGCCAAGAAAGATCATTGAAATAAATTGTCATTTATTATTACCATTGTTTCATAAAAGAAAGATATTTTAACAACCAAAAGTGAAGGAATAATATAATTTAAGAGTAAAGGGCAACTATTGAAACTGAATGTATTTAGCTATATAAAAAATTCACTACATTATTTGCATTTTGTCCTTTTGCCTTGAATCGGGGAAAACTTATTCTTGGTCTGTTGTTTGGGAATCACTGAAGTCTACAGCAGCACATGGAGCTTGTCAAATTAACCTTGCATATTTCAGATTTGTTTTATTTTGCAAAAGATTGCTTCTTTCTTATTTATTGGCCCCATTAGTCACTGTTACGGAGTCCTACATGTCTGGATGGTTATCACATATATGTCTGGATATTATCATCATGTAGAGACATGGTGCTTTTATCTTGCTGGTATGTTAGGAACCCTGTGGCACAGTGGATGGGCCACTCCAGGCATACCACTGTCCTGTAAACACATCTCCATGCTTCTCTGGGCATTTTTTCCAGACTTACAGCTATATCCTCTGGAAATCCCTTCTGTAATAAAGGAACACCCTCTCTTTTCTCAGACTCTCTGAAGGTATACCACCTTGCCTTAATTAAGACATGGTTCTCCCTTGAGGAAGCTACAACTTCCGCAGTCTCTCAAGTAGAAGTTATTCATTTCCCCCCTCCATATGGGTTAGAAGGAGGGGCCAGTGTCTTCGTTATTCCCCAATACAACTTCCAGACCCCCTTGATCCACCTGTGTATAAAAACTGCTTGAAACACTCTCCTCTCAGACTTCAGGAATACTCCCTGCTTCTGGTTTCCTCCTACCTCTCCTGCTTTTCAGACTCCTTCAGAGGATCCTTTCCTCATCATCCCTTCAAAGTTGTCATTCCTTGGCTTGATCTAAGACCTTCCTCTTTCTCACTTTATATTCTTTCCCTAAAATTTCTCATCTAATTCCGTAGTATCAATTACCATCTATTTGCGAATGAGTCTCAGATATTTACGTCTTGTCCAAAACTCTTCTGGGCTTCATACCTGTATCCTCCTACTCGTCCTCCATGTATCCCACAGGTTCCTCAATTCCTCAACACATTCATAACTTCTCCCAGAACCGGGAGAAGAATATGTTTCCTATTTCAGACACTGCGCTGTCATCTGAAGACCCAAAGCTGAAAGCCAAGGGACGTTTCTTCTTTTTTCTTCACCTTCCACAATCCCAGTGTCCAAATCCCATTTTTCCTGGAGATCAGTCCAGTTAACCTTCCAAATATCTCTAAAAATCTATCATTTTCTCTTTTCCTGGACTAGTCCCTGCTCTCATGCAAGTTACCATCACCTCTTGACTGTGTAGACTCCAGCCTCACCCCTTCATTGTTTTCTCCGTTCTGCAGAGTGATCTTTCTGCTCAGATCTGATTACAACATCCCCAGGCCTGAAACCCTTCAATGGCTTCCCCTACTCAAACTCTTTAACTTGATGGCAAGGTCCTTCCTGGTCTAGCCCATGCTTGCTTCTGCAGCCTGTGTTGTCTTCTCTCCACACCCAACGACTTTCAGCTCTTAAAGAAGCCGCACTCTCTTAGGATTCTAGGGCTTTGCACATGTTACTCTGAAGCACTTCTCCCCACTACACATACACCATCCACCCCACACCTCCCTTTGCCCAGCCATTTTTCTCTTATTTCAAGCCTTGGCGCACATATCTCTTCCTCCAGGAAGTTTCCCCAGATGCCTCACTTTAGTATTAGTTTAGGAGCCCCCCACTCTGTGCTCACATAGAATGATATCCTTTCCCTACTGTAGAATTTCATACACAAACAATAATTATTTGTTTATTTGTCTGTCTCCTCCACCAAACTATAAGCTCAGGATGACATGGACCATGTTGCTTTTATTAACCATTATATCCCTTGAGCCTAGCACTTGGCCAGCTCATAATAGGCACTCAGTAATATTTGGAATAAATGAATTAATGCAATTGATGGTTGTTTTTGATTTTAAGTGTCCTAGTAGTGGACATATCACTTAAGTCCCAAGAGGAAACAGCATCATCAAAATAGGATAATTCAGGGACAGGTGACTTACAAAGGGATTACGTATAAATATGGGGTAGAGAAGAACCACTAGTAATGATACGGTTACTGTTACCACCCTTAGTCCAGAAGCTGCTACAGAACAGGAAGGAGAGAGAGTCATGTGCAGTCAGACACTCGAGAGGACCACTGGCTTTTGGTTAAGAGACACAGCCAGCTTAAGGCTACGGCCAGGGTTCAACCGAAGAAATATAACTAGTAGGAGATAAATATTAGGAGATTTATTACAAGGAATTGGCTTATGTAATTGTGGGGGGCTGGCAAGGCAAGGCCAAAATCTGTATAGGAGCAGACCATCAGGAAGGGCAGGGTGGGACTCTCTCATCTCTCGGGATGAAGCTTCTGTCCAGAGGGAGAATTTGTTCTTCTGGGAAGCCTTGGTTCTGCTCTTTGAGGCCTGTCAATGGATTAAGTCAAGCCCAACCAGATTCCTTAGGATAATCTCCCTTACTTAGAGTCAATTAATTCTTGCCTTGAATCACATCTACAGAATACTTTCACAGCAGTATTAGTATTTGTTTGAATAACTAGAAACTATAATTTAGCTAAGTTGCTACATAAAATTGGTCACCTCAGCTAACTTGAAGGAAGGGAGCCAGGGAATATACACCCTGACCTCACTCTTCGGGTTCTCCATTGGCTGAGCCCGATCAGTAGTCAGAGGCAGGATCTATTGATGGAGTCCTTAAGGTTACTGGATTCCACACACTACCTGGAGTGTGAGGGAGGGAGATGAAACCAAGCTTGGACCACTTTGTGGGTTGAATGTGAAATTTCTCAGAGAGACGAATGAGGATTAATTTTCAGTAGTTTTAAAGAAAGAAGCTCCTTAAAGAAGAGAGGAGCCTCCAAATTAGAGAGCCTCCAAATTAGGAGCCTAAAAAGAAGAGGAACCCAAAAGGTTAGAAACAGGGGTATTCCTCTCAAGGGCTCCTGTATGAAAGGTTTGTCTTATTTTGTGCTTTTCCTTTGGGCTAGACAGGCCCACGTAGTGTACAGTTCCACATATTTCCCCCTTAAGTCAGAAATCCCATGACTCATGCCAAGGCTTCCTGACAATTTCGATGCATCTCTACCAGTTCATGTGGTGTGTTATGAGGAATAAAGAGCCAGGGCAGTATAAAGGGATTTGGCGTGACCCACATCCTTTTTCCAGTGGCTGTCCACATGGGGAAACCGCAGCCTGGTGACTGAGGGCCAGCCACTCCTGAAGTGGAAGGAAAGCCACCAGCTGGACTGCTCAGGTACTGTGAGGTAAGCCCACCTGCCAGTCTTTCCCAAATGCAAAATAATGAGATGACACTGGAAAACGGTAAACCGTCTCCTGGGTGATGTTTACTTTTCATGGTTAAAAGTTCAGACTCTGAAGTTAAACTGTCAAGGTGAAATCCACTTAACCTTAAGCTGCTTCACCACTTGCTGAGTATATGAGATTTTAGACAGGGCGCTTAACCTATAAAAAGAAAATTTGCATGGGGATTAAATTAATAAAAATTTCAGAGAAGTACATGGTGTCAAATGAATGCTAGCTATTATTATCACCATCAAAAGCAAATTGATATGTTCAATTTCCTAAATACAATACAATTCAGGAACTCTTCATGAATTTAGAGCAGGGGTCAGCAAACAAAGCCAAATCCAGTGTGTTGCCTGTTTTGTAAATAAAGTTTTACTGGAACACAGCCATGCCCAGTCATTTACAAGCTGTCTGTGACTACATTTGCTCTGCAGAGTTGCATAGTTGGCACAGAGATGGTATGACCCACATAAACTAAAATATTTATATTTTGTAAATATCGAGTATGTAAATATCCTTATCTTTTTATAAATAAAGAAAAAGAGTACCAACCCCTGATTTAGAATATGAAAGTGATAACTTGAAAGAGATTACATGAAACTGCTTTGTATTCACAAGAATAGATACCCTATTACAATACATTACATTCAGTTTTTCCCAAAGAATCTTACCACTCATGACACAATATTCAGAAAAAGGTGTAAAGGATGTTCTCCTCCATGCATATTCCTCCACCCCCTTTTAAAAAATTTTTGCCTAGACTAAAAAGAGAAGTCTGAAATAAGATTTCAAAATTGAATTTTAAAGATAAAGAGCCAGAAAATTCCCTTTTATGCACAACTTTGATGGCAGTCTGTCCATAGCAAGTTAGTTCAGTAGGTTACAGAGGGGTGCTACTGAAATCAACGTCAAGACTTTGACCCATAACTGGGTGCTGATGTTTTGTTCTGTACAATGACCTCAAATACAGATCAATAGCTGTTTCCAGTCAGCTCCTTCACCAAGGTACGCAGGGCCTCATAGTGCTATGCCAGGTGTAACTTTGGCCCTCCAGAATTTATCATCACTACTGATAGAATCAGTCAAGAAATATGCCCTTATGTGGTGATTCAGAAACATCCTGTTTACCTGAGCTAGATGACCTATTTCCATGGACCATACCATTTGTGTATTCAGGGAAACACGTGGGTTGACCAAATAGGGCCTTATAGGTGAGATCAGTTGGGATTCAGAAGAAATATTAAACTACTTAAAACACTCTCTTCTGGCCATCTGCCTATCCTTTGTTGCAATGTTTCCCCTACCTTTTCCTTCTTTACTAATTACTACATGCTCCTGACCTTGACTTGGCAAATCTGGCTTTGTTTTCTAAATCCTGATTTAAAAAGTGGCAGCCTGCTTCTGCTCTCCATCTTTCCTAGATTCTCCCCTCCATGTTTTTATTCAAACCTGGTAACTTGACCCTGAATTTCTGTTACTTCCTCTGTTACTTGTTTTTGGAGAGAGAGGTGAGCCCCTTCACACACATAAAACAGTCCTGCAATGGCAAAAGCCTATCAGTGCAAACAGGATCAAATGTGGAGAAGGTCAAACACTCAGCCTTGTATTTCCTCACTTCCTACTGTAGTCAGCATCACATCCATGATCAGTCTGCACTAAAAATCTTCACGTGAATTATATATATGAAAAGTAGACATTTGGGAAAATGCTTTATTTCTAAAACACAATGTCCTGTCTCATAGCCAAGCATACTTATTTTAAAGAGTTGGTATGCAATTAATGTATTTGGAACACATGACTGATTAAAAATAGCAGCACTGTTAAGTTCTAACTTTGTTCTTTTGCCAGTTTTGAAGTTCTGTGAGAGCAAAGGATTTAACGATCATAGTAACTAGATAAAACCGAAGCTTGTGTACGTTTGCCTGCTTTGTCTCATTGAACGTGTCCAAATCTGCATATGTAATCCAGATCAGGTACTGCGACGGCAGATTTTCTCAGTTCAGTAGATCGTTTAAGACCCTTACATCACTCAAGGTTTTCTAATATATTTTACATGTTAGCTTACTTTATTAGATACACTTGTTTTCAGTGGAGCTGGACTTGATAATAATAATAATAAAGCACAATTTAGAGGGTTGTTCAACAAAATAAGCCTTTATTTTTCAAGCTTACCATACCCTAAACCTTGTGCTTCCTGAAATTCCTTCTGAATTTTATCCCCTGGAACAGGTTTCTTTTCAGAAAAGAAAAAAAAAATTTATTGATCTGTCAAATTTATTTATTTAGCTATTTATTTAGCTCAGTCCTTAAAAGCCATTTCTGCCTTGCCAGTTCATGAAACCAAATGTACCAACATATTTATTTCTTTTACCTCTGTGCTTCTAGAAACACTAAATTAAATAACTATATTAATCAGTTCAATTAAAAGCTTGTGGTTGGGGCCTTCATACTTAACCACATACACTTGTGTTATCTTTAGTCAGCCCCCAGTTATCCTCCACGGCTTCTGTCTGGGACTCAACTAATGATGGAACCTCCTGCTTCAGAAAAAAACACACCTCACATGGCCTCCAGCCAACTCCAGACCTCTGTACCATCAGTTATTCTCTCTTCGCTCTTCAGATTCCCCCTCCTCGTTCTCTCCCTTCAGGCTGTAAACAGGTTGAAGTTTCTCTGATTCTAAAACTTTTTTTTTTTTTGCAGTATGCGGGCCTCTCTCTGTTGTGGCCTCTCCCGTTGCGGAGCACAGGCTCCAGATGCGCAGGCTCAGCGGCCATGGCTCACGGGCCCAGCCGCTCCGTGGCATGTGGGATCTTCCCGGACCGGGGCACGAACTCGTGTCCCCTGCATCGGCAGGCGGACTCTCAACCACTGCACCACCAGGGAAGCCCTCTAAAACTTTTTAAATGAATACATAGAAGTAAAATAAAAAGTAAACCTTGCTTCTTCTATGCGCTCTCTCTCAACCTACAATCCTTTCTCTCATTTTTTAAACTGATTTACTTCTTCAAAGGGTAAATCTATACAGATTGTCTCTGTTGTCCTACTTCCACTGAATTCTGCAAATCTGATTTCTTCCTCACCATTCTACAAAGATTATTTTGGTCCTCTTCCTCGTTATTCTTTCTGTGACATTTAACATGATCAAACACTAATGTTTAGAGGGTACCTCCATTTTCTTCTGGCTTTATTGTTTTCGCGTGCAGCAAAGGCCACGGGTGTAGCACTTTCTTTGCCATCCACAGGGAAGGAGTGAATTTTATGATTAATGAGTTTGGGATAAGGAGCAGAGTTTGCTTCCTCGATAATAGGAAATGGCTTAAATAAATTATAATAAATCCATATGATGGAATAATGCTTCCTCAGCTTCTTCCTTGCATGAGAACACATGTCCTTCCTTGCCTCTCCTTACTGTGAGGTAGTTGGGAGGCTGTCATTGACTGACAGTAAGATTGTATAGTTCTGGTAAGCCTGCCTAGCTAACAGACCTAAAGGCACATCCTCTAACCTTTGTTAGCAATAAAAGTGATTGTTTTGATCTCCATTTGCCTCTCTCAGTTGGTGCCAAAGTCCGTGGAGTAGATAGGTGTTTTGCATGGGTCCCTCTCCCAAAACTCCAAAGCCTGCTTCTTCAGCCTCTTTTTATGGCTTTCATGTCTTTCTCCTCCTTTTGCACATATCCGTAGGTACTATATCATAGCACAAATTACATTGCATTTTGTAACATTTTTCTAATTATGAAAGTAATTCTTGCTATAGAAAATGTTTTAAATAAAAACGCATAAAGACAAACGTGAAAACTTAGAATCCAGAGATGTCCTTTAACAATTTGGAAGCTTTCCTTCTAGTCTTTTTTCTAAGGGTATAATAAAAAATTATATGTGTGTGTATGTGTGTGTGTGTGTGTGTGTGTGTGTGTATATATATATGTATACACATACACGTATAATTTTTCATCATTGGAATCAAATTTTATATACTTTTGTTTCCTGCTTTTTTTCAAATTTACAGTGAACATTTTTTCCCTATCATTAAACATCCTTCTAAAATAAGATTTTCAGTGCCTGTATAACATTCTGTTGTATGAATTTTTCATAATTTATTTAAACAATTTCCTATTATCGAAAACTGTTCCTCTTTTTTACTGTTAAGTATACTAGCTATTTATTCATGTTTATTACATGCCAAGAACTATCTTATGTCTTTTTATAAAGGTTGCTTCATTATTTATCACAACAATCCAGTGAGGAGGTGAGGTCCTCACCATTTGACAGGAGAGGAAATTGAGGTTCAGAGACTTGCTCACCACATACAGCTAACTGGTGGCAGAGTTTAAGCCCTGGTCATCTGACTCCAGCTCATGTCCTCTGAATCACCTCTCTGTGCTCCACCTCTAAATGATGTGATAAACATCCTAGCACATAAATGACTGTAATGTCAATGTTTTAGAACACTTTTTGATCACACAAGACCATCCTTTTTCATTGCAAACAATCAGAATTATCAGATACGCACATATTTTTTAAAAGTTTCAATTCTTACATCACACCATTCTCAAAAATAAAGTCAAGATGAATTAAGAGTTAAATATTTTAAATATATATAAAATGTGGAAGATAATATGGGAAATGTATTTGTAAATTTAACAGTAGAGGAGACACAAACTCCAGATGCAGTAAAGGAAAGGATAGACAGATATAACTACAGAAAAATGTAAAACTCCACTCAATAAAACACACCAATCATTGGACACTGGTTGGATTAGGCTGCCCAGAATCTAATCACCTTCCTTTAAGTAACAGCTGATTCCTGTTTGTCCATCCAACACCCCCCCTCACCGCCCCCCTCAGCTACTGCTGTTCCAGGGCAGTTGGCTCCACTTCTGATTCCAGGGAGGTCAGGAGATCTGTGCTCCATTAATAAAAACAACACAACCACCTAATAGTGATTGTTTCAGAAATGGGCACAAATTCTAAGGCAGAAATATTAGAGTCAAATTCAGTTGTTGGCTTCTGTTTGACCTGTTGCCGAAGCTGATTTTCCATCTTCTCCTGGACTTGGTGTTGAATGATGTGAGCTGTTAACTGCAAAGTAGAACCTGAAAGTGAAGCTATCACAATCAAAGGCACAATGTAAACTCCACAAACAGAAATTTTTGTCTGTTCGGTTCGCTCGCTGATGAATTTTTAGTTTCCTAGAACATTGCCTAGTACATAGTAGGCACTGAAATATTTGTTAATGAATGGAGAGAGAAAAAAGCTAAGTCTTGATGACATCAGTTAAACCCTGAATCCAAGTGTACTTGCCACCAGTCCAAACTTGGGCTTTTTAGATATTTAATAAATTTCCGTTATTACTTAAGGCAGTTTGATTTGACTTTTCTCTCATTTGCAACTTGCTGCGGTTTGAATGACTGTGTCCCCACAAAATGCACATGTTGAAATCCTAACCCCTAAAAGTGATGATACTAGTAAGTGTGGCCTCTGGGAGGTGATTAGGTCAGGAGGGTAGAGCCCTCATGAATGGGATTAGTGCTACAATAAAAGAGATCCCACTTATCATTGCTCTTTTAAACAGTCAATATTAATCTAGATTTACCTATATATTTACTCTTTCTGTTGCTTTTTTTTGTCCTTTGTGCATCTCTGCTTCCACCTATTATTATTTTTCTTCTTTTTTTTTTTTTTTTTCTTTAGCCTAGGGCAGCTGGTGGGAAGTTCTCTTAATGTTTGTTTGTCTGAAAATGATTTATTTCACCTCTTTTTTAAAGGCTGTTTTCACTGGGCATAGAATTTTAAGATTGGCATTTCCTCCCCCACGCTTTGAAGCCATCATTCCATGTATTTTCTGTAGTCCAGTGTTTCTGTTGAGAATACAGCTGTCATTAAAATGTTTGTTCCTTTAAAGGTAGTATGTACTTTTACCCATTTCTGACTGCTAAGATTTTTTTAATTGCCTTTTATTTTCAGCAGTTTTAGTAAGAAGGACCTAGGTTTAGTTTCTGAGCATTTATCCTGCTGTCATTCTGAGAACCTCTTGAATAACTTTCATTGATTCTGAACATTTTCAGCCATTATTTCTTCCCTATTGCTTCTGCCCCATTCTCTTTCTGTTCTCCTTCTGGAGGTTAGATATTTTCACTCTGCCTCCTGTATTTCTTATTTCATTATTTTTTATTGAGTTATAATTGACATAACATTACATTAGTTTCAAGACTGGTATATATTGCAAAATGATTCAATACTTGTATATATTACAAAATGATCACCATAGTAAGTCCAGTTAGCATCCATCAGCATACAGAGTTACAGCTCTTTTTCTCATGATGAGAATCTTCAAGACCCACTCTCCTAGCTACTTTAAAATATGCAATACAGTATTATTAACTGTGCTGTATATAACTATTATCACTGTGCTGTACATTATATCCCCATGACTTATTCACTTCATAACTGGAAATATGTACCTTCTGACCCCCTTCACCTGTTTCACCCCCCCAACTCCCACCTCAGGCAACCACAATCTATCCTCTATATCCATGAGCTCCAGTATTTTTGTTTGTTTGTTTATTTAAGATTGCACAGAAAAGTGAAATCATACAGTATTTATCTTTTTCTGTCTGACTTATTTCACTTAGTATAATACCCCCAAGGGTCCATCCATGTTGTCACAAATGGCAAGATTTCATTCTTATTCATAGCTGAATAATATTGCATTGTATATATATAATACCACATTTTTCTTTATCCATTCATCCATCAATGGACACTTAGGTTGTTTCCATGTCTTGGCTATTGTAAATAATGCAATGAATATTTTCTCTTTAGAGGCACATATATCTTTGATGAAAATAAACACTAAAAAACAAAGAAGAAGAAGAAAGTGAAAGGGATCTCTAGAAGTTAATCAGATATAAATGGATTTCTTTATAGGAAAACGCCAGACAACCCTCTGATCATACTAAAGTGTTTGCATGTTAGTATCTGTCTTAAAAAGCAAAGAGGTTTTTATTTTATTTGTCAGACAATGGAGCATTGCTGTAAACTTTTGAGCAGAAGAGACCCATTTGTTATGGCAAGTGGTGATGGAAAGAAGTAAATTGAAAATGTCTTAGGAAAATTTTTTTTAAATAACAGCAATGCTGCTATGAACATGGGGGTGCATATATCTTTTTGAATTAGTGTTTTCATCTTCTTTGAACACATACCCAGAATTGGTATCGCAGGATCATAAGGCAGTTCTGTTTGCAATTTTGGGGAAAACATCCGTACTGTTCTCCATAGTGGCTGCACCAATTTACATTCCCACCAACAGTGCACGAGGGTTCCCTTTTCTCCACCTCCCCCCAACACTTACTATTTCTTGTCATTTTGATGATGGCCATTCTAACAGGTGTGAGGTGATATTTCATTGTGGTTTTGATTTACATTTCACTGATGATTAGTGATGTCGAGCATCTTTTCATATGCCTGTTGGCCATCTGTATGTCTTCGTTGGAAAAATGTCTCTTTAGATCCTCTGCTCATTTTTTAATCTGATTGTTTGGGTTTTTGCTATTGAACTGTATCAGTTCTTTTTTTTTTTTTGTATCACTTCTTTATACATTTTGGATATTAACCCCTTATCAGATATGTGATTTGCAAATATCTTTTCCCATTCAGTCGGTTGCTTTTTCATTTTGTTGATGATTTCCTTTCCTGGGCAGAAGCTTTTTAGTTTGTTTATTTTTGCTTTTGTTGCCTTTGCTTTTGTTGTCAAATCCAAAAATCAGGTCTTACCTTCAAGTCTTTGATCCATTTTGAGTTAATTTTTGTGTATGGTGTAAGAGAGTGGTTTAGTTTCATTCTTTGGCATGTGGCTTTCCAGTTTTCCCAACACCACTTATTGAAGAGGCTCTCCTTTCTCCACTGTATATTCTTTGATTGTAAACTAATTGACCCTATGTGGGTGGATGTATTTCTGGGCTGCCTATTCTGTTCCATTGGTCTATGTGTCTGTTTTTATGGCAATGCCATGCTGGTTTGATTGCTATAGCTTTGTAGTATAGTTTGAAGTCAGGGCATGTGATACCTCCAGCTTTGTTCTTTCTCAAGATTCCTTTGGCTATTTGGGGTCTTTTGTGGTTGCATACAAATTTTAGGATTGTTTGTTCTACTTCTGTGAAAAATGCCATTGTAATTTTGATAGGAATTGCATGGAATCTATACATTGCTTTGGGTAGTATGGACATTTTAACAATATTAATTCTTCCAATCCACGAATATGGAATATCTTTCCAATTATTTGTGTTTTCTTCAATTTCTTTTATTAATGTCTTATAGTTTTCAATTTACAAGTCTTTCACCTCGGTTAAATTTATTCCTAGGTATTTTGTTCTTTTTGATGCACTTGTAAATGGGGTTGTTTTCTTAATTTTTCTTTAGTGTATAAAATGCAACAGATTTTTGTATATTGATTTTGTATCCTGCAACTTTACCAAATCCGTTAATTAGTTTAACGGTTTTTTGGTGGAATCTTTAGGGTTTTCTATATATAATATCATGTCATCTACAAATAGTGACAGTTTTACTTCTTCCTTTCCAATCTGGATGTCTTTTATTGCTTTTTCTTGCCTAACTGTTCTGGCTAGGACTTCCAACACTATATTGAATAAGAGTGGTGAGAGTGGGCATCCTTGTCTTGTTCCTGATCTTAGAGGAAAAGTTTTCAGCTTTTCACCATTGAGTATGATGTTAACTGTGGGCTTGTCATATATGACTTTTATAACGTTGAGGTACGTACCTTCTATACACACTTTGTTGAGAATTTTAATCAAAAATGGATGTTGAATTTCATTATTTTTATTTTATTTTTTTAAAATAAACTTATTTATTTTTGTCTGAATTGGGTCTTCGTTGTTACTCGCGGTCTTTCTCTAGTTGCAGCAAGCGGGGGCTACTCTTCGTTGTAAGGGGGCTGCTCTTCATTGCAGGGGGGCTGCTCTTCGTTGCAGTGCCTGGGCTTCTCATTGTGGTGGCTTCTCTTGTTGCAGAGCAGGGGCTCTAGGCATGCGGGCTTTAGTAGTTGTGGCACGCAGTCTCAACAGTTGTGGCTCACGGGCTCTAGAGTGCAGGCTCAGTAGTTGTGGCACACGAGCTTAGTTGCTCCGCGGCATGTGGGATCTTCCCAGACCGGGGCTCGAACCTGTGTCCCCTGCATTGGCAGGCAGATTTTTAACCACTGCACCACCAGGGAAGTCCCATCCATTATTTTTAATATTCAATTCTTTTTTACTTCATGCTCCACTTTGGATTTTTTGCCTTACCTATCTTCTAGTCCTTTATTATTTATTTCAAATGTGTTGATCTGAGGATATTAATAAAAATTAATTATTAATATATACAATAAAAGTGATCCCACAGGGCTCCCCCTTTGCCATGTGAGTATACAATCAGAAAAAAGAGCCCTCACCTGACCATGCTGGCACCCTGATCTCCAGAACTGCGAGCAATAGATTTCTGTTGTTTATACACTGTTCAGTCTGTGGTATTTTGTTACAGCAGACCAAATGACTAAGACACAGAACTGACACCAAGGGTGGAACTGCTGCTGTAACAAATACCCAGAAATGTGGAGTGTCTTTGGAACTGGATTATGGGTACAGACTAGAAGAGTTTTGATGTACATGCTAGAAAAACCCTACATTACTGCGAATGAATTGTTAAGGGTGACTCTGAGAAGAGCTCGGAAGAGGAAAACTATAGCAAAAACCTCAGTTTTCTTAGAGAAAAACTAAGTGGTTGTTAACAGAATGATAGTAAAAATATGGATGATAAAGGTCATTCTGTTGAGGTCTCAGACGGAAATGAGGAACATATTACTGGAAACCGAAGGGAAGGCTATCCTTGTTTTAAAATGGCAAAGAGCTTAGGTGAATTGTGTTCCTGTCCTGCTGTTTTGTGGAAGGTGGAACTTGTAGGCATGAAAAGTGGCTATGTGGCTGAAGAAATTTCTAAGCAAAGTGTTGAAGGGACAGCCTGGTTTCTCTTAAATGCTTATGGTAAAGCTCAAACAGAGAGAAATGACTTAAAGATGGAATTGTTCATCAAAAAGGAAGCAGAACTTTAAAATTTGGGAAATTCTCAGCCTATCCATTTTGAAAGAAATAAGAAAGAACACAATGTGGCCAAATTTGATAAGGCAATTGACGTGGATTGACCATCTCAGTGGAAGACAGGAACTATTTTCAAGATAATGGAGAGATCAGGTTGGCCATGCAAACAAAAGCCAGGACCTATTGTTCAAGACAATGGAAGAATAACCCTGAAGGCATTTCGGACTGGCCCTACGTCACAGGTCCAGAGTTCAAGGGCCTGGGGGCACATATCGATTTCAAAAAAGGGGCTGCTGGCTGCCCCACAAAGCAGGCTCTGCTCCCCAAATACCGGTGCTGTGCTCCTCAGCCTCCAGGTGCCACACATGGCAGCCATGGTGTCTGCCCTTGTGGAGGACACAAGTAATAAACCTTGGAGGAGTCCCTACTGAGTGCAGAGTGCAATAGCCCTGGAAGCATGGACAGCTCCACCTAGATTTGGAAGAGTGAAACCTCCCAGAGCAGTGGACTCAGGATGGGGAGGGGCCACTGCAGAGAGTCCCCCATTAGGTCAATGACCAGTGGGGCTGTCGGCGCAGGGCTGCCCCTGATACCACAGTCCCAGAGAAGACGGGCATGGGACTCCAGCCTGTGAGAGCTGCCCCGTGGGCTGCATCCAGCAAAGCTGTGGGAGTGAGGCCACCCAGAGCCTTGGGGGCCCACCGCCCACCCCAGTGTGTCCAGAGGTGAGCTTTAAGGTTTTGGACTTGCTCGGAAACTATTACCCCTTTCTTCTTCCCTATTTCTCCCTTTGGAATGGGAATGTCTATCTCATGCCCGTCCCTCCATTGTATTTTGGAAGCACCTAAGATGTTTGATTTCACAGTTCACAGCTGGAGGACAATTTGCCTGAGGATGAATGTCTCACCCATATTTTGATTTAGATGATATCTAGATGAGATTTTGGACTTAGACTTTTGAGTTGCTGCTGGAACAAGATTCCTGGGGTTGTTGGGATGGAATGAATGTAGTCTGCATATGAGAAGGACATGAATTTTGGAGGGCCAGGAGTGGAATTTTATGTAGTCTGAATGCTGTGTCCTCCCTAAATTCATATGTGGAAATCCTAACCCCCAAAGATGACTGTTGGGCCTTTAGGAGGTGATTAGGCCATGAGTGCAGAGCCCTTATGAACACCATTTATGCCAATTCAGAAGAGGTTCCAGAAAGATCCTTTGCCCTTTCCACCACATGAGGGCACAGTGAGAAGGTGCCAGATACGAACCAGGAAGAGAGCCCTCACCCAACCATGCTGGGACCCTGATCTTGGACTTCTCAGCTTTTAGAACCGTGAGAAATAAATTTCCGTTGTTTATAAGCTACCCAGTCTATGGTATTTTGTTATAGTAGTCATATGAATTAAGACACAACTAAAAGAATCTTAATCAATATATCCAAGTTCACAGTTAAATGACAAAGAGCAGACAAAGAGAAAATACTTGCTACGTACATAACAGACAACAGAACATAAAATACTTCTTCAAATCAATGAAAACAACTACCTAATAGAAAAATGGGCAAAGGAAATTAACAGGCAATTTAGAGAAGTAATACAAACAAAGCATATGGAAAGGAGTTTAACCTCACTGGTAATCTAGGCAACATAGGTTAAGTCAACAATGTGATGTAATTTTTAAAATATAATTGACAAAATTTTAAAAGATTGATATGATCCAGTATTAATAAGAATGTGAGCAGTCTCTTTCCTATACTGCTGGCAAGAGAGTAAACTAGCAAAAACCTTTTTAAAAGAAGACAATATGGCAGTATCCATCAGAATTTTAAATATGCCTACCTTCAGTCCAATATTTCTATGTCTAGGGTTTAGTTCTTGTGAAGCACCCACATATATGCCCAGAGACAATTACAAAGGTATTTACTATAGCATTGTTTCCAATAGCCAAAAATCAGGAATGGTCAAATGAATTATGGTAGACATCTATGCAGCATTTAGAGAGATTAAAGTAGATCTTTATATATTAACTTGGAAATATCTCCAAATACATATTTAAAATAAAAATTACAAAATAATATGTATGTGTAGAGATATCCTATTTATCTAAGAAAAATTATTTACATTGGTAAATATAGGTATATATAGAGAAAAATTAAGAAAGATACACAATAACTCTCAACAGAGTTGATTAACATTTATTAACATCAAGAGATGGGCTAAGTAGGGCTTCCCTGGTGGCGCAGTGGTTGAGAGTCTACCTGCCGATGCAGGGGACACGGGTTCGTGCCCTGGTCTGGGAAGATCCCACATGCCGCGGAGCGGCTGGGCCCGTGAGCCATGGCCGCTGAGCCTGCGCGTCCGGAGCCTGTGCTCTGCAACGGGAGAGGCCACAACAGTGAGGGGCCTGCGTACCGGAGATGGGCAAAGTAGGACTTTAACTTCTTACCCTGTACTCCGAGAGAAAACCTCCATTAATATCTTTCAATTCTTCTAGACCTTTTCTGAGCATATATTACCCAAATATCACCAGGCTTCCCAATACTATGGCTTTTGTTAGAGTGTTAGTTCCAAGTAAATGTAAGAACATGGAAAACAATGTCTTCCTGCCATTCTTTGCCCCAGGGCCACCTGCACTGCTGTGGTCACTAATCTTTACAAAGTTCTGCTCAAGCCCCAGCAGCCCACAACACAATCATGGCTTCACATTTGCACCACAGCCCTATGCTTGACTCAGGCCACTATCTCCTCTCCAACATCACCTCTTCAGCAACTTTTAGGATCCATACTTATCCTTCCTCTGAAAGTGGACAGGAATGGGGCTGTTCTTCCTGGGTTGGGCTCTCTTAGGGGGTTCCCATAATAGGGTGGCTTGGACCCTAAGGTGTTATAGCCCTTTCTAGCTTTACACATGCACCTCCTTTCTCCCATCAGGGTGCATTTCCATAGAGAGGATAACTAGGTGGTCACTTGCAAATAACAAAAGCTGCTAAAGACTCAGAATTACTTATGGAGGAATTTATCATGCAGATACTCATGCACAGGGTGAGAAATGACTTTTGTGCAAAGTCATTCACTGTAGTGTTGTTTGTAATAGCCAAAGATTAGAAACAACTCAAATAAATGTCTTTCAAAAGGAAATGGTTAAATAAATGATGATATATCTACACCATAGAACATTAAGCAGTGGTTTAAAAAGAATGAGGAAGCTTTCTTTATACCAATAGGGAAAGAAGCCCAAGCTAAACAAACAAACAAAAAGCAAAATATGCTACCTTTGTAAACAAGTGAAGAACAGTAAGAAGCTACATCTGGTTTTGCTTGTATTTGCTTGAAGAAACTATGGAAATTGACATAGGAAATGAAGAACAGTTACCAATCTAGGGACTGGGTGAGAATTGGTCAAATGGAGGGCAACAGTAGGATAGTAGAGAGACCTTTTATTGTATATCTTTTTATATTCTCTGGTTTTTAAACCATATTTATGTTTTACCTATTCAGCCTTCAGATTTTCTTGTCTTAAGGTCAAATCCTTCTCATGGGGCCATACAAGTGAAATCCTTGCAAGTTAGCTTCCTGACTCCAATCTTGTTTTGATTTGTTCTCTCAGGAGGTTCTTCTGGGGATGTGTACATTCAGTCAGTGTAAATAGGTGTGAGAGCACAGACCTTTTCTACCTGATCTCCCCTTGCCCAGCATATAGAACTTTGTTTTACACACCCACAAAGACACATGTGTATATAATAACATGTATCATGTTTACATAAATGAATTATCTTTGGGTTACAAATACCAGAAATTCAACTCGAACAATGATAATAATTTTGAGATTGCCCGTGGACACCAAGGTCAAGAAAGCACTTAATAAGTTTCCTAGGGAATTCCCTGGTGGTCCAGTGGTTAGGATTCTGTACTTCCACTGCAGGGGGCACGGGTTCGATCCCTGGTTGGGGAACTAAGATCCCGCATGTTGCTGCATGGCGCGGCCACAAAAAAAGATTCTTAACTTCTAGGTTGATGGAAAAATGAAATAACGCACATAAAGAACTTTGCCATGCACCTACTTCATAGTAAATAGCAAATAAATGTTAGTTGTTATCATTTGTGGAGATTTCAAAGCATAGTATATGTCTGAATATTGTTTATAAATGAGCATGATCTATTAAAGAAGTCTTAGGTTTTAAGATTTGTCCTTCATTTACACACAAAAATCTCTGTAGGGCAAGACAAGAAGAAAAAGCTCACAATGAATTTTGAACTCAAAACTTTTAAATGATTAGAAAAACTCAATTCAAACTTCCAAGTGAAACTGAGACCAAGACTCTATGAAAATGCCAAATAAGAGAAAACAGGGGATTCCAAATGGTGCTTGATAAACACTCATTCAATACCTCAAATACATACAACAGGGGAAAAGATGAATGATTTGATTGGGCAGCAGTTATTGTTAAGGGAAAATAAAGTGGAAGAAACTGAAATATTTAGGTACCTATCGAGAAGTGATGAAAGCCAGCTGTGGAAAAAGATTCTTTAAGGGAAAGTTTCTGTATTACAGAGGAAATAGCTGTACAATGTCAAGAAGGGAATCAGTGAGATGGAAAGCAAGGAAACCCACCACAATAAGATGCCATATTCACAGAAGCATTATTCACATATAACCCCAACATTTTCTTCTTACTGTGCCGTGGTTTGAAAATTTTGCTTCATCACTCATATGAATTTACCTCCAAACTCTTGTGGCTGTCTCATTCATTTTAATATTTGTCTTTAAAAATATCTCTTGGGATCCCAGGAATGTCCTGTGGTATGTCTATTGTTCCACAGGCTGAATTTATTAGTTGGGATGTGGATGGGGAGAATGTCTATGGCAATTTTCAGAAGATAACACTTCAGTGTTAAAAGCCAAATGTCTAGATTCCCACCCATTTATGACAGTAATAAATCAATGACTCTGAATTATTCTTAACATATATGTAAATACTGAACAGCATTTGTATAGTGGCAGACCTGTTGGCAGCACCTTTCTTGTAATAAATATAATAATGGTGATGGCATTGATCACCATTTAGGTAATGACGTCCAGCCACTGGACGTCATTACCTAAAATTTTGTTTTAAAAAGTATCTTGAGGTTGAGCTATAAGTAGTCCACTGAAATGTTTTGCTGTAAGATGTGTGACAACTAGAATGTGAAGCTGACTAGACACACAGCCACAGTTGAAGTTTGTGCTGTTTGAAACATCAAGTGTTTTGAAGCAGTCTTGTGGACTGGAAAGCCAATGATAAGCAAACTGAAAGTAGCTCATTTCAGATATTCATCAACAACATTGTGATGGTTAATCGTACGTGTCAACTTCACTGGGCCACGAGGTCCCCAGATACTTGGTTACACATTATTTCTGAGGGTGTCTGTGAGGGGGCTTCTAGATGAGATTACGGTTTGAATCGGTAGACTGAGTAAAGCAGATTGCCCTCCCAGTGTGACTGGGCCTCGTCCAATCCACTGAAGGCCTGAATAGAATAAAAGGCTGAATAAGAAAGAATTCTCTCTCTCTGCCTGACTGTCAGGGACATTGGTCTTCTCCTGCCTTTGTATTCAGACTCAGAAAGAAACTTACATCATTGGTGCTTCTGGTTCTTGGACTCAGACTGAAACTATACCATAGGCTCTCCTGGGTCTGGACTTCTCAGCTTCCAAAATTGCAGGAGCCAATTCTTTATAATAAATCTCTTTAAATAAATAAATATATATATAGATATAGATAGATACACATATAATGTATATATACACACACATATACTATGTGTGTATATATACATACATTATATGTATATAATATACACACTCATACATATATACTTTTTTTCCCTCCAATTATTTCTGTTTCACTGGAGAACCCTGACTAATACAAACCAAAAATAGTTTGGGATCTTAAAATCGGGCTAGACATCATGAAGGAACAGACAGTCTTGCAAGATTTCCAGGACTTCCTGTGTTCAGTTAAGGCAGCAATGCCATGAGATGAGCCTTTCTTGTTTATTTTTGTACTTCCACTTCCTGTCAAGTGCTGTTTACCGTCGAATTCAGAGGTGTGTGAACATTTAAATAAACTCAAAGTGTGCAAAATTTTGTGTTTAATACCACCCCCAACAAGTTCAATCTCTTTAGAGATTTCTGTGGTTTTCATCGTACTTGATTGGCTGGCAGAATTTTCACTTTCCTCTAATGGGATATGTAAAGATAGTGTTCCTTCTAGGAGAATAACTATAATAACAAAAGCAGTAACACCACCCATCAGTCCTTTATGGCTTATACCAGTGTTCCTCAAATTCTGGTCCTCAGAACAACAGCATTAGCATCATCTGAGAATTTATTAGAAATGTAAATTCTCAAGCTCCACTCCAGACCTTCTGAACCAGTAACTCTCTAAAGTTTGAGAACCACTGGCTTACATCATCACTTCATCAGCATTACTTCATTAAATCCTCAAAACGTAAAGTTGGTACTGTTTTCCCCATTTCATAGAAAAAAAGATAAAATAAATAAGGCTCAGAGATGCTAAGATGGCTTCCAGTGATCACACAAGTAAAAGGCAGAGCTGAGGCTTGAACCAAGTTCTTGTGACCCAAACCCAGTGCTCTTTCCACATTGTAGCCCTAGCCTCAAATAACTCAGGTATATTCCTAACACGTACCCCCCTGCCATGCAAGACTTGGGATACTTTACATAATGACTCCACATAACGGAAATGTGCCATCCTAACAGGGAAACAACAGTAAGTGGCCCTCTCAATGAGCTCCTGTGTGTTTCCCCCCTATTTATGCACGGCAATGAGGCACACAGAGAACCAGAACCTAAAGTGGTTCGGTTTACGTGACAGCAACAGTTCATTCTGTCCCACCTTGCCTCCAGCCCTCCCATTATGAGGGTTTCATGTTGTTCTTTCTGCTCAGTTATAATGCAGTACAGTTTTGTAACAGCAGAAGAGGGCAGACAACCTCAATGTCCATCAAAAGGGAATGACTCATTAAATTCTGCCGTGGTTGTAAAACATAAGGCAGCTCTATATGGACTCATAAGGAAAGATCTCTAAAATACGTTGATAAGTGGAGAAAGTAAGGTGCAGGCAGTGTATAGAGTATGCTATCATTCAAGACTTGAAAAAAAACCTCACACACGTGTATGTTTGTAAATGCATAGAATTTCTCCAAAAGGATAAATAGCAACTAAGTAGCAGTGGTTTTGTCCAGCACTGGGAACTGAGGAAGGAGGTGTGTGGCAGGGAGGGGGGTTATGAACAACGAGCGGAAGAAGGGGGACTTATTCTTCATCGTACACCCTTTTGTAATGTCTGAACTTTTTTAAAACCATAATTTAAATTACCTGTTTAAATATATCTTTATTATACATATGTATTTATTTATATTTGTTATATATTGAAAAAGACAGTTATGAGCTCCCAAACGTCCTGACTACCCTCAATAATCATTTATGTTTTCATTCCCAAGAAGAGTCTTATAATTTTAGCCTAAACTATCTCCTTATGTAAATTCCCAAATTTCATCTCACTGGGTGAAGCTAAATTTATTCTTTTTAAACTTGAAGCACTGCTTCCTAATTCTAGTATACTAGGAGTGCTTTCTTCATCCTTCAAAAGCTGTTAAAAACTCCCAAATCCGAAATCCTATTGCAGGGCTGGGTCATCTCTCTGAGTTTGGGGCTCTCCATCGCCATTCTTTTCTCTTTTATTTTTTAAAACGAATATCACATATTTTTAAATTTTATTTATTTTAACTTTTAGCTACATTGGAACTTCATTGCTGCATGCGGGCTTTCTCTAGTTGTGGCAAGCGGAGGCTACTCTTCGTTGCAGTGCCCGGGCTTCTTGTTGCAGTGGCTTCTCTTGTTGCAGAGCATGGGCTCTAGGCACGCGGGCTCAGTAGTTGTAGCACGTGGGCTCAGGAGTTGTGGCTCACGGGCTCTAGAGTACAGGCTCAGTAGTTGTGGCGCACGGGTTTACTTGCTCTGTGGCATGTGGGATCTTCCCAGACCAGGGCTCGAACCCATGTCCCCTGCATTGACAGGTGGATTCTTAACCACTGCACCACTAGGGAAGCCCCTCAATTCTTTTCTAATGCGGACAAATTGCTTTCCACCCCGATTCTTCCAACCTCCAATCCCAATATGCCTAACAGTTTTCAAATGAGCCAATGCCCAATAGATAATTAATGAGCTGTGATGGCCCTCACAGTCAAATGCTTTTCTCCCAGGGAGAGAGAGAGAGAACTCCCCCCAGATCCCCAGCCTCTGCAAAGAATAAAAAAGATGAGCACGGGAAAAAGAAAGAGGAAAAAGTCTTAATAATTACTTTTTTCCCTTTCTTTTTCCCTGGCTCATCATAAGAGCCAACTATAATTATGCAAACTAGGATGAGCAATGATGAGTTCATTTAGGAGGGATGTTAAAAATATTTCAAGTAAGGGGGGGAAGAGTGGTTGCTATATTCTGAAAAGTAAATATGTAATTTCTGGACTATGTAAAATTTTTGAGTGATTCATAAGTAAAGCTTAGAAGAGTGTAGGAAGCAGGATATGGGCTAAGTGAAAATGGATGTACCTGGGTTGGTAATATTGGGAAATACCCATAACACAGCACAGCACAACATGACTCAAGGGGGAAAAAAAAGAAAGAAAGAAAAAATAAAAGGGAAAAATACAGTGATAGTAGCTATTGGGTTGACTGAAACAGCCTTATTTTATTTATTTATTTATTAACATCTTTATTGGAGTATAATTGTTTTACAATGGTGTGTTAGTTGCTGCTTTATAACAAAGTGAATCAGCTATACATATACATATATCCCCATATCTCCTCCCTCTTGCGTCTCCCTCCCACCCTCCCTATCCCACCCCTCTAGGTGGTCACAAAGCACTGAGCTGATCTCCCGAAACAGCCTTATTTTGAGAGGATTCACCATGCTAAAAGAAAATGTGGAGTTATTCAATATAATTACTAATGATTTAAAGTAGCTGAACTATACAGGTAATGAAGAGTTCACAAAATAACTCACACTTTGTTAGCCCATAGAAAATAGGAACTCTGAAACCAGACTCACTTAGATCAGTATTCCAATTTATAGACCAGGGAGCTTATCCCTGTTGACTGATTTTTATACAGTGAATGTGCATTATCTGTGCAAATCTACAAGAGTAGAGGAACCCAGGGAAGAGAAAAGAGCTGATTCTTCTGATCTTCGCTTCCCCCATAACTTTCCCCCAGCTTGCCCACCTCAGCTGATTTTAAATATAATCACGTTTTCTTCTGTCCCATAATTTGGTGATTATGAGGAAAACACCAGTAGAAAACAGTCTATAGAAACACTATGGTTTGGGGACCAAGGGGATTTTCAGTGTAGTTTTTAATCTTGGTTTTGGGCATAAATTTAAGTAACTTCAGTTACCTTCTTTTTGAGTTTCTCTTTTCCAATAGATGGGGGCATAAAAAGGAAAAAGAAGAAGGAAAAAAAAACCCTCCAGGGTGTGGGATGTTACACATTTATTGGCATTCCAGTGCCATGAGGAAGCACTGTATATCACTTTATGTGTTCACTCCTTTCCTTTTAATTCAGCACTCTCTCAGGCTCAGTTTCCCACAAATCAGGATTGTTTTCTACTAACTTAGTATGATCCTTCTCTAACAAATGAGATTTTTCAGTTTTCTGTGCAGGTGGTGATCATTGTTGGTGAAATGTTCATAGTGAATTAATAAGCACTTAATAAAATGTATCCTATATAGCTGTTCAAAACAAAAGCGCCATTTGACATCTAAAAATAACCCAAATACAAATAATAAAGGCTTAGGGGGGTGGCAGTTTATTTAACAAACGTTTATTTGGTACCTACAGTGTTCTGGGCACTGTGCTAAGCACTTGGGTGGCAATGACAATGAATGAGGCGAGGTTCCCTGCTCTTGAGATACTCAGTCCAGTGGGAGGACATGGAAAAGTAAACATATAGCATCAATATAATAAGTGCTGTAATAGAGAGCATGAATAGAAAATTATAGGAGTGGCGACAGAGGACTACTAATGCTTCCTGAGGGAAGCAGCTAAGCCTGTCTGTTTCATCTTGAAGACAGAGTCGGAACTTGGAGAGCATCCTTGCCACGGGGAGAAGTGAACATAGCTTTGGAGGAGCTGGTAGTCTGGCAGGGAAGACAGGCCAGCAGGAGCACTTCAGGGAAAAGGATTACCTCAATCCTGGCTATGAAGGCACAGATAGATAGGGAACATTCTGGGGTGTGGAAAGGCATATGGGGGTGGGTGACCAGAGGGTAATTAGAAAACTAGACTTGATCATATTCTGAAGGGGATCATGTGCCACACTAAGGAGTCTGGACTAAAATACATTCTGTAGGCAACTGGAAATTGAAGGAAGTCTTTAATCCTGGTAGTGACAGGATCAGATGTAGTTATAGAAATATGACAAAGGAAAAGCCTAGATGCAGCCTTCCAGGAGTGAGATGATGAGCTCTAATCTAGACTGAAGCAATGGAATGAAGAATGAAGGGGCACAGAAGGTTTCTCAGGAGGTAGAACTGAGAGGAAGTGAGGAGATAAGATAGAGGGTCACGGTTCCCTCCAGGGCATCTGAGAGGATGTTGAGGTCCTGACTGAGCTAGGGAGAATGGGAAAGAAATGTGTGTGAGCAATCCACGGAGGAGAGGCGGGGCATGTCAATTCTTCCCTGTGTGTTGAATTTGTTTGTTTGTTTGTTTTTGTTTTCGGTACGCGGGCCTCTCACCGTTGCGGCCTCTCCTGTTGCGGAGCACAGGCTCCGAACGCGCAGGCTCAGCGGCCATGGCTCACGGGCCCAGCCGCTCCGCGGCATGTGGGATCTTCCCGGACCGGGGCACGAACCCGTGTCCCCTGCATCGGCAGGCGGACTCTCAACCACTGCGCCACCAGGGAAGCCCTGTGTGTTGACTTTTGAGGTACCTCAAGGAGAATTCCTATGAGTAGTTGGAGATGCAGGTTTGTGGCTGTCGGAAATGTCAGTCCAGTGCATGAGATTGCCTAGGGCTGAAGGGGAAGAGGATGAGAAAGAAACCTCAGGGAACCCCGTCTTCTAAAGGATGGACGGAGGGACAGTAAACAAGGGAAGAGGCAGAACATTTAGAAGGATATATGAGGGGGACCGAGAGAAGGAAATGAAACAGAACTCAGAAGAGAAGATGCTTTCCTGTCGGAGAGGCTAATCACCAGTGGCAAATGGAAAACAGAGGCGAGTCAGAGGAGAATTGAACAGTGTTCCGTGATTCGCGAGAGCAGCAGGGTGGGGGCAGAAATCGGATAATAGTGGATTAAAAAGAGAATAGAATAAGTCATGTAGTCTTTCTTAAGAATTTGATGATAAAGAAAAGGTGAAATGTAAGGCATCAGCCCAGAAAAAAAAGGAAGTTGAGCTAAAGAAGGAGTGGTTGTTTTTGTCACTGTTTTTTTATTTCTCTAACGTCTGGTGGAGTCTTGAGCACATGTGTACCCAGAAGAGAAAGGAGGGGTCAAGACATGAGAGGAGGGGGGATACTGAGGAAGCCAGGTCTTTGGGGCACAGATTGAAAAATGAGACTTAGAAAGAGGTAGCAATTTTTCTTCTGGGATAGAAAGGAAGAAGGAAAGAATCAGTGTAAGCCTAGAGAAGTCTGAAGGTGGTGAGGAAGACAAACTCAGTGAGTTTCTGCCTGGTGACGTCTTTTTTCTTGAAGAAGCAGCTGGCTAGGAAATCTCTGAAAGTGAAGTGAGAATGAATATACTGAGAGAGAATGTTGTTAATACCTACCAGTGTCTTGTTTGCTCCTTTAAAACACTGCTTCATTTCTTCAGTGAGAGAAGTCAAGTCTTGTCTCAAAAGAAATGGTTAACTAGGACTGTGGAACAGTCAGACTATAAACTTCCAGATACAGAAGTCTACATGTAGCAGAACTCACACCAGGCTTACGTAGCTTTGCCTGGGGCTTAGCAAATCCTTTTGATAACGCTTCCTTTAAGCAACTTTGGGGTAAATTCTGGGTATAGGACTTAGAATTAATTTGGAGTTAAATATTCTGGTACTTCATATTGTAACAAAAAGATCAAAGAGAGAAACAAATAAAAATTCTGGACCTTTCCTTAGTATGAGAAATATGTTAAGCTTAGGAGAGAATTGATGTGTCTCACCAACCTCTTCAGAAACTCAAATCACTGATTATCAGGTCTGGTGTGTGCTGCACGGTCGCCCTGAACAAATGAGCCACAGACACAATCATAAAGAAAGACATCAGACTAGACAAACTATCATTTAGAAAGAATTAGGACAACCAAATTGCATGCTAATCATCAGCTCATCTACTGCAGCTGTGGTGTCACTGGTCTCCAGAGGCTACTTAATCTCATTGAGACAAGACAGCCAGCCTAATTGATACAGAAGATGAAAGCCCTTTGATGTCATATCAAACAGAACCAGACTAAGAGAAGGCTCCAGCAGGCAAGATGACCATCTTCCAAAAGGGAATTAACACTGCAGGAAGGAAAGTAGGAAGGTGGTACTATCTTACTTTGGAATTCCATGGACTTGATTTACTTAAGTAAGGATTGAAAAGTAATACATTCATCCCAATGAATGAGTAGGGTTTGTTTGCTCTGAGTGATAAGGCACAAACAGTATGGTCGCTATGAAATCTTTTGAATTATCAACATTTTCAGATAAGTGTTACAGTAGTGATGAAAAGCCCAACCGAAGCACAAGAAGTGTAAGAACACCTGCCTTTTAGCACTTAACTGTAAAGGACAGGTGTTGGTCAACGTCAACCATATACTGCCCCTACTAAAGAATTTCCTCGGAAGGGATTTTATTATGATTTAAATAGCACTCGCTATGCTTTACCAATAAATTAGGGAACCATCCATGCAAAAAATCGGCTTTGCAATAATCAGAATATCTACAAATATACTAGCGTGACTGTAAAGTTATCAGAACACTATTCATATGTCAGGAAACTTCGTGTTCTCTGTTCTAATGCAAAAGGTACACATTTCAATAATCACATCAGTTGTATTTTACATACTTAGTATAACGGTGGTTTCAAAAACGAGTCCAAGACTATGATTATGGAGTAAGATTAAATACATTATGGCATTTAGGGAGGAAAAAAAAGGAACAATACAGTGTTTTTCTTTTAGATACAGAGGATTACTTTGAAAAAATACATGCTCTTTAGTTTAGTGGTTCCACCAACTGGATCTCATTCTTGATGTATGTAGAAAGCCTAGGGTATCTGGTATTTGGGAAAGTGTATCCTCCCACTATTGGACATTTTTAAAGCTGGGAGCCTCTGAAGAAATATTACAAAAGCAGTGTCAGAAAGAACTCAAGGAAAAATATAAACTAACATCTTTTTCTTACCAGAGACAGTATCTACAGCGATGAATAAACAAATCAACAACAACAAATTAGCATTTATTTGAATGAATCTAGAAAAAATGTGGTTGTCTGATTATATATAGTATATGGGTGTCTTCAAAACAGGTTCTGGCCCCCTTGGGGTTTATTCCTCCAGTAAATTACAAGCCCAGACTTTGAACTTTTGGACTACTCAACTGTCCACTTCTTTTTCCTCCTCATTTAAAATTGACATCAGTTCTCTCTTCCACCATCTTAAAGGCACCACAGATATTGTTTACTGAATTCCTGTGAGACCCACTTCCACCTTCCTAGATGAACACAGCACCTGGCTAATGATTTTCCTCCACGTCCATTTTCCTCCTCATCATCACTTCTGACATCTTCAAACTTCATGCTAGAGCTCCATCCGTCACCTCAACTGTAGAGTCCCATGATCTTGTTTATTCACTGCAGTCTTCCAACTGCACCCTACTTCAGCCATGCACCAGCAAGATCACTCACTGAATTTAACCACTAGAGGTAACTTGGAATGTTTGTTTTTCATAGACAACCCCATATCTACCACTGAACCCCTGCCCCTTCCAATGCCCCTCCTTGCTTTGTGCTCGCCAAGTTCAATGAACACTAAATCAGTTTGACCTACCCAGGAACCCTCTACTCAGCCCCTGTTATTGCCTTCCCTAACAACGAGGCTCCTGTCATGTTCCTGTGACCCACTCTGTCAGTGGGCAAACCCACACCAGGCACACTGTCCAATTTTTCTGTTTGTGCCCAAGAACATTGCTGGAGAAAACCTGGGAGTTCTCTTGCATAACACACTCATGCTTGCTTCCACAGTGCCAGGAATGCCAACAAAAATCCCCTGACTCATTGCTGGGAATATTCTCCCAACAATTCTATGCACATAATTCTCACCTATGTACCTCAAAACCTCCTGTATCTTCTCTGTATCTTTCATGGCAAAGACTTCCTGAAGAATCAAATATAACACATATCCCTTCCACACCTCCTCAACATCACTTGTCTCTCCACTTAACTCCCCTCAATTCCCCTCTGTTTCAAAGACACTTTTTTACTACCATTTATCTGACTTACAGTTCTACATTTTTGACCTTAAGATCTCTCCAATGCCACATTAACAACTTCTGACATCCTTGTACTTAGTACCGAGCTGGCACACGGTAGGCACTTAATAGATATGGATTGATTCAGTGAGTAAATAAATGAATCTACACCTAGATGTCCTACTTCCAGTTCAACTCTATATAAGTGACTTTACTAAAGTAGAAAGAAAAGGATCATCAGAGTGGAAGACTGCTTTCTGCTCCTTCCACTCCGGCTGCTATGAACTCCAACTCTAAGTCTTCGGGGGTTCCATTGATTTTTCAGCAGAGGCTTTTTTCGGAAGTAATTGGAACATGGAATTGGACCCACATATAATTGCTCTAAATGAAATAAAAATAATTGATTGTGTTTTAAAGGGTAATAGTTAAAGGTATATTACTTAAATACACAGTATACGTAAACTAACATACTTGTAAAATCAAAGGGGCATAACATCACCCCCAAACCATCCTGATCACTAGCATTCTTTTGCTGCATTCAAAGTCTTATATCCCGATGACTGCTGTTTTTTTGTGTTCTTCAGGCATGTAGGATCTTTAGGATAGTGTAAAAAATAGTCACCCACCACCCACCATTGTTCTATATGCTTTCCCACATGCTGTTTCTATTATGTATACTATTTTGAATTTCTTATGATCTTGCTTAAAATATGTTTATAAATTGTAAATTCTGTTTTTCTGGTTTCTTCATCTGTGATTTTTTTCCCCTCTAATATGGATGGATTCCAGAAAACCCAGAAACAATATCTAACAATATCTGAGCAGAGGAAGGAGAGGAATAGCAAATAAACATTCTCCAGTGTCAGGTTAGGAAGATATTCGATCTTTCAATGTGTTCAACAAATGGGTTTAATAATGCACATTTCAGTATAAAACAGTTCACAACAGAAATATTTGCTACTCAGCCCATTTATCCTGGGAATTACACAACATGGACCATTTTCAATAACTCTCTTCATTATAATGATTTCCTCCTGCTCAAGCAAGAGAGATGTACAAACCATTTTGGTCTAGAAATGTAATATGATGAGATACAAATGTATTAAAGAAAAATTAAAGTACAGTAATTTTTATCACTTCGTTTTAGTGTTATGTTGTCTTTCTCAGGTAATTTAGTCTCTTTAAATCTTTCCAACCAGAATATAAAAATTGCTTTTTATTCAGAATCCATACAACTAAACAACTTGAAAAAGCAGATTTATTTTAAAGGCTTGGTAAAATACTGGTAGACCAAGAAAAAATTAAGTTATGTTTTGGGGTGCCTAGTTGGTTTCTTTTAATTTTGTAACTTAAAGATCTTGAAGTGCCTTTTGAGTCATAAAAGATAACATTATGTTTAATATAATTTTGACCTTTTAATGTTATGTTCTAATATCAATCCGTATAGATTATGTAGGTAGTAACTTTTGCTTAGTAAGACCATCCAATTATGTGAAACCTTTTCAAACATTCTGAATGAATGGAAGTATAACTTCATCCATTTAATCATTCATTCATTTACTCAGCAAACGGGTACTGAAGGTACATGATGTGTATGGTACAACAGTAGGAACTAGTTCCCCAAGTAATAGAGTAATAAATAATAAGTAATAGAAATAAGATATATTTCCATATCACTATAATTTTTAGTAGTAATTCCCAAAAGGGTGCTATAAAAATTCATAGAACTGTAGAGAATTGTGATAATGTTTTCAGTGGTGTGACAATTTAGTGCTTAGACGTTTTTGTTCTACTAACCTACCTGCATGACAATCCCATGAAGCACTGTCCTTATTCATGGTTTTCTTCTTGTCGTCTTTGTGTACTCAGAATTTTTTACCACGTTTGTCTAATTCTTGAGAAGTAAAAATTCAGGGAATGTTTATTTACTGAACGCATATTCTGAGTAAGGCACTAAGCTGGCCACTAATCATATACACTGAAAATACAGCAGGCACAGTCCCTTCACTCACGGAGTTCCTAATCTAATAGGAGAAAGGAAAAAAAAACATGTTTCCACTGAACATGTCTTTCATTCCTTCCTACATTCTCACCATCACTGGAATTGAACTTTATTAGGCACCAAAACAACCACATTATCTCATTGATGTCTCCTAGGAGCAGCAAGCAATACAATTGGTTATGGTCGATTTTACGGTTAGCCCGTGATTGTTGATAAGACAAGTCAGTGTTTTGTAAAGCGCTGGGTGCTGCTGGCGTAACCCACACATGGGTTAGAAGTGCTGAGATGGCATTTCTGATTAACCTGAGCAGCAAACAGTCCCTCTGATCTCTAAAGCAGGTGCTGCCGGAAAGAGCAAAATTCTACCCAGGAAGTGAGCGCTCTGAAAGATTTGCTTCTGGGGACTCTTCCTGGTGACATGACAGGTCCTTTCCTTCCAGAACTCTTACTCTGTGGATGAGAGCAGAGAGAAACAGTGGAAGAATGGAGGAGAGGAAAGAGAGAGCTAATGCAGAACGGACCGGGCAGTGCATGAGAGAGGAAGTAGAGGAGAAAGTAAGGAAAGGCAGAATTTATGAGAAGGAGAAAGGAAAGGAAGGGGAGGGGAGAAGAGGGGAGGGGAGAGGACGGAGGGAGGAAGGAAGGAAGGGAGGAAAGAGGAAAGGAAGGCAAAAGACTGAGCGTATAACGCTAGCAGCAAGGGCTCCAAGGGTGTGGTGGCTGTACCAGTTGGACACAGAGTACTGTGGAGTAAATCCTGGGCCAGGTGCCCAGGAACAAGGACAGTAAAACTCTTAAGAAGTGACAGCTGTTTCATCAGGAGGAATATTAGTAACAATCATAGCTAACATGAACTTTCTTTGCACCAATCCTCTAAGTGCTTGACATGAATTATCTCATTAAATCCTCAGGACAACCCCAGAGGCAGAGTCTTAACCTAGAAAAAGAAACTCAGAGAGGTTAAGTAACCCATCCAAGGACACAGAGCTTAGATTTGAACCAACATAGCCGAGCTCCATTGCCCCTACTCTGAGGCACTGCGCTCCCCATGGCTGGTGCTCCTCAGGCATGCAAGAACCTGCAGTAATAAGATGGTAGGAAAGAAGTGTGTTGGATTGAGACGTGAATCTGGACATTTCTGGTTCCCAAACTGCTTCCCACTCTTCATGTGAGGAGAGACAAATATTTTAAACAAAATTTATGTTTGTTACACACACATTCCACTGTAAGAGATAATTCCAATCAATTGAATATCCTGACTTTATAGTCATAGTCATTTTAGATATAATTTAATCTATGGTGCATGAATCAAATTATCCTTAAGTGACACCTTTGTGAACAGTCCCAGCTGAAGTCCCCTAGCAGAATATTGGTTGGATGTAAAATACCTAAATTTAGGAGGCTTGCCCTAACGTATATATTATAGACAGTTATTCTTAATAAGTAAACTTAATTAATAAACCCGGCCAAGGACTGACTAGTTGTAAACCTGGGTAATAGGAGGGAAGTTCATTTATTCATTCAGCAAATATTTATTCAGTACCCACTCTGTGCCACGTGACTATTTTAATGATACAGGAGCATACAAAACAAAGCTCTTCTGTAGATTACATTCTGGGAGGTAGGGTGGAGACCGATACAAAACAAATAAATAAATAAACCTATAATGTGTCAGATGATGGTAAGTTCTAAGAAAGAATGATAAAGTGAAGTAAGATGGATAGAGAGAGACTGGAGTGGATGCAATTCATGCAGCATAGTCAGAGAAGGTACCTCTGATGTCTTTTGAGTGAGACCTGAAGGAAATGAGGCAGACAGCCATGCCGATGTGTGGGTGAAGAGCATTTCATCCAGAGGGAACAGCAAGTGCAAAGGCTCAGGGGCGTGAACGTGCTTGGTGGGTTTGAGGAACAGCAAGGAGGTCAGTGTGGTTGCAGCAGAAGAAGCAAGAGGGAGAGAGATGAGAAGAATCAGCACAGTGATGAAGTAGGGCAAGACTATGTAAGGCTTGTCAACCGTGGAAGGGACTTAGATTTTAGTCTGAAACGGGATGACACTGGAGGGTCTTGACGCTGAACAGGAATGGTATGATCTAACTTCAGTTTTAAAAAGCATCTCATTGACTGCTGTGTGGAGAAGGCAGAGGGGCAAGGCTAGAAGCAGGAAGACCAGTTAGGAGGCTATTGCAAGAGACCAGGTGACAGATGATGATGGCTGCTCTAGTGGTTGGAGAGTGACTGTAGGGCTGGTAGGATTTACTGATGGAGTGCGTATAGGGCATGAATAACAGAACGGAGTCATGCTGGGTTGCTAGATTTTGGACTAAGCAACGAGACGAATGCAGATTTACTAAGGTGGAAAAAACTGTGGGAGAAGTAGGTTTGGGGAGGAAAATGAAGAGTTCAGTTTTGGATGTGTTAAATTTGAGATGCCTATTAGACATCTGTGCACGCATCAAACATCACGAAGGCAGTTGGAGATATATATATATATGTCTGGAATTCAAAAAGGATATCTGAATGAAGGTGTAAATCTTGGAGGATCAGTATGCAAATGATATTTAAATTCATGGCACTAGATGAGGTTACTCAGAGTGTGAGAGAGAAGAGCAGGGAAAGGAGGTGTAAGGATTAATCCTCAGAACATAATTATGGACTCCCTGTTTGTGTCTTCCCCCAGTTGATACATTGTAACGCTAATCCCCAATGTGATGGTGTTTGGAGATGGGGTCTCTGGGAGGTAATTAAATCATAAGGGATTAAGCCATCATGAAGGGATTAGTACTGTTATGAGAAGAGAAATGAGAAAGAAAAATGCTTCTCTCTCTGCTCTCTGTCATGTGAGGAGACAACCAAAAAATGACTGTCTATAAACCAGGAAGAGGGTCTTCACCAAGAACCCAACCATGGTGGCACCCTGATCTTGCACTTCCCAGCCTCTAGAACTATGAGAAATAAATATTTGTTGCTTAAGCCACCCAATCTATGGTATTTTTGTTATAGCAGCCCGAACACCCTGACACACACCAACATAGAGGTTGGGAAGAGGAAAAACGACCAACAAGGAGAGTGAATAGGAGTGGCCATGAGGGAAGAAAAGAAGCAAGAGAGTGGGGTCCTGGAGACAGTGAAGAAAGCAGTTCAAAAGGGTAAGCATGCATGCAAGTGTATGGAATTTCTCCCTTCATTTCTTCTATTTTCTCTGTGAAATAAAAAGTAAGGGCATCATTGCAATGAGCATGGGAAGAAAGTGCTGGATATCTGAGAAGACGGAAAATAGGAAATAATCTTTGGGAAACCAAGATAGAGAATGGACTAGGGAAGTATAGTAGCACTGCCGAGAAGGAGGGGCTCTCAAGAAAGTTGGTTATTGGGCAAACACATGGGCAGGAGCAGGATAGGTGGGGTGGCTCTGCGATGCAAAGTTCAATATCAGGCTTGTTCATCTTCGGGGTCAGATACGCAGAGGTAGGGGAGGGGACACCAACAGAGCTGAGACAGACTTGGTAGGAGCGTCGGCTTCTAGCACCCTGTCAAGATGAAAGGCCAGGGCACAGGGCTGGATTAAGCCAACAATTTCCCAGTGTGGCCTAAAACGGTTGGAATTGGGGAACACCCTGCGACGGACTGGTGGTTGAGTAGAGAATTCAAAGGTGAAGACCAACAGAGTAAGAAGAGGCCATTAATTTGAGGAGTTATGAAGTCAACAGGCGGAAAAATTGAGAACAGGTACAGAAAAGGAGAGTGAATGAGGTCGGGTTTGTGGTTAGTGTCCAGGCAGTGACTACTACAGGGATGGTAGAAATCCATTTTTCTATGCATACCACAAGGGACGTTCTGATAGGTTAAATGGGAGTAAGTGAACTCGCAGAAGAGCAGTTCAGCTGCTGATTGTTGAGTCGTAGAGGATACCTCCAGGTATGGGGCAGGACCCAGAGGAAAAGCTGGCATTAGAAAACAAAAGAACATCAAATCAAGAAGTGGCAGAAGTCATGGGTCATGACAGCTAAGACAGGAGAGAATTTCGAGAAAGCATGAAAAACCAGTGTAAGAAGTGCAGAGCCTAACAACTGAGAAAAAACTGGCACTGACTGCATCAATGATGATGTGGGAAAGAACAGTTTCACAGAAGCAGTGAAAGGAGCAAACATCCCTTGAAGAGTGCCAGGTCACTGCTCAGAAGGAGGCCTGAACTGTGAAGTGAATGCCCACATCTGAAATGTCCATCCTAGATGTTCCAGCAGAAAGGCAGGCCCTCTACAAAATTTGCAGGCCCAGTCCAAATGAAAATGTAGGCACCTTGCTCAAAAGTTATTACGATGGCCACAGCAGAGCATTCTACCAAGCACAAGACCCTTCTGTGCAACCCATGCAGCTGGCCCTGCCAATAGGAAAGGGGAAAAAAAGCAGAATGCCATTTGAAAACAGCAATGGGTTTCTCCAGGATGGTGGATCTGGGTGTATTTTAAGGCAGAACCAGGCAAAAGTGAAAGGCTCCCCACTCCACGTGACCACTGGATATTTTCATTTGGCTGTCATCTCAGATTCAGAAATGGAACTCCTAACCCTTCACCAAGCCATCTTTCTTTTATCTATTATACACTATCTTATTAGTAATATTTTAATTATTAATTATTTTCATACCTTGGACCCAAAGCCTGGTTAGAAGTTTGGTCCTATGCTTCAGTTTCGTTGTCTGCAAAATGGAGATAATTAGGAGGTTTAAATAGGTTAATTTATATAAAGTACCAGAGCTGCCCTGACAGGCTATATACATGTTAAATTAACTCGTCTCATTTTTGTCTTATCTTGTTATTAACCAAATCCTGTCAAATGTTTCCTCTGAATTCTCTCTTGTAGCCATTCTCTCTCTCCTTTTTTTTCCCCCATTCTTAACTATCATTCTGGGTCTTTTCACCACCAGCAGGAGCCTGTAATTTGGCCTCCCTGATGCCAGGCTCTTGGCCCTGCTAGTACCAAAGTCATCTCCTTGCACATGACTTCTGTGCTATCACTGCTCTAAGAGCCACCTTCCCTGTTCAAAACTCTTAAATCAGTTTTGTGTTTTGCCTAATAATCGAGTTTAAGCTTCCTTGCCTGGATTTCATGGCTCTTCCTGACCAGCATGAACCCATAGGTCAGATCAATTCAGCTTCATGAGCTTTCTATCAGCCATTCTATGTACTCCTGTATCAAGGGAGGCGGGGATGGTGCAACCCAAAGGTGGAGACCTTTACCTACCCTGCTCCGGGGTTCGCTCTTAAAGAAGACAGCATGGAGTCCAGAGCAGCGAGGACACAGGTGAGCAAGATGTGCCTGGGAGAATGCCAGGTCACTGCTCAGATGGAAGATCATCTGATGGCACCTGTGTTTCCTATGATACTGTAGCTTTCCTTTAGCCAACACCTCTTGTTCACTGACTTTGGGCCAGGATTTAGAGATGAAGCAATAAAAGCTGCAGACCCCTCTTTGAAGGAGTCCACCATCCTGTGGGACCTCAGTAGGAGACAGTAGAAGACAGAACTCCAGGAACTGGGTGGTCCAGGTATCCGATGGCCCGTGGGTAAGGGTGAGAAAGCAATGAGGAAAATGGCTCTCAAGGAAGCATTTGAGTATCAAAGGACAAGAAGCTGAGGAAATATCCCTGGGGAGTTCAAAAAATAAAAATTGAAAAGGGCAGGGGAGACAGGGTAGCTCCCCTCAAGAGTTTCTAAGGAGAGAGTATGGGGTAGGAAATACAGTGTCATCTAAGGAAACTTCTGCTAAGCCAGGAAGACCAGGTTGATGTGTAGGAAAGAGATGGAGAGGATGACAAACAGGGTAACAGTCAGTACTTCGAACAAGAGAAGTAGGAGCCAGTGACAGTGGAGGCGTGACCCACAGAGAAGCTCTTGCGGGTAGGCAGCCGAGTTGCAGGGCTTTTAAGACAAGTGTCCACGAGTATGGGGTACATATTTAAGGGACAGAATGAGTTGGCCCTCAGGCCACACCAAAGCAGCGGAGAAAGGAAGAACAGAGCCACTTGTAGGGAAGAGAGTGAGGGGGACAGTGAGGAACTGACTAAGAAGACTGAGCAGTACTGGGATAAGAGCTGGACAAGACAGAGAGGTCTCAGGCGAGACACCCCACCCTCTCCTCTGTTCCTCACACACCCAGAGACAGTTGTGGTTTGGTCAAAGCCCAAGATAATTTTAGGTGTGCTCTGTTTTAGGCTGCTACTTCTGCAGTAGGTGGATGTTTCAATCCAGTTAAAAAGAATGACATGTCAGTCAAAGGGTTAGCTGCCCTTAAAAGAGAAAGAATAGGAAATGTGATTTCACAAAAGGGATATTGATTGTTTCCTAATATTTGTTAAATGTCTGCTAAATGCAAAATGTACACAGTTGGCACTTGTTTAGTTCTCACACCAACCTATTGTGGTGGAGAATAGTATCCCTACTTTATGAGTGAGGGAAACTAAGGATCTGAAAGTTTAAGAACCTAGTCTAGGATTACATGATGGAGCCAGGCTTCTGATCCAGGACCGTCTGGTTCCAACTGCCTAAATGTTTTTTCCCTGTACATCTAGGGAGGACCTTAAAACCATGCACATGGCCTCATGTGGTAGAAAATTAAAGCACAGAGGCAACAGTCTGTTCTTCTACACATGTTTTAATAATGGCTTTGGATCCTCAGCTCTCGGAATTTCTGCTCTTTGATGGAGCCCCTCAGACTCCCTGCCTTTCACCCACCCTCCCGCCCCCCTCTTTCTACTATCTCATGGGGGGCTGGCAGCCACTGATGTTTTTAGTAGTTTACAGATATGTCCCGTCACATCTCCCAAAGTTAGGCTTCATGATATCTTTGAAGAATTTCTGTGATCGTCCAAGATTTCTAATCTTGAGTATCCTAGTTCTGTATGTACTATTGTAATTTATATCAGATGTTAGTAATGAGAGTTGATTTATTAATGCATCATATTCAGTTTTAGCTAAAAAGATTAAAACCTGGCTCCTCTCTCCCCATCTCTAATGAAAACGCTAGTGAATTCCCCTAATGTTTTTCTAGAAGTCCTCATTTCTATTCAGTCTTGAAAATCCAGAGGTTTAAGTTAGAGAGACCCCAATATAATTCACATTTGAAATCCAGACCCCTCTCTGGGTTGCTGACCTCAGAGTCCCATCCTCCGTCACTACTCTAATTTAGGGCATTTATAAAAACTGATGTATCATGATGGTGCCAGGCATGGACTGGACTACAGCCTTGTAAAGTTGCAACAGCCATACAAATCATCTAGTCTCATCATCTCTTTTACGGACAAGGACCTTAAGGCCCAGGGGCTTAAGCGTGTTGCCCAAGGTTACGCAGGTAAGTTCATAGCCAACTTCATATTAAATTTCATGTGGACCAGCAACCTCCATTCTACTCCCATATCTTCTCTTACGAAGGTAAAACTCTTTGCTGCCTCTCTCCAAACTATTTTCATAACATCTTCCTGAATGATTAGCAAACCCGTTTAATAGGCATAGACACTGAAGGTCAGAAAGGTTAAATATCTGTCCCCTGAGGGTACAGTGAACATTGCTGAGAGAGGAAGAACCACGAATAAAAGACAAAGCTCCTGACTTAAAAATCAAGGATCCTGCCCTTTAGGATACATAGATATTAAGGATATTGGCAAATAAAATGAGCAATCTTTCCAGGTTCTGGGCTCTACAGTATCTAAGTTACCTCCGAGTTTAGTATTTCTTCTTTTCAGAGAAAAATCATTTAATCAGGATTTTCAGGGTTAGGGAATGGAGACAATTACCTAAACACATTTTCTTTCTGATAAGATTTTAGAATTTGTCTTTCAGACAAATTTAGTAATTTATCTAAACGTGTTTTCTTTCAGACAAAAATGTTTTAAACGACTAATATCTGCAACACAAAACATAACAAATCCACACAAAGTAGCAGGATGCCATTGTTCTTTCCTGTTTAAGCAAAGTGGAACACCGTCCTCCACTTTCAAACGTTATCCTAGTTATGTCACACGATTCCAGGCTGCTCTGTGCCTGCTTGACTCAGTAACACTCATGGAGAGAGACAAGAGCCATTGGTGCGTTCACTGACCACCTACTATAGCCAGACGGTGCAGCCAGGTGCTGGGACATTGCCAAAGGGAGCAAGGCACAGTGGATACTCTCAGGGAGCTCATGGTGGCGGGTAGCAGAGCATCAAGCTTTGAGGAAGGTAGGAAGCAGATGGCCTCTAGGAGTTAGAGCAAAGAGGTTGTCATTGGGCTGAGGGAATCTTCCAGGTTTTAAGGAAGAGCTGGGCCCTGAAAGGACTGTAGGATTTAGAGAAGAGGGCTAAAAGGAAAGGGAACAGAAGGTAGAGGAGATACATTCCTGGGGTCCTGAAATCAGCACACTGATCCTTAAATTTTGGAGGGATTATATAAAAAAATTATTCTAATATATCCCCCTGAAGGAAATCAATAGATTGTCCCAAAGAAGAAGGAATAAAGGATACAAAGTCAACTTTCCCATTGACAAACACTTCTTGGACATAAAATACTTGCCAGTTACTGTGCTAGGTATCGGGGATACAGAGCTATGAGAAACCTAGAACAAATTTATAGTAGGGATTAAAACTTGGATCCTCTCTTCAATTTATGGTAAACTGTTTGATCCACAGGGCTATGCTATTATGTACTTTCTTCTAGGCATTCAGAGAATTCTACAAAGAATTCCATTCTATATTATTTTCAGGGAAAATCCATAAGGAGACAACATAAGAGAGTTACCTGAATATGGATTCATACACTAGACAATCTCATTCATTGCATAATAGGATAGACATAGAATGCTGTTCATTCCAAAAGAATCAGTTATCTAGATATGCCATACCTAGAGCACTGAGGCACATCTCTTGGCCTCGGGACCTTAGCATGTGCTTTCTTCACATATTCCTACTGCCAAGCCATTCACAGGAGGTTCTCCCAGGTGACTTTCTTTGTCCTTCTTCCTATCTCCCAGATCCCACTATATCATCGTTCACCCCCACTGTGCTGGACCTTCACTGCTTCATCTGAACAGTTTATCTAGAATATGTACACACCTTTTAGCTCAACCAAAGGCAGCTATGGTGACACAATTGTTAGGCCATGTGTGCAGTTGAGATGCAAGTATAATCTTGGAAAAGAAATGTACGAAGTCAGTGAAAAGTACAGGACACTCTAAATGGAAAGGAAGTGTAGGTATTTCAGTGTGACTATCACCATCTTTGTAAATGTATTTCCATAGTTATTTTTCTGATTACTCAGAATTCTAATATACTTGATGAAAGAATCTTAAGAACATGTTTGGAACGTGTCACAACAATATGCCAAGGAACATACAGGTACTCTCACACACACACAACGGAAAAAGAAGATATGAGTGTCTATCAAAAGGAAAACATTGAAAAGATGATGACAATTATACAAATATGAACATAGTACTGACATGTTGCATAGGGATAATTATAATTTCACTCCATGAAAACGGAATGTTTTCAATAGATAATAATGTTTGGTTTTTCTCCTTAAATTTTATAAGCTACTAACTCATTATTTTTCTTCATGGCAAATATCAAAACCTTTTCAAGTTCCACTGCTCAAATGAAATGCACTAGATAATGTGCAACAAGAAGAGAAAAATCCAGATCATCTCCAAATTGACAGGAAGCAATTTATTTAGAAGGTTGAACTTAAAAAATAATTAAGTCCAGAATTTTACAATTGAAAAAGTTGGTAGTACAATTGATTTTTTTCTAGGATATTTAGCAAATTTTCAATATTATATTTTAAAGACCCCCCTCCCCCAAAAAAAACAGCTTGGAAATGCCTGGGTAGGGGTAAAGAATTATTCAAATCCATTGAATTATATTATGCTTTTTCTGTTAAAAAGTTTTTTATGGTAATTACTCAATAAAGGTAATGTTCACATACCCATATAAATCAAGTTAAAATGAAGGTAACTAATTTCAAAGTTACTAAACCAGAAAAGTTTTTTTATCAAGATGATAAACAGAACTTTATAGACCAAAAGTATAAATTTACATGGACCTCTAATTAGGATGATTGTGTAGTAGATTCTAGTAAAACCTCATTTCTGAGTTTCTAGAAAATGTATTTTATAAATTCAAATGGCTAATATAAATCAGAGATCATTTAGAATTAGATGTACATTATATAATTACTAATTTTAAACAAATTTCTTCTTTCTTAAAGTGTTAAAAATTTAATTCTGGTCTGTAATTTATATTTTTATTTTAGTGAAAACAAAAATTTACAGATATTTGGTATAAAATGTTCACACACAGAATATATCTCTTACGTGACACTAAGGAAACTTTTAGGGTAAGCTGCAACATCATATCTGGAAATAATTCCATGAATTCTAATTTTTAAAAAACTGTAAGATGATTTGCAGCTTTAGAATACCTGAGATGCAGTGTGAAAATACTGGTACAAATCACTATTCCAGAATGATGTATTCATTCATCAAAGACTCCTAAACAAAGGAGTCAGAATTTGGTTCACAGTTTATAAACTTTGTGCAAATTTTGTTATGATAACCTGTTACCCACAGAGGAAGTTATCCATAAACAAAAACAATCTGGTATTTACTAATTTTATACAATCCATTGTAAAACTTCCTGGTCTGAAGTTTTAACCAACCTGGAGTTAATGTGAGCCATAACCAGGGTGAGTGAACATGATAAATTAACAGTATCAGAGAAAGCAGATGACATAAAGAAAGGTAACACTCAGTAATAACATATATAATTAAATAAAGTTTCATTGTTTTTGACATAGCCCAAGTGATGTAGTAAGCTAAATCATGGAGTTTCTAATCCATCTATGGTTGTTACCAAATTCAGCAATTCAAAATGCAACCCAGTGTAGAAAAGACATTTTTCAGTTAATTTAAAAGATATTTACAGCTTAATATTTTTAAACAAATTATTTACTCAAATTCTTACAATCATTTGCTGGTTCCTATGACTATTTATTGACAATTATTTCTGAATTTTATAAATGTGTTAATTACCAGCAAGTAAATCATGTTTTAAAAAGCATTGATAGTGTAAGCAATTATCAAAATGGAGGATTCCCATTTGTGTCTCTGGTTTAAAGTCTAATTAGTGATTTGTAGTGATCCAATATTTTATATAAATACAAAATCCAACAATTTGCTTTCTTAAGTCTGTAAGGTATATAAGATTATAGATATCTTTACACATACAAATTTTGTTCAGAAATTGGATTTCATTTTAGAAGATATGCTTCTAAACACAAAATGTATTTTATGAACTATCTTAAGCATAAAACCCACAATTATTCACTTTTATTTTTTAAGAATAAATTATTACAATGCATTGCAAAATATTCGCTAATGGAAATGCAACAATTTTTATTTACCTAACCTGTTACTTCACACTGTAGTATAGAATCAATTTTATAAAGCAAAAGTTTGATCTACTGTGCAGTCAGAAGATTTATAAGGTAGTGTTTTCAATTCCAACAGAATTTTTCTGGGTTTTAACTTTTCCACAGAGCACTGAAATAAATAAAATTTTTTAGGGTTTGCATTAAGATATTTAAAGGGTTTCAAGTATTCTACAGATAGAGATTTTGGAAAACACTGAATTCTTTCCAAAAAAATAGCTATTTTAAGTTTTGTTTTACATCACTGTAGAAAGTCTAGAAGACTTTTATTTTTCTCCAAAATCTCATTTTCACCTGAAATAACTGTATTCAGGTTTTCTCAGCAGGTAAAGTATACATTCTTACAAGGTTTCAAATTTCAGAATTCCAATAATGCATTTAAACTGAGCACCCACCGAATCGTGTTGTTTCCTCTTTGTGTGTGTGTGCGTGTGTGTCTATTACCTTGCAGTTCTGTTCTTTACAATCAATTTCAGGCTTTTTACCTCCCCAGAAATACCTTAGTGAACCCTCAGCATTTGCTAATCTCTTAATAATTGTGAACCGGCCAGCTCCTTCAAGTAGATCGTTAACCACAAGAGTGCCTGACAATTTCCAAGTCATATCCTCTGTCCAAAAGGAAAAGATAGGGCTTTGTGAGGCCGAAAGGAAGCGAAGGAAAACAAAACAAATGTAGCTCATGCTGAAAGTGAAAAGTGCTTGGACAGATTAGTATTTTCTTTTCTGCAAGGCGTCCTGCCAATTTTTTTTTTTTAATAGAGAAGAGTTATTTTTTTGGTCTGATTTTTCAGTTTCTTGGAAAGTGTTGGTATTTACCATCCCCACCGGCCCCTCATAATTATTGTTGGTTGTTTTGTGTTTTTCCCATCCGTCTACATCACAGACTGCTGATACGCCCAGCCCGCCTCACTCTGTCAAAACCCCAACTCTGGGCGACCCTGGGTTTGGTAACTCCGGCGACTCCCGACGACACATCCCACTCTCCCTCTCACGCCTCTTATTTTAGTCGCAAGATCCCTCACTCCAGTTGCAGTGAAAGCCGGAAATTTTCATTGAACTCCCCCCTCTTTCTCGCCCCCCACTCGGAGCAGAGAGCTAGGGAGTGGGGAGGCTCAGAGCACAGCCGCGTCTCGGCCGCCTCCCCTCTCTCCGGAAGGCTTTAATTTGCACACTCGCTTGCCACTGAGAGCCGAGCCCCCAACCCCGCCGCCGGGAGGGTCTCCGGCAGAGTCAGCCTCCGGGGCCCCCAACCCCGCCCCCGTCGCCTCCCCGGCTCGGGCCCCGAGCGCCGGCCGGAGCCCCGCAGCCCCGTCCGCCCCCAGCGAGCGGCGCGGGCGGCGCCCTCCGCCGCCCCTCCTCCCTCCGCCGCAGTGCCCACCCCTTCGCCGAAGAGAGTGCTGGTAACTCCTTCCTCCAAGCCGGGTTACCTGCTCCGCGCCGCCGTGGACACGTGTGAAGGTCGGACTGATACCCGCAGCCCCTTCGCGAGGCCCGACGCGGCCGGGCCCCTCAGGTAAGGAGCTGTGCGCTCGGGTGGGTGGGCTGCGGGGTGGGGGGGAGGGTCCCCGGGGGAGATTTGGAGGCTTGGCCGGTGTCGGAGGCGAGGGTGGGTAGGGGGGACGGGGACCGGGTGGGGGGGGCGGTAGGTTCTCGGAATAGGCTTTGGTTAACCCCTTACGAACCGAGGCGCGGTAGTTATGGGGGCTAGTTTTGGGGAGCTAAAGGAGTTTCTCCTAATCCGGCCAGAGGACGCCAGATTAGGACGCCACACGAGGGACGACCCCCAACACCGAGATCCTGTGCCAGCTCACACATAGCCTTAAGCACAAACGCACCCACAAACACTTTTTATCCAGCTTCTTCAAACGGAACTCAAACTCCACTCGGAAACTCACATAATAATCCACATTTAGGGTTTAAAATGCACTGCTGTTGGGGACTCCATGGGGGAGAATGTGTTTCGGTGCCTTATGTTTATGTCCCCCGAAAGCTCGTTGAGGTACGGTGTGGGCTCCACCTTACCCACCAAGAGATAAATGTTAACGCAGACTTCTTGCTGGCAACCCCTGCGGGCGTGTTATGCACACTTAGAGGAGTGCACGCAGGCGGCCAGTGCCCAGGCTGGAAGCCCCGCAAGGATGCACGCTTGCTTTAGTTTCCCAGTTTACGTTTCTAATTTAAAATATCGAAGTTAAAACGCACGCCCCGGGGTGAGCACCTTCGGGCCCAGCACCGCGCCCGTCAGTGTGCACGTGGGCGCATCTACTTGTGCGCACACGCGGGAGTCGTGGTCCCTGGTGCGGCCTCTTGTCGCTGCGCTGGTGGCGACCCTTGCGGTGCTTGGCAGGCTTCGGGAGAGGCACATGAAGGATTTCATTGAGTGTGAAGACAGAGAGCAGAGACAGAAAGCAGAAGGAGGCGGCTGCAGCCTTTGTAGTCGCGGAGGAATGCGGAAATGTTGAAGCACTATGTCAAACTTTTTTGAAATGGGGTCAAGACACATTCAGCCAGCGTGGGAAAGCAACAACAACAACAAAAAAAAAGTGGAGGAGAGGGGGGGAAAAGGCACTGCTGCTCCCGTTTCTCTCCGCCGGAGCCTACAGTCCCGGGAGCGAGGGGGGAGAGCGGGGGCGGGCGGTGCGGGGCCAGGCGGGGGCAGCGGGCGCAGTTCCCTGCGGGGGTGGGACGTCCCCGACGCTTCCTTCGCTGCCGAGCGGCGGTCAGGACTGGGGAGCGGAGGGGAGGGGGGGCCGCGGGAGGGGGCGGGCTGCGCAGCCTGCGGCGGCTCCTCAGCTACCTGTGTGGCCCTCGGCCTGCCTCAGACCGCGGTGCTGGCTCTAGGGGCTCGTTCCTCGGCTCCCCCAGGATTCGCCTTCACCTTTTAAGGAGAGTTTTGAATAGAGTGAGTGTGAGGGTCTCTGCCCTCGCTGCGGGCCCCTCCGCCCGCAGGCCGTGGGGGTCGCGCATTTTGTTTCTATAATGCCTGGCAGAAGGCGACCGCGCCAGCGGTTGCCGGGCAGGTAATTCCGAGGTGCCCCGAGAATTTCGGACACGCGGCTGTAGTGGCGAATGTCCGGCCGAGGCCAAAGCGGCGGTGGGGAGGAGGTTCCCTGGGTCCTGGATTGCAGCCGAATGGGAAGGGATAGTGCGTCGTCCCCTACCCACCCCACTTTGTTGTGTGGGGGGCTCCTGGGGGGCCACTGGCTGCTGTTCGGACCCGGCCTTAAGCCGAAAGGGGAATGGAGCAGCCACCTCTGCTGCCTACTTTGGGGACGACCCTGGGAGTGGGGAAGGGTTCGCGAGTCCAGGCCTCAAGGGCGCAACCCCTTCTCACTTTCCCCTGGAGGCTCAGCATTTACTCCCCCCGCCCACCCCTTTTAAGGGGAGGCTGAGTTTTGCTCAGGTTCAATCGGTTGAAAATTTCTAGGCGAGTCACGGTTATGCTGCCTTCCTTCTGAAGTTGTTCTCCAAGGAGACAACAAGCTGAAGTGCGGTGAACACCTCTTTCTCCCACTCTTAGGGTCCCGTGGGCGACTTCCCACCCCACCCCCAGGGCCCTGTCGCTCACCCACCCCCGAGGAGCGGGAGCTCCAGCCCTCCCCGACCTGATGGGTCTCCACCAGGGAGGTCCTCTAGGTCGGAGGAAGAATTCCGCTTCCAATCCAGATTCCTTTACCCTAAAAAGACCATTTGTGTGTGCAAGTCGTTTTAAAATGTGTCCTCGTAGAAAAACTGAAAGTGGAAAGAAAGGAAGCAATTTCCGAGCAGATGTCTGACCACCCCTTCTCGCACACTCCCAGCTTCGGGTTACAGGGTCCTGGGAGCCCCCACCCACATTCTGCGGCCGCACACCAGTGGACCCGCGGTCTCTCCACACCAGGTTGTGCACGACCCCGAAACGCCCCACGGCATCCCAGGAGCCCCTCTCCCTGCACCTCCAGGCCTGGGCAGGCGGGGAGGGTAGCAGCACAGCACAATGATATAAGGATAAATATTAAGCCGTGACATTGACGTGCCCGGCGCCTCCCCTCCCCCGCGCTCCCGGCACACTCTGGGCTGCTTGGCACGCCCCCTCTCGTTCCACTGCGTCTCGCGCCCCGCGCTCATCCCCGAGGGGCCCCTGCAACCTCTCCGCGCGAAGACGGCTCCAGCTCTGCAGGGAAAGAAAAGTAACTTCGCTTTTCTCGGAGGAACCAGGAAGGATTAAGCGGCCTGGGAGAGGGCAGGAGCTCGCAGAGGGTAGCGAAGGGGGCTTCGTAAAGGAGGAGGAGGGGTGTCTACAGGAACCCCGAGGAAGGCGCCTGGGATGTCTGATTACACTTTCTTCTTGTCCTCCCGTCTTCTCTTTTAGGTGGAAGGACTGTGGAGTGAGACGCGCTCGAGCAAAGACTATGTAATCGCCTTGGTGCCTGTACTGAGGACTGAGCTTCGGGGAGGGAAGAGGAGGGATCGGCTTGCTCCTCGGCGACTCGGCAGGCGGAGTTTCGCAGCGGCGGCACCAGGGTTGTGCCCGCCCGCGGGGAGGTCGCTCCATCCAGCCCCGGCGGCCGCGAGAGTCCGAGCGCCGGACCGCGGTAGTCGGCGGGGGTGAGAGAGAGCGAGATCGAGCTCTAGGGCGCGAGGGAGCGGGCCGGGGGTCCGGGAGGAGGCGAGCAGCGGCCACGAGCGAGCCGAGCGCGCCCCCCGCCCGCCCCAGCGGCGCCGTGCCGGGCGGCGTCCGGGCGGCATGGAGAAGGACGGCCTGAGCCGTGCCGACCAGCAGTACGAATGCGTGGCGGAGATCGGGGAGGGCGCCTATGGGAAGGTGTTCAAGGCCCGGGACCTGAAGAACGGAGGCCGTTTCGTGGCGCTGAAGCGCGTGCGAGTGCAGACCGGCGAGGAGGGCATGCCGCTCTCTACCATCCGCGAGGTGGCGGTGCTGAGGCACCTGGAGACCTTCGAGCACCCCAACGTGGTCAGGTGAGCGGTGGAGCGGCGCCCGCGCCGTCTGGGGCCGCGCGCCGTGGGAGGGCCGGGACAGGGATCCTGGGGCCCACGAAGATTGAGGGGCGGGGGGGCGGCTAGGGAGGCCCGGCGCGACCCGTTGACCTTACCGAGTGAGAGTAAGTTTTGTCGACAGAGCCACGAGCCAGAGCCGGTGACCTTGCCAGACAGCGAACAGAAAGACAAGTCATAAAATGTGACCTGCGCAGGCCTCCTTGCCGCTGTGCAAGTTCTAAGTGTTTTCTCCCTGCCCACCCTGAAAGGGATCCAGAAAGATGGGCGTCTTTTAGGGACAGAACAGGCCAACCTGAGACGCGCCCCTCCAGCCCCAGCATGGTTTCCATGGCCATTGGGGGAATTTTTGAGAGAATGAGTGAGAGGTCTGAGGATATGGTGATGATTAGTAGAAAGAAAGCTTTATTGTCGGGGCCTAGTAGAAATAAGGTTTAAAAGTGCAGAAACTTTTAAGAATAGTTTTGCCAGTCACACCTACAGTTTCTTTTTATTAACGTTGCATAATAATAAGGATTTCTGATGGTCTGAGGACTTCAGTGCTGATGCCCAGTTTGTGTCATTTAAAAAATTTCTTCCCAAAATGTTACCTGTTTGCATTACTTTATGTCTCTGGGCCAGCATAGTCCTTAGACTCCTTCTCCAAAGGGTCAGATGTGAGTCCAGGTTGTGGAATCTTTATATTCTAAAGGTGCTGCCCTTGCTTTTCCTGGGTGGGTTGTGCTGGTGGGCGAGGAGGCACCAGTACTTATAGCCTCTCTTGTGTGGTAACCAGTATTAAACCAAAGTGTTTGTCGCTTAAGATATATGATGTTTTCTTAGTGATCCTGGAATTTCCCCATTGTGTGTTTGACATTGTGTGGTGTGTCATCCTTTTCTTTTTAAAACAGAGGTGCATAGTTTTAAGCTGAAAAGGAATGCCCAGAAACTTCTACAAATCAGGGTGTGATTTCACCTTTCTCAACTCCTAAGATAGTATGTTCCAAAAAGGAGGTCTTGAGGTCTTCTTCCTGTCTTCTCATCCGTCTAGGGGTTCTGTTCAACAAATATGTGTCTACTACTGTATGTGTGCTGTGGATGAAATTATGTAAATAAGCACAGCTAAATATTTTTGTAAAAAAGTCAAACAGTTTAACATTAGTCATCAAAGCGGAGAGACCCAAGGCTGACCTTTGAAATACCAAGCCCTCTATAGTTTCAGGGAGCCCAAGTGTCTACAGAATCTTCCTGGGAGGTTTCAGCTTGTCTCCTCTTATCCCAGGTTGGATGATTTGTGTTGTGCTTTGTTCCTGACACAGTCAGACTCAGGCTAGAAGGCAGCAAAGAATCATAAATACCTAAATAAAGTAGTAAATGGCTATAATGACAGGACCCTAATATACCTCTATTTTAGCCAGTAAAGAAGAGAGGGACAAAAGATAATGAGACTGAGGGAATCAGTGTTTTAGGAAGATGGGATTATAAATAAAAGCAATAGATAACCTTTTGTGTGTATGTTTTCTTTGTTGAAAAACAACAAAAACCCTTTTGGGGAGTCTTTTGTGATATTGGAGAGAAAAGTTAAGGGTACATTTTGTCCCCTGTAACTTAGTTATCTTCTTAGTGGAATCACCTAGACACTTCCCAAAGGGTGAATTCCACCACTAGAATTGTAGGTCCAAAGTTCTTGTTTTATTTTGTCTGTTACCTTTGGATAGCGTCCAGTTAAGGATGATTATCATGTATATAAATAAAATCATGTTCTTCCAATTGTAGCAGTGTTACAGAGGCACCCCGGTGTAACATCCTTTAAAAAACACAATTTATTCTTGTGACAGAGGAAGGTTGTTTTTGTCATTGTGCTGGTAGATTTTGGCTAATCCATCTTATTCTCTTGATTTAGTCTCTTGAGGTTGGCATGTCTTTACAGATTTCTAACTAACCCATGTCTTGGATTCTATACTGAGAAATTTTAGGAGACTATACTTTACAAGTTGAAGACAAAGGCATCATTTTCTAAAACTATGTCACATGTTAAGTGGTGATGATGACATCTACCTCTTAAGAATTGTGAGGAGAAACTGAGATAGTGTCTATGAAAACACTTTGTAAATTTAAGAATGCTTCAAATGTCCACATATTATTTGTGTTCAGGCAGGTTAGCGTGGCCCTTGCCATGGAGAAAGTTCCCAGTAAGGCCTCAGTTCACCTGACCTTTCCTGTAGAACAAGTCATACTCAAGCCCAGACATTACAGGCTCTGGAACCAAGAAGCTGCTTGAATATAATGAGACTGTAGTTTGTCAGAAAAGACCATCAGTCAAATGCCATGAAATTCAGTGACACTTCAGAAAATTATTGATGATGTCATCCTCACGGGCTGCAGATCTCCATTCCGTTTTGTTTCCTTCCTGTTTCTTCTCTTCCACTTCTGCCTTGGGGCAATTACTGGCCCCCATGACTTACTTAGCTGGACTAGGAATTCAGATTTTAGAGGATGCTGATATTTGTTCAGGCAGGATCAGGAAGTCAAGCACAGGTGACAACAAATTCTTTCCTTCCAAGGGAGAGTTGTCAAAGTTGGGCCCCCAAACCTGTCATTTATTGTTGTCCCGCAGGATCCGTTTTACAGTCCTATGGCTGGTTCTATAAAGGTTTCTTAAAAGGGCAGACGCCTTAATAAGTGCCTTCAAGTCCCAAGTAATTGATCATGATCATAGGCACCTCCCAGAGATAGTTAAGCTTCTAAGCTTGAAGGAGCATAATAAACATATTCATTTTTCAAAAGTTTAAGATTTAATTTTGATGGATTTGCCCAAAAAACTGTCTTGTTATTGCTGGCACTGGTACTGCCTGCATGCACAGGGATGATAACTTGAAATTCTTGCTTACCTGTGCTTGATATATCCCAGGCCCAGGCTCGATCAGCCAGTCAGTGTCTGGGATGTAGACTTACTTGTATTTTGCAGTTGGTAATCCCAAATCCTGGAGACTTTGCCAGAATCACACTTCAGTATCAGCTTACATTAGAGCTTCTGCACTCCACAAACGAATCCTATTTTACATTCTGAACTAAATATATATAGTAGATAAAGTAATATGTTTTATCAGCAATCTATTCATTCATCAAATATTTACTGAGGGCCCAGTATTTGCCAGACACTGCTGGAAGCTGGGGATACATCAGTGAACAAGTCAAAAAAGTCTCTACATTTACAGAACTTAACCTTGTAATGGGATGAGCAGTTCTTTTATCTTTTTAAAAATTCAGTTCTCTTTATTTCCATTGGCTTGTTTTGCTATATTTAAGCTAACCATTTTTTTCAGAGCAACTAATATTTGTGGTAATTTGGTTACCCTGAATTTGCTGATTGAATAGTTAGATAACTAAAACACTAATCAGAATCAGATGCTTTTGGGGGATTAAATTTCACTTTAGGCACAAAAAAAGAGATCAGTATAAGAAGATGTTGACATGTAATTAATAGATATAGATACGAACATTTGAACTCCACTTACTCAACAAGGATTTAGGAAGGGACCTAATGTTTAAAAAACGTGGGGTTAGGTGCTGGGAAAGATACTTGGGTAAATCATACCTGGCTACTCCTCCCAAGTAATTCCCCTGTTTTTGAAGAAGTAAGATGATCATCATAACCCCCGATACATGATAGTATCATGTCACTACAAAGTCCTGGTAAGTGCTATCAGTGTTGTCTCCAGGGATTAAATTTGTTAGTGTAGCAGTAAAGGTAATTCAAATTCAAGTACTGGTTCATGAAACTACAACTCATGGTATTTCAGTGAGTAAACTTGTGTCTAAATATGTTAAATCATGATTATTAGTATATTTAATCACTGCTTAAAAACGCCAGAAAAATGCGTGCAGCTCAATGATTATTAGGTCATAACCTCAGGTGGGTTAGTTCATGGGAATCCTTCTGAATAAAAGTGGTGTTTTGTAGGTGAATAATATGTTCATTAGGGCTTGTCTCAGTGAAGGCAGGAAAAGCAGGAGTTTAAATTGCCTTTTTAAATGTCAGTATGTGGAAAGTGTGTTTGGTCTTTCATTCTCTAACAGTTCCTGAGAAGGTCCCAATTTATTGAGCTTATTTAGTAAATACACATTTTCACAATGATGTTCTGCCCATTCCTTGTTCCTGCAGAACTTGGTCGTGCTGAATTGTTGCCATTGATTGCACTGTATCCTTTTTTTTTTTTTTTTTTTTTTTGCTGTACGCAGGCCTCTGTGGCCTCTCCCTTCTTCCGTTGCGGAGCACAGCCTCCGGGCGCGCAGGCTTAGCGGCCATGGCTCATGGGCCCAGCCGCTCCGCGGCATGTGGGATCTTCCCAGACCGGGGCACGAACCCGTATCCCCTGCATCGGCAGGCGGACTCTCAACCACTGCGCCACCAGGGAAGCCCTGCACTGTATCCTTTTTACACAACTATTATCACCATGGAATTACTAGAAGTTTTCTATCAAGGAGAAAATGGCTTCTAAAAGGGAAACTTGTATAAATGTGAATATCTTTTGGTGTATTTTCTTATGTTTAAGACAAGGGTAAATGGATATCTATGAAAATAGACTCCTTGTTAAAAGTAAATTACCCTTAAAAAAATATGCCTCACTATTGATGATTTTCTAGGAATGTTTTTTAAGAACAAAACATCCAGTACTCACACTGTGTCGTTGGAAACTCATGAATATTAGGGTTGAAAGATACTTTGGAAGTCTTTCAACCCTTTTATATTATAGATAAAGAACCTAAAGGCCAGAGATCAGGCAGCTTGTCTGTCATGCCATTTTAAAGTCATTGACTTTCTCTAAAATCTGAGTAGAAATTTTAAAATAATTCTTTTTGTTTGGTGGAAGAAGTTAACTCAAGTGAGTACATTTCTAGTTCGGAAAATATGAGCTATATGTAGACAAAGGTGATAGTTTGCCAGGAATAAATGACATATCAACTCAGGAAGTTCCTGAATTCTGCAGTATGCCTTACTGAAGTAAATCTGTAAAAAGTGTGATGATTATCCATTAAATTCTGCTTTTAAGGAAGTTGGGTAATAACTATGATTATTTAAATAGCTGGAGTTAAATAATAATATGGGTAAATAATGTAGTTAAATAATTAAGTAATAATATTGAATTCATTTTAGACAGAATAGTTAAAAACATCTAAATGCTTGGTACTCGTCGTATGAATGAGCTATTACATAATGCAGCTCTGGCATCTAATACCCATTTAGTGAAATAAATACCATAATACTTGAAAATTAGGTAGCATAACAACCTCTAGACACCTAAGCAAATATGTTTTACCCATGCTTCTTGAAGAACTAGTAACACGATTTCTATTTCTTATGAAGTTCAGATAAGCTTCTCAGTCTTCTTAGGAAAGAAATTAATTGTGAGCTTCCTGCTGTGGTAGAACATAGCAGGGATGAAATCTGGGTGCAGGAGGAGTGGCAGTAGAAGAAGGTAGTATTGGTAATGTTGGGCTATGTTCAAGGGCCAGGAGGTAGCACTGAAAATGGACACAGGTGGTTGGTAACAAGCCTGCCTGTGTAAAGGTTACCATTTGAGTGGTGTTCTGTAGATGCTAAGTCTGCTGGGACAGGCAGGTGAGCAGTCAGAGGGAGGAGTTTTATAAGAGCCACTGGGCAGTTGTTTTGAATGTCACCAATGTGCTGCCATACTTGATTTTGTTTTACCAGCTGCACATGTAACTGCTCTCCACTGAGGTGAAATAAAGGCATCTTAAGGCATGTGGCAGGAATCTGTGTGAGTGTGCAGTAGTAGCCTGGAAGTCCATTTGGGATGGAATCATTATTAAACACTTAGTAGTTTACCTAAATTTGGACGGTAACTGACTTTGTCATTTAAGTAGCCATTTTAATTATTGATTCCTGTTTACCCTTCCTAAAGGATTTTAGTTCAGTAGAGTTAGAATCACAGTATAAGAATTTTTTCATTGAAGAGGGTCTTAGGTTTAACCTAAACCAACCCCCTTTGGCCTGTGTAGGAATTGTTTTGTAAATGCATAAAAGAATTGTCGTATTTTTAGTCAGCTATTTTATTCCTTAGTTATATGCATTGTAGATACAAACTGAGGATGACTAAGGTTCAAACGCAGGTTTATATCCAGTGTTAACAGGACAGGATGACTAATGGTCACTGTATATTAGAAAACATTCCCTTGGGATAGAAAAGTATTTTCTGTTTAATGATTTTATGTTTGCTGACTTGAAGACAAGGATTGCATGTATCTTTTATATTCCTGAATAGCAGTGTCCGTACTGTTAGTTGCCCAATATGTTTCCTGAATGAATGATGTAGAATAAATTATAGACCCCTTAGATGAGAACTTTTCATCCTTTTAGAGTTGCGTATAGCATGAGTAGGTATCTCCGCCTAACACTGGGAGATTATTGGTATTAACTGTACAGTATCTGTATACCAAGGCTGTATAATAAGAGCATTCAAATACTTATTGATATTTTAAATTTTCCCTGTGACTGTCCATTTCTTCATCTTTAGTACTAGCTTCAACTTTGATAGGATTTCCTTGTGTTCTTCGTGTGCATTTGCTGCATGTATCCTACAGTCAGACTGACTAATCCATTTCCCCTACATATATATGCTCCTTGCCATCACCTCTTCAACTTTAGTTGGGGCTGATCTCAGAATGTGTACACAGTGTTCCTCCCTGTACCACTCTTTCCACCTGTTGAAGCATCTGTCAGAACCAAGCTCTAATGCCACCTTTTTGTGTGTGTGGTGTACTCCTTAATACCTTCATTTGGATAAAATTTCTGCTTCCTTTGAACCCTGACAACTTTGGCCCTCCCTTATGGCACTTAGTCTATGTCTGCTCTTTAATATTATTATGTCTGTTATGTAAGATATAATATTAATCTTCCCCCCCACCCGCCGTTTTCCACACCCCAGCTGTGAGCTCCTTGAGGCAGGGAATGTGTTTTGGGTCATGTCTGTTTACATTCTACATCCAGTGGAAATAAATGAACAAGTGAATGAAATAATGGAAAGGACGTCCAGTTACTGAGTAAGGCACCACGTGGATTATTTCCATCACATGCATGTTAATACTAAGGAGTGTCAAATAAAGAGGGAAAATGGATCTGTATATTGGGTTATGCTTACTTGGTTTCCTGGGAATAATAAATACTGAAAAGAGAAAGTTTCATTTTTGTTTTATTCCAATCTTTATAGTTTATATTAAAGTGAGTTATAAAATTTAAGTAGTTCCCATAGTTGACTGCACAGTCTTGGACTTAATTTACATACTGTAGAGAAGACATTAACATTAGGAAACGTGCACACATCCAGTAAAAGTTGAAAACGGTTTGCACATCTTTTAATGTAATAATGTATTCTGGATACACTTTAATCAATTGCTTGAATTCTTCTACTTTTTTTCCCCGCTAATTTGGCTTTCTGTACTGGAAAAACCCTTGTTTTCTTGTTCCTTGCTGTATCCCAGGCACTTAGCGTGGTGGCCAGCATCTTGTAGCCCAGAATAAATATCTGTGAATGAATGAATGAGTATGTGCCATCTAGGAATTCAGAATTGATTTTTTTTTTAGTCAGAATTGGGTAATAATGTCTGAAAGCATATGTAAGATCTATAGCTTTCAACAAGTATTTATTGATTATCTGCCGTATTAAGCATTTTGTTAAACTTGATTGACAGTGATTACAGAAAGTACCTACATCTTGAAATGTTTACCCCCAAAATGGTATTAACTCTGAAATTTGTTTCAAAATGGGGTAGAGCTGAAACAAGCTGAACGTTGTTGAAGCTGTGGAAATTCTTTATACTATTCTCTCCTCATTTGTATATATTTGAAATTTTCCATTGTAATAAGTTTAAAATATGTTCCCAGTCAGGGACTAAGAGAATAATTGATTCTATTCTGACTCCTCTATTAGCTGAGTGACCTGGAGTTTCCCACAATAAAATAGAAATTATTACAACTCTTTTGACCTGAGAGTTACTATGATCAAATGGAATTATGTCTATGAAGGTCAAATATTACACAAATATAAGATATTAACAAAACAAATTCTGCCCTTGAGTAGTTTATAATTTTGTGGAGGAAACTGACATGTACACAGATATCTGTATTGCTGATTGGTAGTGCTTTCATCCCCCCCGCCCACACACACAATGTGAAAGTATGAATGGAACTAAGTATTTCTGAAAAGTATTGGATTTATAGTAATTATAGTAAAGTACAATCTTTAATCTATGTATTGGTAATTTGTGTCGCCTTTACCCAATACTGTATCCTATTCACTAATGGATTTATTGTGGGCAGGTCTGAGGACATAGCACTCCTGAGAACACATTGTCAAAATTGTTGGGAGTTTGATGATTTCTTTTTTATTTCACTATTCAAATTAACTCAAAGAGGAGTTGAATTCTTTGTTCGTTCTTTCTCCCTCTCTTTTTTAATTTCAAAATCTCAAACAGAATTATTCCTTTTGAGGTTACGCATTGGAATTGCTGCTTGTTTGTTTTCTGAGGCTCTTATGGCATGACTGCCTTATGACATTTCAAATTTCGTTTCATATATTCTGTGTTTAAGTCATTAAGACCTGTCCACAGAAAGGAAGCAGTTCTCTTTCAGGGGCAGTAATCTCTAGTGAAATATATTTTTTATTTTTTTTCCTTTGATTACTAAGTAATCTCAAAATTTTCTGTGTTAGGTATTCCTAATGATTAGTATAAAACATTTACTTTTCCTAAAATGTTTTCTTTTTAGAAGGTATAAAAGTGTAAAGTTGGGAACGTTAACACTTAACCCTGTTCAGCAGCAGAACAAGAAAAACAAAAGACGTCTTTGCATTTAAAATTTTAGGTTATTGTCTCTGACCAATACATTTTAAAACTTTCTGGTGGAAATCAAGAAACTATCTGAGTAGTTTCAAGCTGAGAGTTTTAAATGATGTCATCTACGTTCCAACTGTGTAGAATCACCTAAAGAAGTTATTAAATAGCCTTGGGTGAAAATGGGATGTTTTCTTGTTGAGCCATAAGAAAGCAAGAGATAGATTTAGAGATTGGGCTAGAATGGACTGTTGTTGCTGATCATGAATGAAGTGTATTTAAATTATGGAAGTCCCCTTAAAGAACTAGGACAGCATCCCTTCTTTGAAATAACACACTTCTTACATATTAAGACACAAAAAAGAGTTGCGACATCCTTTTAGTCATTACAAATTATTTGAAGCCCGTGAAGTTTAATCAGTGGTAATTTAGCTAACCAAGAGTTCATTAGACTAGAACTTAGGGTTGATGATGCCAGTTGGGTCCTCAACTAAACCAGTTAGTTTTGCAAAGAGAAAAAGATTGACTCAGAGGGATGGGATTGGTTTCCAGGAGAACTATACAAAAGCATGGTTGATTCGGTGGTACCAATTCCTGATCCTAGAAAAACAGGATTTTTGAGATGAGTCAAGAGTCGCATCTTTGTTTATGAAAAACGGTATAGTTTTTTTTTTTTCCCACTTTAGTTGATGAAATAAAATTGAGAGGTGAAACCATCATTAGGCCAGTAGAGAATGGTCAAGAGATGTATCTTATGAACTGAAAGGACCACATGCTCATTAAAAGGAGGGAAGAATGTGGCAGAAGATGAGCTAAGTTGGGGTAGAGGTGAGAGAGAGTGTATGGTGAAGATGTAAAACAGTGACAGAACCTGGCATTGCTTACGTAAATCTGAATTTTCTTAGACTTCAAAATTTGAAACCTAGTGATCTGAAAGTAGATGAAAATTCTGGCACGTTTGGAAAGACCACAGCCAGTGCTTGTTGAATAAGTAAACTCAGACTATCATTCTTTTAATTCCATAATGATAAAAATGTCATAGTTGTCTGATTGCTTTTTCTTGGGAGCCTTATTTTAGCCATCTTTACATTGTCCATTGTGCCTCGCACTCAAATATGTTGAAGTAATGCATGAATTAATACAGAATGTAAGTTACCCATTAGAACATAAGCTCCATGAGAGCAGGAAGTTTTGTCCATTTTATTCAGTGCTTTAATTCTCAATATCTAGAACAGTGCCTGGCACATAAATATCTGTTGAGTGACTTACTGAATAATTAAACTGGGAGCAAAGATTACTCTTTTACACAAGTTTTATGAGAGTAAAAGTGTATATTAACACCAAAATTTAGCACATATGTTATTTTTCTATTCACTCATTAGTATTGCATTTAAAACTCTAGGATTACATAGTCTCTAATAATTATAGTAATAAATTGGATTATGACTTAGCGATTAGGAGTTATTTAATAATTTAATGATTAGCAAGTAGACTGGACACTAAGATATATCCTCTCTGAACTAATTCTTCTGATGTTTTCATTCAATTATGAACATAATTTTATATAAACAATATTAACTGGCATTTTATATGGTTGTATCATTTGCGGCAGAATTGACTTAGATGTTTTGGTGGGAATTTTAAGACATAGTTTCAGGTTGTGAAATTTTATAAAAAGGATTGACATACATTCTCTTAAAGAGTTTGACATAAGTTGTAAAGTTGTCGTATAAGCGTCTGTAGCTGTCCTTACAAGTGGCCAGTCCCATCGTGAACCTTGTCCCAATACTCCTATTTGGTGCTGCCATTCCAAGCACCTTTCTTTTCTGCTTAGACCAGTTGATTATCATCATCTAAGGAGTCTGACATTACTTAGTTATGACTACTACTACTACTAATAATAATGGAAAGAAAAGGAGAAAAAAGCGAAAGAGGAAGGAAAAAAGGGAAGAATGGAATGGAATAGAACAGGAGAAGATAGAATAGGGTGAAAATCTGTGGTGGTCCCAGTCGATTGTCAGGTGTGTTGCAAGGAGTTGTTACTAAAGTAGAATACCAAGGGAGTCGTTCGTCGTTTTTTATTTAAAGTAATTACATTTTCTGTTAAAGAAATTGTTCTGATAAATATTGCTGTGTAGTAAATTACCCCAGAACTTAGGGGCGTAAAACAACCATTTTCTTATGTTCGAGGATTCAGTGGCTGGGGAACAGAGCACAGTGAGAATGGTTTATCTTTCTGACGTCTGAGGCTTCAGCTGGGGTCGACACAGCAGCTGGGGGTTTGATTCATCTTGAGATGATGTCTTCATTCTCAAGTCTGGTGTTCATGCAAGCTGGTTGATGTAGGCGAGGACCTGAGCTGGGGCTGTGGATCAAAGCAACTACACCTTGCCTCTCCGTGTGTCCTGGGCTTCCTCTCAGCATCAAGGCTGCAGAGTAATTGGACTTACGTGAAGCCTCATGGCTCCAAAGGCCACTCAGTGTCCTTAGGAACAGGCAGTGTTACTTTTGCCATGTTCTGCTGGTTAAAAGTGAGTTCAGAGCCCCACAGATTCAAGGGGATGGGACATACACCATCTCTTATTAGAAAATGTTGAAGAATTTGTGCCCTCCCTTTTTTTGGTAATCATGACATTCGCGCTTGGTGATTAGTGTAGAAGAGTATGTGATAAAAAAGCAAGGCTCCTGTCCCACCTATCCCTATTCCCAGTACTCAGATACAACTTCTTTTAACTCTATTTTTGGTGCTTCTGATAGTTCCTTTGCCCGTAAATCTAGATAATATGCTATGCTCTATTTCTTTTTCTTCTTTTTTTTTTTTTGCGGTACGCGGGCCCCTCACTGTTGTGGCCTCTCCCGCTGCGGAGCACAGGCTCCGGATGCACAGGCTCAGCGGCCATGGCTCACGGGCCCAGCCGCTCCGCGGCATGTGGGATCTTCCCGGACCAGGGCACGAACCCGTGTCCTCTGCATCGGCAGGCGGACTCTCAACTACTGCGCCATCAGGGAAGCCCGCTATGCTCTATTTCTTGATATCTAAACTTCAGATAATAACTATTGACTTCCTACTCCGAAAGATGAAGATTTAGCTCATCAGTACTACTCCCTGTTTATCTCCCTAATGTTTTGTTATATAGGGATATTTTTATTTTTTATAATGATTTAAAATAATATCCTTAAACATCATTCTTTTGTTCTTTCTCTTTTGATAGTATCTCTTGATCCAGCATTTAGTAAGAGAAGAATTTTTTATTTCCCTAACCTTTCCTCTACCTTTGTAACTCCCTTTAACATCACAACTTCTATCAGCTACTTTGCTAGAGTTGTTAAACATTTGCATTCTGTTTTGCAACCACAAGTGTAGGTTCAATGTTATAACCCTATGAGGCTGAAGGAGTCCTTCTTTCTTAAATAAAGACATCTGGATTCTCTTTTCTTATTCTGCATCACTTTTAAAAAATTACACCCTATTTTAGTGTACTGCTTTTTCAAACCATGACTTTTTTGCATTGCTTTGTTTTTCCTGGAGTTTATAGTTGCCTTTCTGTTTTTCTTGTACTGCTTGCCTTTATCACAGCCTAAATGTTTTCTTTTCAAATACTTCATCATACCGTCTGTTTCTGGTAAATCGCCCCATTTCCTGAAGTTTCTCTGAAGTTTTGGTTTACTTTGGGTTGGTTATTTACAGGCTTGATGAACAGTTGTCTTCCTGGGACTTTTTTTCACTACTTCTCTGACTCTGAGCCACTCATTCCTGCATCCTGTCTCTTCCTCTAGTGATTCACACCCTTCTTTTGCTAGTGTACATTTGTGAGTAACTTCCTAAGAAATTGTTTATGGGAGGTAGACTTTCTGAATCCTCACCTATTTGGAAACATCTTTGTTGAACCTCTCATTAGATTATTACTTGACTGTTTTTAGAAATCTAGGATGAAAAATTTTGCCACAGAACATTGCTCTCTCTGTATTCAGTGTTGCCAATGAGAAATCATCTACCAATATGATTTTCTAATTAGTTCTTAGTGAATTTTTTTGTCTGGAAGCTGCTAGGCTGTGTTCTTCAGAAATATGTGACTAGGCATGGTGCTTTTTTAAGTTCAACTTGCTGGGCATTCCTTGGGATCTTTCTATGTGCGTATTTATTTTATTTTTAAAATACTTCTTTCTCTATTTGTCCTGTTATTTCTTTCTGAGTTTCTCCTGTTAGTCAGATGCTGTCTTTCAGTTGGGACCTCTAAGTCTCTTAAAGGTCAGTCTTACAGATTGACCTCTGTGTCTCTTACCTTCTTTTCCTCTATTTTCTAATTATTCTATTTTTTTTGGTTTTGCTTTGCTCTATTCTAAAGAAATCTTCTATATTATTTTCTAAACATCCATTGACTTTACATTATTTGCAGTTATATTTTTAACCTCACACCATCGTTTTTGTTGTTCTCTGCTTGTTTTTTTTTTTTTTTTAAGCATCCATTTTATGGGTGTAATATGTTCTTGAATTGCTCTAAATTTTGAAAAAAATTCTCCGTATTACCTCTGTTTTAGTCAGCATTTTGTTTCTAACTTTTTTGTTTTTCCTGTTGCTGGATTCCTTAAATGCCTGGTAATGTTTGGATATTCTTTTGTTTTTTTAAAAAATGAAGTTTATTGAGATATAATTTACATCAGTAAAAGACATCCATTTTTTAAAAAAATTTATTTATTTTTGGCTGCGTTGGGTATTCATTGCTGCGTGCGGGCTTTCTCTAGTTGCGGTGAGTGGGGGCTACTCTTTGTTGCAGTGCACCGGCTGCTCATTGTGGTGGCTTTTCTTTGTTGCGGAGCACAGGTTCTAGGCGCACAGGCTTCAGTAGTTGCAGCACATGGGCTCAGTAGTTGTGGCTCATGGGCTCTAGAGCACAGGCTCAGTCATTGTGGCGCATGGGCTTAGTTGCTCCACGGCATGTGGGATCTTCCTGGACCAGGGCTCGAACCCGTGTCCCCTGCATTGACAGGCAGATTCTTAACCACTGCGCCACCAAGGAAGTCCCAAAAGACATCCATCTTAAGAGTTTGTTTTTTTATGAGGTCTGACAAATTTATGCTCTCATATAAACCACCATCACAATCAAGATCTAAAACATTTCCATTACCCCAAAAGTTCCCTTAGGCCCCTTTGCAGTCAGTCTCCTTCTCTACCCGGACCCCTGGAAACCACTAATCTTCTTTTTGTCATTATAGATTTTGTCCTTTCTAGAGTTTCATATACATGGTATCAAACAGTATTGCGTTCTTTTGTATCTGACTTTCACAGATATTTTTGAGATTCATTCATGTTGACTCTGTCAGTAGTACGTTCTTTCTCATTATATGGATTTGCCATAATTTGTTTATCCATTCACCTGTTGATGGTTATTTGTGTTGCTTCCAGTTTGAGGCTATTATGAGTAACGCTGCTATGAACATTCATGTACAGATCTTTGTGTTGATATGACACATGCTTTCATTTCATTTGGGGAAATATCTAGAAGTGGTTTACTGGCTTGTATGGCAAATGTGTGTTTAATTTTCAAAGAAACTGCCAAACTTTTCCAAACTGGTTGTACCATTTTACATTTCCACCAGCAATATATGAAAGTTCCACTTGATTTTCATCCTACTCAACACTTGGTATTGTCAGTCCTTTTATTTTTAACCATTCTATATTAGGTGTGAACTGATACCACATTGTGGTTTTAATTTGCATTTACCTAATGACTAGTGTTGTTGAACATCTTTTCATTTGCTTATTGGCCATTCTCTTACCTTCTTTTGGGGAGTATCTATGAAAATATTTTGACCATTAAAAAAACTGGATTATCCTATTGAAATGTAAGAGTTATTAATGTATTCTGGAATAGTCTTTTGTCAGGTGTATGTATTGCAAATATTTTCTCCAGGTCTTTGGCTTGCCTTTTCATTTTCTTAATGGTGTCTCTCAAAGGGGAGATTTTAATTTTTCCAAAGTTTATCATTTTTTTCTTTGATGGTTTATGCTTTCTTTGTATCCTACCTTTGCTTACCCCAAAGGCACATAGATTTTTTCATGTTTTCTTCTAGAATTCTGTAGTTTTGGCTTTTATGTCAAGTCTATGATACATTCAAGTTAAATCTGTGTGTGGCTTGAGGTAAGAGTCAAGGTTCATCTTTTTCCTATATGGGTATCCATCTGTTCTAGCACCATTTATTAAAAAGACTGTGCCTTCTCCATTTTGAATTACCTTGGCACGGTTGTCACAAATCAATTGACCATATAAATTTCGGTCTATTCATGGGTTCTCTGTTCTGTTCCATTGATTTATATATCTGTATTTTTGCCAATGCCATGATGTTTTACTATAGTCTTACAGTAGGTCTTGAAATCAGGTAGCGTAAGTTTTCCAACTGTTTTCTTCTTCTTTTTGAAAATTGTTTTTGCAATTTTGCCTGCTGAAATTTTGCTAAGAATTTTTACATCTGTGTTTGTGAAGGATATTGTTCTATAATTTTCTTTTTTCATAATGTTTCAGGTTTTGGTTTGGAGGTAATGCTGGCCTCATAAAATGAGTTAATAAGTGTTTCCAGCTTCTCTGAAAGATTTTCTGAAAGATTTCATGTAGCATTAGTATTATTTTCTTTTTACACAATTAATAGAATTTACCAGTGAAGTCATTTTCCTTATGGGAAGGTTATTAACTTCAGATTTTATTTCCTTAAGGTATATGGGCCCATGTAGGTTGAATCACTTTTATAACTTGTGTTTTTCAGGGAATTCATATGTTTCATCTAGGTTTTTAGGTTTATTGGCATAAATTCTTTATCTTTATTTTCTTATCTTTTTAATGTGTAGAATCTGTAGTGGTGTCCCCCTTTCATTTCTTTTTTTTTTTTTAATTTTTATTTTTGGCTGCATTGGGTCTTTGTTGCTGCGTGTGGGTTTTCTCTAGTTGCAGCGAGCAGGGGCTACCCTTTGTTGTGGAACATGGGCTGTAGGCGCGCAGGTTTTCTCTAGTTGAGGTGAGCGGGGGCTACTCTTTGTTGCGGTGCGTGGGCTTCTCATTGCGGTGGCTTCTCTTGTTGCGGAGCACGGACCCTAGGCGCACGGGCTTCAGTAGCTGTGGCACATAGGCTCAGTAGCTGTGGCTCACGGGCTCTAGAGTGTAGGCTCAGTAGTTGTGGCACATGGGCTTAGTTGCTCCGCAGCATGTGGGATCTTCCTGGACCAGGGATTGAACCTGTGTCCCCTGCATTGGCAGATGGATTCTTAACCAGTGTGCCACCAGGGAAGTCCCTCCCCTACCTGTCATTTCTGATATTAATAATTTGTATATTCTCCCTTTTTTTTGATAATACAGGTAGATTTTTGTCAGTTTTGTTGATGATAAACCAGCTTTAGGTTTCATTAATCTTCTTTATCATTTTTCTAGTGTCTGTTCCACTGATATTTACTTTTAGTTTTATTTCCTTTTCCTACTTACTTTGGGTTTAATTTGTTCTTATTTTTAGCTTCTTAAAATGGTAGCTTAGTTCATTGTTTTTACAATTTTCTTCTCTTCATTTTTCTTTTAATATTTATTTATTTATTTATTTTGGCTGAGCTGGGTCTTAGTCATGGCATGCAGGATCTTCATTGCGTCATGTGGGATCTTTTAGTTGCAGCATGCGGGCTTATAGTTGCAGCATGCAAGCTTCTTAGTTGTGGTATGTGGACTTCTTAGTTGCAGCAAGTGGACTCTTAGTTGGCGCATGCATGCAGGATCTAGTTCCCCGACCAGGGATCGAACCTGGGCCCCCTGCATTGGGAGTGCAGAGTCTTACCCACCAGACCACCAGGGAAGTTCGTCTTCTCTTCTAATATAAGCATTTATGTTGTTTTATTTGCTGCCCACAAATGTTGACATATTGTGGTTCCATTTTCATGTGATTCAAAATATTTTAGCCCTATTTTGGTGATTTCTTCTTTGACCTGTGAGTTATTTAGATTTGTGTTTTTAAATTTCCAAAAATATACAGGATTTTTCAAATACCTTTCTGTCTAATTAAATGCTTCTGTGATCGGAGAACAACTCTATATGATTTTACCTTTTTAAAATTTAAGACTTGTTTTGGTCCATATAGTCTATCTTGGCATTTGTTCAATCTGATTCTTTTGAAAATATCTCCCATTTTCCTCTCATTATGTTCATGTTTTCCTGTAAGTCTTTGAGCATATTTATAATAGTTGCTCTAACGTCTTTGTCTGCTCTTCCATAACCTGTGTTACTTCTGGGTCTGTTTCTATTGATTGATTTTTCTCCTGGTTATGGGCTACATTTTCCTATATGCATGCATATCTAATACTTTTTCATTGGATTCCAAGCAATGTGAATATTACATTGTTTACTGCTTGATTTTGTTCCATTCTTTTAGAGAATGTTGAACTTTGTTCTGATGGGCAGTACAGTTACCTGCAGTTCAGGTTGATCTTTCCAAGGCTTATTTTTAGTTTTTGTAAAATGAGGAGGGGAACTACCATACCTTAGGCGTACTTCACAGGTAGTTAAGGCCCACTACTAAGGTGGCATTACCCTTTTGTGGTCTCTCCTCTTTGGTTAGTGGGAACTAGAAAGATTTCTTGCCTTGTGTGAGCTCTAGGAATCATTCAGTTTACACCATCCTGGTAACTGTTCTTCCTCAGAAGCAGTGTTTCACCTGGCTTCACGCAGGTCCACGTGTGCAGGTTGATATTCAGGCAAGAACTCAATAGATCCCAGGTAGATTTCTGAAGCTCTTTTTCTGGGTAGCTTTTTCTTCAGTACTCTGTCTCACAAATTTTAGTCACCTTGGCTTCCTTGTCTTCTCAACTCTGATCTCTGCCTACTCAATTCAGACTATGGACCTCACAGGCTGTTCCTCCTCCCTGTGCCCGTGGTTTGGAAATTGCCTCCAAGCATAAAGCCAGGGCAGTCTAGGGCTCACCTCATTTGTTTCCGTTGTCTCAGGGGTGCAACCTGTAGTCCAGTATCTGAAAACAGTTGTTTCATATGTTTGTCCAATTCCTAGTTGTTAATGGCGGGTGAATAAGTCTTAACCCTTTTGCTTTCTTACTGCCTGTGTATCCATTAGTTTTTATAAAAACTGGGTAGGTGGTATAGCTATTTTTGCCACATTCCCTAATTTGGAGGACAGTATAATGATCTGGAAAGGAACTATAAATGTAGAAAGAACATCATCTCTTTCTTCCGTTACCTGTTGCACCTGGCTGTCTAAATTCATTATCATTCTAGATTTCCATGCTGTTAATATTCCATCCCTAAAGCCAACAGCTGGTATAAATCCATACACGTGCAATAACTAATTTGACATCATACTGGGAATGTTAACCAGTTGATTTTTCTTAAGAGAAAAAAACTGAAAAAATAAACTCACTACGAAGTAGTTCTTTGCAGGAATTTCCCATGTCTTGATGATTTAAAAGAATAAATTTTGCATGTAAATGAATTATTACAAGCTTAATTCAAGCTTGTTGGATACTCAAGATTACTCACTGTAGTGTGTTTTTGATGGAGACAGGAAGTGAAAAAGCAAGGTCTATGAGATTTTTGTGTGTGTGAAGTCGTTTAATGTTTCTCATTGAAGCTTTGGTCAGTAGGGTAAATGACTCAAGGTATCTGTTGCTGCTTAGCTGTTTTTAAGGGGGAATTTCCCCCATGTTCCTCCCCTCCCCAAAATAACTAATTATATGCTGGAAGTTTCAATACATTGTTCACAGTTTGTGAAGTCAGCATATTTCTGGAAGCTCACTGTGAATGTAATTCTTAGCTGTACTAATGCTTTTGTTTCTCCATCCCTGCAGCCAGCACTGTACTGTAAGGACACAATTCTATCGCTATTTTTTTTCCCCTCACATTTGATGTGGTAGTTTGCATACAGCTGCAGAGTAGACAGTTACCTTTGAAAGGAACATTTGGCTGCTCTAATTTGATTAAAGAAAACCACCTCAATCATTTCTAGACTGAGAACGTTTTCATTTTAACTTGGCAGTAGGAGTTGGGAATGTACTCACTGCGCTTAGATATGTGGGAGAGCAGTCAGGGAACAAAACCAACCGCTCAAATGAAGAAAGCTTTGGTGCAAATTTTTTTTTTTTTTTTTAAGGCAAGCAGTGTTATATAGGATTGATTCTCTTTTGGTCCCAAATTTTCTACAACCGTGGTTTTCACCTCCGTCTCCTTTTCACAGTTATTTACTTAGGAATCCCAATAAACTGATTCTGGCAGGGGTAAATTACTACCCTAACACGATTTGAAGGACTTTGAAGTCCTTGAAAATTATCCCATTTTTATATAGAAATAAAACCCCAAATCATAAATGACTGTGAATTGAATGTGCTTTCTCTGCCACTGTCGGGAATGGCCAAAAAAGTTTTTAGACTATAGGTATGCAGAACCAGGGTTGAGAATTTAGTTGTAGCTTGCATAGAAGAAAATTTCTCCCTTTCAGAAGCCCGCAGCCCCAGTGCTAGGCAGTTATCTCACATGTGCATCCTTCGATTCTGAGATGGAAGATCTGATCACCCGGTTAGTGTGACAGTTGAAAATATATTCTGCTGATTGTGGGTTGGCATCAACTTCATAGATATTATTGAGAATGATTGAGCAGGGGCTTAGTCTCTGTCGGGTAAACCGTGAACACATCCATGAAGCACAGTTCAGCAATTTAATGTATGGTATTCTTGGGAAACATACTGTGTGGGCATCTTAAATTTGAAAGTTTGAGTGTGAAATATTAAATGGGCATTTGGAGACACAATGACATTATTATTTATTGAAGAGTCCATGCCCACAGTGGCCGTGTCTTGAAGCTGCTATCTGATATGATGTCTGCCTGCGACTTGCTATCTGAAAGAAAACTAGGCAGACCTGATAGATTCCTGCTGGACTTAATCACTGTCCAAGAGAATGAGATGCAGAAAATATTAGAACTCGAAGAGCACTTTATGGAGTTCAGCCACCTATTCCATGAACAAAATCACTCTCCTTCAAAAAAAAAAAAATATTCCAAGTGGTTGAGTGGTTGTATTAAGGACTGTTCAATAAATGTTTGCTGTTTGATAGAGCTGTGTTGTCATCGTGCATTCTTCTCCATCTTCTGCCATATTCAGGTGCTGGAGTCATTTCTACATTTAATCTCAAGACTTATGCACTTGAAGTCACCCTAGTCTTATTCTTCTTTTTGAGAGTCAAGGGCCAAGAAGCAGTCTTCCTGTTCTGTTTTTACACACAGTAGAGAGAGTGTAAATCTTTTTAGTTCCATCTACATCACCAAAGTGTATGAGGATGGTAGAGGGACTGAAAAGATGACTGCCCAAAGGCCACTGCTAAATCGGGGCTTGGGGGCTCAAGGTTTTTGGTGGATACAACTTTTAAATGTAGGTGAACCCCTGGCTAGCTCACAATGCTTATTCGTTCCTTAATATAACTGAATAATATACTACAATGCAATTAAGTATTGCAAAAAGTAATGCTTGCTGTTTTTGTTTTGCTCAGATCCTAAATAGCATCTTAAAAATAAAATGCTGGGCTTCCCTGGTGGCGCAGTTGTTGAGGGTCCGCCTGCCGATGCAGGGGACACGGGTTCGTGCCCCGGTCTGGGAGGATCCCACATGCCGCGAAGCGGCTGGGCCCGTGAGCCATGGCCGCTGAGCCTGCGCGTCCGGAGCCTGTGCTCCGCAACGGGAGAGGCCACAACAGTGAGAGGCCTGCGTACTACAAAAAAAATTAATAATAATAAAAAAAAATAAAATGCTGATGATTAAGGACAAGTTGGTTTAATTTGAATAAGATATTTGGAGACTTATGGAAATTCTGGAGGAAAATGCTGAATACTGATACTCTGTGTCACTTCAAACTTTCTCTTTCCTCAATAAAGTATTATTGTAATATTTCTCATACATAATTGCCTTTTTTAAAGTATACTTTTGTATAGCCCAGTACTCCTGAACATTGCCCATGTACTATTATTAGTGTTCCCAGGTTTATCTTGTGTGGATTCTAACCTGGGTGACAGCCATTGAAATGCAATGAAATTATTGAACATTTCTGATAAAATGTATAGAAGCTAGCCTGAGACCAAGGCCTTGTTTTGTTTCGATTTGTTTTTAAATAGGTAAGGAATGTATCATTCCTTTCTGCATGGCAGTTGTCTACTTCTTTTTTTCTAATTAATTAATTAATTAATTAATTTGGCTGTGTTGGGTCTTCGTTGCTATGCATGGGCTTTCTCTAGTTGCAGCGAGCAGGGGCTACTCTTCGTTGCTGAGCATGGGCTTCTCATTGTGGTAGCTTCTCTTGCTGTGGAGCACGGGCCCTAGGTGTGCAGACTTCAGTAGTTGTGGCATGCAGACTCAGTAGTTGTGGCTCGCGGGCTCAGTAGTTGTGGCTCGTGGGCCCTAGAGCACAGGCTCAGTAGTTGTGGCTCACGGGGCTTAGTTGCCCTGCAGCATGTGGGATCTTCCTGGACCAGGGCTTGAACCTATGTCCCCTGCATGGGCAGGTGGATTCTTAACCACTGCACCACCAGGGAAGTCCCTGTCTACTTCTTAAATTTTATTAATATTCTCACAGTAACAGTAACAGAGGCTGGGGCAGGATTGTTATTCCCTTTTTCCAGATAAAGAAACAGGCACAGAACAGCTAAATGATCTGTCAAGGTCACCTTGGCTCCTGGTGTTATTTCCCCTTAGGGTTTTCTGTCTAGTACTACAGGTGTTTTAGTCATGCAAAGATCATTTGGACATAGGACTATTTGTCTAAGGCCTGTTTGGGAAATGAAATGCACGTACACTGCATGCTGACAGAGGCTGTGCTGATTATTTGAGGAGGAAACTCTCTTCTGATAACCAGAAACTAGAGGTATAATTGCTTAATTATGACAGGTATTAAATGCTGTATATATAACATATATATATGTTTTTAAATTATATTTTATATTTTCAACCATTTGTTTTAATAGCCATATGTAGAGACAAATGTACATGGAATTGGTACTGTTAAATAGTGTTATTTGTTAGGGTTCATGCTGCTTCTCAACTTGATGGCAATCAGCTTTCCATTCCCTAGGCCAGTGAGAAAAGGAAGGAAGAGCGGTAGGTCAAAGGAAGTATGCTCACCTCTGAATCTGGCACCAGAAGTGCTGACGACAGTGTCACTTATGCTCGAGATGACTCAGCACTTCCTGGTTTCTCTTCGCAGCCTTGCTGCAGCTAATAATATCAAATGACCTTGGTCCAAACTGAGGGTTTCAGGGAACCTTTGGTTTCCTCATCATCAAAACTTTGAAATCAAAAATCATGCCTTCCTTTTTGTTTTTACCAAATTCATGATATTACACGTGAGCCATTAGACTCTGCACTGCATTATGTGCTTTTTGTTCTTAGGATTGGAAGTAGCTTTGGCCTTGAACTATAAATAAATAATATCCTTACTTCTCAGTTTAAGGTAGTCCTGTTATAATCATTTGGTCTTTGTATTATTTCTGTGCAGTCCAGTAACTGGGGCAGGAATGGAAGGACATGAAGTTCAAACTACAGATGCAGTGTATTTGTTAGTTCGATTTAGGAAAGGTTTAGTGACCCAAAGAGGCCGAATGAGGGAGGGATATGATGGATCTGTTCATTGGGACCTCATCACTTTCTGAATAGTCCAGAAAAGGCCCACTATGTGAGTGAAACCAAATCGTTTTTATTAATTAATTAGTTTTATACTTAGAATGAACCAAAATTATTATACCTTAAAATTATTAATATTGAGACATCTGAAGATGAAATATTTCAGAAAACCTTGAAAATTCTAGAAGACTTTTTCTACCTGTTTTCCTGTTAGCATTAGTTAACAGGACCTGGTTGAGAGTTTATCCGTGTTAACAACCAATTTGTTTAAAATTTTATGAAAAAGATATTAAACTATTTTTATAATTTGTAATATAGTTTATAAACATAAAGTTCTTTAAAATTTTTTATTATTAAAGTAGTAGTTTTCAGTGAAGTAATACCTTTATCACAGCAAGAATAATGCTGAATTTAAAACACAGATTCTTATTATTAAACATTTCTTTATGTGTTTTCATCTTTACAGAGGCCTCTAAGTAGCAAGAATTTCTGGCCCTATAACTGCTTCCAAATAAGCAAAAGTGAAAATTCCTACAGAAAACATAGCCCACCTTTTTGCACATGTAATCCAAATGAAAAGTTAGCTTTGAAGTGGCGTCTTGTTACATAATCATACTGAAAATATGCAGTAATATGTATTCCTTTGAATGTCTTTCATTTAGAAACATATTTTTGTTTATTTGACTACTCTACCAGCTGAAAATCGGTTATGTTCTGGTTGTTCATCTAACCACCCAACCTCAAAATACTTGAGAAATTACATGAAGAGCTTCATTTCAAAGCATGAGATTTTCAGGGCTTCCCTGGTGGCGCAGTGGTTGATAGTCTGCCTGCCGATGCAGGGGACACGGGTTCATGCCCCGGTCCGGGAAGATCCCACAGGCCGCGGAGCGGCTGGGCCCGTGAGCCATGGCCGCTGGGCCTGCGCGTCCGGAGCCTGTGCTCCGCAACGGGAAAAGCCACAACAGTGAGAGGCCCACGTACCGCAGAAAAAAAAAAAAAAAAAAAAAAAGCATGAGATTTTCAGAAAGGTTCAGACCACCAGAAAATTGAAAGTGGAATTTCACTCCGTTGATGATTAAAATAAAAAGTAAATAATGGAAGAAGAGAAACAGAATTGACAAACCCAGTTTTTGCCAGTCAGAACATCTGTCCAATCAATAGTAAATTACTTTAAACAACATTTGCTTTCTAGAAGGTGCTTAATGTGAATCATTTTTTTTATTTTTACTTTTTGCGGTACGCGGGCCTCTCACTATTGTGGCCTCTCCCTTTGCGGAGCACAGGCTCCGGACGCGCAGGCTCAGCGGCCATGGCTCACGGGCCCAGCCGCTCCGCGGCATGTGGGATCTTCCTGGACCGGGGCACGAACCCGTGTCCCCTGCATCGGCAGGCGGACTCTGAACCACTGCGCCACCAGGGAAGCCCAATGTGAATCATTTGTTTGAGACATGTCTAAGCATTTCTGCCAAACTATTTGGCCAACTCAACTTCAGTGTATAGAGTGTTTGAAAACATTGCAAATCATTACAGAGAGTATGAGAATAATGACCAATACAGGCAAAAGCAAAGGAAACCCCTTCTTTTCTTGTGCATTCTCTGAGATGCTGCCGTAGAACTCTGAGAATTGGTAGCATATGCTTAAGACTCCAAGTTTCTGGTACTGCCCACAACAATACAAAAACTCACATTTTGATTCCTTCTGGATTTTCTCATCTTCTGCTGATTTAGTGAGCGTTTTGCATATTGAGCTATAGCAGGAAATTCTATGTGATTATCACTAAAAATGAAAAATACCATATGAGATTTCTAATTTTTTAAATTTTTTTTGACTTTTATAGGGGAGTCATTTTGTTAACTTGCATAATTAATTGAGGAATCAAGTGCTCCAGTTAATAAGAAATCTGGTGAATAGAAAGTTGTCATCTCTTCTGAGCATTGTCTCATTTTCAAAGAATTAGAGTATGACAAACTACATTTAACACTGAAAGTCATAATTTAATACTTTGTTGATTAATATTTAATACTTGCAAATATTTCAAGACATACTTTATTGTAATTTTTATGAACTACAGTTATGATGAACACTGACTGTGCCTGCTCTTAGAGAATTATAGTTAATAAAATGTTTACTTGGTTATACTGTTTGGCTATTCATGATAGGTAAGAGAAGGCCTTATATCATGTCTATTGAAGAAACAAAATCAGTTGTATTATGTTTTGGTGAGATATAAAATTTTACTCTTTAAACTTATAGATTATGGGGGAAAAGTAGAGAAGTTGAGGTAGTAGTAGTGAAAGGCATTCAGGGAGTTTAGATGGAGAATAAAATAAAGAAAGATATATAGGAATAAGAAAATTCTGAAAGTATATATAAATAAATAGAAAAAGACCCTCCCCCCAAATTTAAAAGAGATCAAATTAAATAAGTTGTGTCCTAAAGTTTTGAAATATCATTGAAAGATCAAAATTATTAGTATGGCAGAAAATTTCTGATTCTGACCAGCTGTCTCTAGACAGAAGAAATGAAGATAAAGGGAGAAAACAAAGCAAAAAACACACCTAAGAGTACAAAGGAGTCATAGAGAATTAATGCATTTGGCTCCAAAATTAGTAAAAGGTACAATTTCAGTATGGTTAATCTTAAATTGTTGACCTCTAGCCCAAAACCTAAACAAACATACATCTGTTTGTTTTTTTCATATTATGTCTCTTGTGGGAAACATAAGGTAAATTCATCCTGCATTCATCCAGCTTTTAGTCTTATAGCAGAAAAATAGGAATAAAAGTTGTTATACTTGACATGCAAACGAGTTTTTGGTCTGTCCCACATGCTGTAAAATTCCTGTTGGTTTTTGTCATTGGCATTATTATACATGGTATGCTGTCCCCACTATCTGGTTGTAGAGAAACTCTTGCCGTGTTGTTTTAAGACATGAACTGACTTCTTTAAACATATAGATAAAAATCAATTTAGGCCATTGGGTTCTTCTTTTCTCATTCACAGCCCCACCCCGCCCCATCTTCTTTTTCATATGGGTAAATGTGCATATCCACTTGCATTTAATTACATATGTTTATAAAGATGTTAATAAAGTGGTAAGTAGTGACAAAAATAGAGGAATGGTGTTGAAAGGGAATCATTATAAAAAAGGAAGAGTCACTTCAGAGTCTTCAATTGTTTACTTTTTGAAAGGGACATTTTAAATAGTCCTAGATACATTCTCAAATTACATCGCTCAATCTGGGAGAATTTGGAACATACATTTGTATATATTCCATTAGGCGAAAAACCCCAACTATCTAGTTTTACTTTATGTTGAGGATTAGAATCATCTATAGACAGGATGTTTCAAACATACTTTTTTTAACTTCTTCAAAAAGTTAATTTTTTTTTACTTTTTTTTGTGGTCAGATATACATAACATAAAATTTACTGTTTTAACCATTTTCAAGTATACAGTTCAGTGGTATTAAATACATCCATATTGCTGTACAACCGTCACCACTATCCATCTCCAAAACTTTTTTATCATCTTACACTGAAACTCTGTAGTCATTAAATACTAACTGTCCATTCCCCTCTCCCTCACAAGAAGGTAGATTTACAAAAAAAATGTTTATTTATTTGTTGCACCGAGTCTTAGTTGAGGTACGTGGGATCTTCGTTGCCGTGTGCGGGCCCTTAGTTGCAGTATGCGGGATCTAGTTCCCTGACCAGGGATCGAACCCGGGCCCCCTGCATTGGGAGCACAGAGTCTTAACCACTGGACCACCAGCGAAGTCCCAAGAAGATAGATTTTTTGTTGTCGTTGTTTTTATAAAGTTATTTATTTTTGGCTGCGTTGGGTCTTCGTTGCTGCGTGCGGGCTTTCTCTAGTTGCGGTGAGTGGGGACCACTTTTCGTTGCGGTGCATGGGCTTCTCACTGCGGTCACTTCTCTTGTTGTGGAGCACGGGCTCTAGGCGAACGGGCTTCAGTAGTTGTGGCACGTGGGCTCAGGAGCTGTGGCTTGCAGGCTCTAGAGCGCTGGCTCAGTAGTTGTGGTGCATGGGCTTAGTTGCTCCACGGCATGTGGGATCTTCCTGGACCAGGGCTCTAATCCATGTTCCCTGCACTGGCAGGCGGATTCTTAACCACTGCACCACCAGGAAGTCCCGAAGGTAGATTTTTAAATTACATTTTATGACCCGGAGATGAGAACCAGGTAGCAGTACATGACATAGCCAAGTAGGCTTAGTGTTAGGATTGGAAGGAATAGAGACCCACTCTAGCTAGCTCAAGAAAGAGGCATTTTATTGTAAGGGAACAGGGCCCTCATGAGTAACTTTACACATTTGGCTTCCTGGGACAGGGGCTCTGGATTCCCAAGAGTCCATAAGGAGGGCCCATAATTCATCTTGCATCAGGGAATTACTTGCCTGTGAGTTCTGCCCTCACTGCTTCCTGTATGTCTTCATACTCAGGGCTCCCTCAAGCTCCACTTCCATGAGCCATTGTGGTCTTCACAGCACTGGCTCTGTATGAGGTTTTTGCTGTGGTCCCCCATATTCCAGAGAGTCTCAGGCCAGGTTAGACAGGGACAGAAAGCAGACAGGGATAGAAGCCCCAGTCTGCGAAAGACTGGATTTTGATCTTGGTTTCACATGGTTAAGAAAATTGGTTGACATTTGATTCTTTGTTGTTCTAGATAAGGTCTGAGTCTTTAAGAAGCAAAATCCCATGTTTGTCATGAAAATGCAGCTTTAGGATAACTCTTAAATCCTTTCGAAGTTTGACTAAGCATTTCAAAGCCATCTGTGAGTCACTAGACAGGTTTGAAATTGCATGCCAAGACTCAACAGTAGTTTTTCATCATCAAAACTTTGAGAAATTTCAACTGTAGCAGATCCTTAGAACCCTGGTGGAGTTCATGAAGGGTAGGTTGCATGGATGAGCACGACCAGTTACTGGCTGCTGTGCTGTCTCGTGCTTACTCATTTTGGTGGGAAAATCATTGTCTTCAGATGGAAAAGTTGGAACATCATCATAGAAAATGGATTTTAAACCATTGAGCAGAAACGCTGCTTGGCTTCATGGTGGCTAGACGACACCTTAAGTATAATTAACTCACTAGCTTTTGCCTTTATCAACCAGTCCCAGAGTAGAATCTTTTTGATCCCAAATGACTTGAGTCCAGGGAAGTGGCAACATGGTGGTGGTGGTAGCAGTGGTGGTGGAGCGGGCTACGTTATTCAACTTTTAACTCATCCCAGGTCTAGCCACGCCACACTTCACGTGCCTACCTTGGGGCACGGATTTGTGACCAGTTTTCTTTCATTGGGGCTTCAAGCATTCTTGAATCAAGAGAAAGGGCAATGTGTTTTTTAGAGCTGAAGAAGTAATAGGCTTTCAGAGCTCCTCCTATGTATTCCTTCTGTTCATTTGTTCAGCCTTTGACCCTGGATTATATCAGCACTGCTTGACCAGTATTTGTCTCCCAAGATCCCATTACAGCAGTGGTCTTGAACCGGGAGTGGTTTTACCTCCCAGGGACTATTTGGCAATCTCTGGATGCATTTTCTTCGTCACAGCTGGAGCAGGGTGTTGCTACTGGCATCTAATAGGTAGAGGTCATGGATGCTGTTAAATATTCTGCAATGCACAGGACAGCTCCCCACTACACAGGAAATTTAAAATGTCGATAGTGCTCAGATTCAGAAGCACTGCATTACACAAAGGCACCAGTTAGCCAATTTGTAGGAGACAAAAAATTACAAAAGTCTGTGGCATAAACTGGAGGAAACACATGGGCCCAACACTAACTAGCATTACTAAGCTTAACATTCATATAATCGGCACGTCAATGTTAGTGCTTCCTCCTACCATCAAAGGGTGAGAAGAAGAAAACCTGGCACAGGGATAACTTTTTTCCTCAATTGTAATTGGGAGCAAGATGAGATGGCTGAGACCCATGGAATTAAAGGCAACTGGAAAGTTGGGGAGTTGCTTAGAGTGTGGCCCAGAACTGGCACAGTGATGGAAGTTGAGAGGTCAGAGATTGTTTGTTGAATTTTTATGGTTCCTTGTTGAGTTTTTGATTTCATTGTATTTGGACCCTGCTAGGGAATCAGGGTTTTTTAAAAAAGGACTAAGGAAGTGGGAGGGCTCAGTGACCTGTACTTGTCCTTAGGAGAGGATATATTTATATTCAAGTGAAGAGAGCCTGAGATAATTCCAGACAACTGACACCTCAGATTAAAGTTTCCTCCAAATTATGGATACATCGCCTCATCTCTGCTCCTTACTGTCATGTCTGTCACAGTGGTTGGGTGTCATGTTTTATGGGTGTCCTTCCAATGCCTCCATTTATAAAATGTCATTAATCCATATGAGGTGAATAAATAAGCTAATCAGTGGAGAACTCTTAAGATTAGTTAGGGTGGGTAATACTGACATCTTTGAATATGGTAGATGCATCGATAGGTGGAGGCCTCACTTGTCATTCGGACTTGAACCTTGAAGATTAATTTCCCTTCTACTTGACACAGCCTGATATTATCCAAGTCCAAAACGTTTTCCCTTCAGAATGTCCCTGGTGCCCATTTTCCCCTCTTCATTGTCATTGTTACTATTCCAGGGCTCTATCAATTTAGAGTCATATAACTAAATTTTTTTTCCTGTCTTTTGTGTTAACCATCTTCTAGTTCATATCATGCCCTCTTCCCATAAAACTATGTGCCCACCATAAAAAGAAACGAAATTGAACTATTTGTAATGAGGTGGATGGACCTAGAGTCTGTCATACAGAGTGAAGTAAGTCAGAAAGAGAAAGACAAATACCATATGCTAACACATATATATGGAATTTAAGAAAAAAAAAATGTCATGAAGAACCTAGGGGTAAGACGGGAATAAAGACACAGACCTACTAGAGAATGGACTTGAGGATATGGGGAGGGGGAAGGGTAAGTTGTGACAAAGTGAGAGAGTGGCATGGACATATATACACTACCAAACGTAAAATAGATAGCTAGTGGGAAGCAGCCGCATAGCACAGGGAGATCAGCTCGGTGGTTTGTGACCACCTAGAGGGGTGGGAAAGGGAGGGTGGGAGGGAGACGCAAGAGGGAGGAGATATGAGAACATATGTATATGTATAAGTGATTCACTTTGTTATAAAGCAGAAACTAACACACCATTGTAAAGCAATTATACTCCAATAAAGATGTAAAAAAAAAAAACAACAAAACCTATGTGCCCAAAATGACGTTTACTGTCTACTGCGTCAGGTCCAGATTTTTGTGGCTTTCAGAGCCCTCCATAATCTGGGCCTGTCTTAGGTGTTCATGCTCCACCATCCTCTAAATGAACTCTGCTCACGTGGCTATCAGGCAGAGCCTGATTGCTTCCTCCAGCAAGCCTTGCTCACGTGGCTTCCTTGTATGGCTTGCCTTCTCTTCTTCTCCTTATTTGTTTGATATGCACACATCTTCAAAGGTTAGGTAAGCTCAGGTCTCATCAACTCCATAAGGGCCTTTCTGGAAACTTGAGTGCTATTGATCACTTCTACCCTGAGAAGTTTCTTTCACCTGCTTAGCTCTGTGTCCTGTCTTGTCCTGCAGTGCCCGTGGCTACTTCACGTGTGCATGTGCTCTTTCCTCAACTTTAATGAAAGCTCTTTGTGAGAAGTGCCCACGACTTTTAGCTCTCTTTGGTGGTTAGCATAACGCTGACCGTACAGCAGGTGCCTAATAAATGCTCATTTGGTTGATTGTGTGAGATATTCTCTTTCTTTAAAAATTACATCGAAATAATGTGCACAAATTCAGTAACAATTTTTATATATAAGAAAACTTGAAAAGATTAACTACTACTGGTCATCCTAACATCTGGGTTACATGGGAAGGGTATGTTTTAAAAATTGTGTAAGAACATAACGCAGCGTGAACTCTCCTCCTTCAGTAGCAGTAGTTCTCAGCTGAGGGTGACTTTGCCCCCAGGGGCATTTGGTAGATATTTTTTGGTTGACAACTGGAGGGATAGTACTGATGTCTGCTGGGTAGAGGCTAGGGATGCTGCTAAACATCTTCCAATGCACAGGACAGTCCCCCACAACAAAGAATTATGTGGCCTCAGTACCGAGGCCACATAATTATGTGAACAGTACCGAGGTTGAGAAACCCCAGTCTGTAGCATTGTGTGGGCACCACCATCGACATTTTTTGTCACCTAAAGGAATGAGAACATTCAAAAAACGGTGCCGTTTTATATGGAGGGAATGATCATAATTATAAACTCCTAAATGGTGGGAACTGCAGCTATGTACATAAACCAGAATAGTTTGACAGTTAAAAAGTTGATAGCTGTTTGTGTAATAAATGGGCACTTTATGTCTTTGGCCATGCCTTTGGGGAGGAGAGGACAATACGTAGAGAGAATTCTCTTAAGGCTGAGTGCACATATCCCATGATTTTAGGAAATGAGAGGCATTTGCTAACCCAGAAGGATGTATTAGAATATTAGGTCACATTTTTAATAAGGTGAAATTCCTTCGAAAGGATTGATAGTTATGTCAGAAGATTGAAGCATACACCGTTCTACTTTTCCAAATATTTTGAAAGCTTCCTTGAAGAATACTTGATAATTTTTAATGTTCTCTCTTCTGCAGTTAATTTTGGGAGGTACTTTTTTGCTGCATTCAGGGGCAGAATGGTGCAGTGGAGAGAACAGTTCACAGAGAGATCCTGGGTAGGTCATCTTAATCATTCCCTGCCTCAGTTTCCTCATTTTCAAAAAGAAGGACTAAGACTTGATGACCTCTAGCTTTGAAATTCTCTGTTACTGTAATTTCAGTTTCAAGTAGTAAAAAAAATAGATTGTTTACACAAAGTAGTTTATGAAAGAAACTTTGAAGGAGTTAATTATTTCAGTTTGTTTCTTAGAACCTTCAGAAATAGTCCTTTCTATAAAGGCTTAACTCCAGTGTTTAAAGAAAGAAAGGAATTCCTATTATAAGTAAAAGTTGTCCCCACCTCCAAGCAAAATAAAAAGAGTCAAATGAAATTTGCCACTGATTTTAAAATGTCATTGTTAGCTAATTTTGAAAATTTTGTTCATTTTCTCTTACGTGTTTATACTTAGGTATAAAGAAAATATTTTAATAGTACTAATAGTACTGAAATTTTCACACAATTCACGTTAAGCTAGATGCTTCCAGATCTTAGAAATTTCCTGTTTGTAAAGGTGGAACACATTTGGAAACTTTACTCAGGGTTTAAACTACCACTTAGTAAGTTATTGGGCTCTGAACCAAATGATGAAGCTTTCCTGTTTGCTAGATGGAAAATTAAACAGCACCTTGATAATTTTCTCCTTTTTCCATTCTTAAAGTTGACAGTTCAAGATATTCGCAAGGTTGGGAATATTGTGGTATCCCAAGAAATGAAGCTTGCTTCTGTACTCTCTGTATTCTGAAGAGACTAGAAGGTTGGTTCTGGCATATTCTAATTTCCCCAGAGCCTATTCTAGAACTTGGGTAATGAGATTGCCTGAATTGAAGATGCTTTCAGCATAGGTCCAGATGCTAAGGGCATCCAGCTACAGTTTGGATCTCACTCCCAGAGTTAATGTTGCCTACAGGGAATAGCAGTATGTGACATGGGCTATGTTCATCAAGTAGTGCCTGAGATGACATTGCATGTAGCAGCGGTTAACTAGCACCTCCTGAATGCAAGGCACCTCCTAGAGGCAGTGGGCACAGTGGGGAATCAAAATGTGTATCGCTCAGTCCCTGCTTTCAATGAGTTTATAACCTAGTAGGGGCAGAGAGCGGACCCTTTGCAACCTGCTGTAATACAAAGCATACAGTGATAAGGACCGTCCCTAGGTACAGATACAAATCTAGGCTACATCAGAAGAAGAAATGTAGTTTAACTTGTGGGAGCAAGAACATTTGGCTCCCCAGAAGAGGTGACCGATGTGAGCAGAATCACGATCGTGGAGAGGAATGACATATGTGTGACAGATGAGCCTGAGGTGTGGAGGTGACCAGAGTGTGAGGGGGAGGGGAAACGTAGAGATCCTCACAGGTGGTGGGGTCGGAGTAATAGCAGAGGGTAAACCAGGTTGAAATAGAATCTAGAGACTAGTAAACGAGTTCGGAGATGGACCATTTCTTGGGGAGTGAGGAAAAAATGGTGGCCTAAACTGGGATCATTCCCTTGAAATGAGAGATAGCTGAGTGCAGGAATTGGCCAGTCTGGGTAGCCGGGTGGGTGTGTGGGTAGACAGGGCTATAAAGTCAACGAGATAAACTGCAGTTTTAAGCTTGACTGAGAGGATGGTGGTGCTGCAGTCCTAGAAGTAGGATTCGGGTTCGATGGGACACCGATGAGTTCCATTTTGAACGTGTTGAGTTGTATGTGCTCTCAGGAAATAGCCAAGGCAGAGTTATGACTGAAGCACAGGAAACTGAGAGCTCCAGAGAGGAGTCCTGAAAACCTGTGACATTCTTAAAGGAGATGTAGATCTTTTTTGAGTCCCACACTTGGAGCACCACGGATGTACATCAGCAGGGATGTTCCACAGCAGGGAGCAACCCCCAAATGCCCCAGTGTGGAAGCTGAGCACATGACTAGGCTTATGTCACCAGCTGGGTGACTTGTTCACACCTGCCAGCCTTCACAGCACAGGTGGTTCACATCGTACCCCAGACACAATCACTGTCTGTATAGTAGATCTATAGGATATATATATACTACACAGTAGCGTATAGTAGATATATAGTAGATCTTGAAGGTCACTGTCAGATACAGCCCTACATGTTAAATAAGTGAATGAGCAAGAACTCCCATATTTTGAGGGGAAAAATAAGACCGAGAATGAACCTTGAGATTATGTGCATTTAGGATTGAAGGAGAAGAAAGGGTCAGAGAGGAAGGCAGAGACCAGAGAATTAGAGGGAGAAAAACAGAAGAAAACTCAGGGAAGCCGCAGGAGGGAAGCGTGTCAAGGAGAAGGAGGCATTTCACTCCGTTGCCTGAGGTGCCGCCAGGTGGTTGAAGAGATCGAATGCTGCATTTAGCGGTGGGAAGCTGTCAGTTTACTTTTTTTTTTTTTTTTGCGGTACGTGGGCTCCCACTGTTGTGGCCTCTCCCGCTGCAGAGCACAGGCTCCGGACATGCAGGCCCAGCGGCCACGGCTCACAGGCCCCGCCGCTCCACGGCACGCGGGATCATCCCAGACCGGGGCACGAACCCGCGTTCCCTGCATCGGCAGGCGGCCTCCCAACCACTGCGCCACCAGGGAAGCCCCAGTTTCCTTTTGAGAGAGCTTTTGCTGGAAGAGAAAGAGGGGAAGCAAGTGAACAGACAACAGAGAGTAAGAAAGTGTAGCACAGGGGCTTCCCTGGTGGCGCAGTGGTTGGGAGTCCGCCTGCCGATGCAGGGGACACGGGTTCGTGCCCCGGTCCGGGAAGATCCCACATGCCATGCCGCGGAGCGGCTGGACCCGTGAGCCATGGCCGCTGAGCCTGCGCGTCCGGAGCCTGTGCTCTGCAGCGGGAGAGGCCACAACAGTGAGAGGCCCGCGTACTGCAAAAAAAAAAAATTAAGTGTAGCACAAATTGTAAGCGATCCTAAATAAATTGGGGGAACGGAACGTTTTTGGAAGAATGACACCCAGGTTGAAGTAAAAGTGGTTTAACATTTTTGTTATCAGACAAAGGAAGTATGAGTGTGTTTGTAGGTGTGTAGAGGAGAGATTGAGGAGGAGTGATAGGCAGTAAAAACTGATGAAATGAGGACTTAGCAGAGGGTGGAGGGCACCATGGTTGGGGGGGACACTTCTCCCTGGAGAGGAGAATACTTTCCTGTGAAACACAAGGGGCAGAAGATCCATAGATGAGGTGAATGGCTTTGATTTTCTTCTGTTATGGGAAAAGGCCATTTGCAGAGAGAGATGAGGAACTGGGAGCCCTCAGGGAAGGCTGGAGGAAGTCTCGAGAATTAGATGGTAAGAGTGGGCCACATGTTGACGACCGAAGTAGAGGAAGTAGCCGTCCTGAGGGACTTGAACGGGTAGAAGAGTTGCAAGTGGTCAATATCTTTGGAGTCCCTCAGCCACAGAGGGGCTGTCCGTTGTTCAGCAGTAAATGGATGTTTTATAATGTGCTGAAGGCTTGCATCAGGAGAAGCCTTATGCTTTTAAAGAAATAGCTCTAATAAATGAAATAAAATTCTTAAGAGTAAGTCATTTTCATCCTCTTCCTCCCCATCGTCATCTCACAACTAATCTTTAATTGAACATTTAGCATGTCCCAAGCCCTGGTTGCATGTAGTACATGGTTTCATCTTCACAGCAACCCTGCTGTATAGGTGAGTTTACCTTAAAGTAAGTAGTTTCCTTATTTTGCATTCTGTGTTTGTTGTTTAAAAGATATATAACTAAATAGATAGATAATTTTTTGGTATAAACTAAAGGTGATTAATTAACTTATGTGTAGACACTTAAAAATTGTTAAGGTGACATATTTTATAAAAGTAAGACCTCTTTTACGTGGTAGCCAATCTGTCAAAATTACTGTGCTTAGTAAAAGTTGGCTTAGTAAAAGTTGGGTGAGCCTTCCATGAAACACAGTTACTATTTGGTGAATTCCTTTTTCATCAAAATGTTAACTTAGAGTTGAAATGCAAAAGAAGAGAGATTTGATACAGTGTTTTGACATTTGACATTTTAAAGTAATTTCGTTAGATCATCAAGCTATGAATTATTGAAGATTGTTCTACTGTAAACATTTTTTTCCATTATCTTTCTTTGAATTAGAAACAAGTTGCATGCCGTTTGCCTGGAAGAAGATAAATGTATTATGTGCTAAAATATACAAAGATTTTGGCACTATGTTTTCTCTGCTTTTTATTAATGAATGCTTTTGTTCAGTCTTACATCAGATGAATAGAACAAATCTGTGTTTTGAATAGCTAAAGGCAGGAACAGAATTCTCTGTAACAGTGTTGACGAAATTTACTTGAAAAGACTCACTGAATCTCACTCAGGACGAGTCATTTTCAGCCTTATTTCTACACCAGCACACCTGAGACAGGAAGTAGACTTATTGGTTATAGTGGCTCCCCAGGACAATGATTCCAGTAACTTCCTGAGGGGACAGTTTTGCTAACTGCTACGTCTCCAGTGTTGGCACATTGAAAGTATCCAGGAACCCACTGTTGATTCATTGTCTGATGCTCAGTGGGCGGTAAGGAAGAAGTGTTTGACAAGGCCCTATAGTGGGTTTTATAGTATCTGTTCCTCACCCTCCAGCATTTCCCACCCCAGGAGGCAATTCATAAAAAAAAAACTCAATATAAACGAAGTCTAAGAATTAGCCTTTTCAAAAGTGCTCGTCTGTACTGCTCAAAGAGATGGCCTCTGTCGGAGGAGTTCTTCTGGCAAACCTGGGTGAATACATCCTGAGGCAATGTCTTTATTCTTACAGTTAAAAGTTGCATGAAATAAAAGTCAAAATGCAGAAACATTCTGTTACAGTGTGAAGAAAAGGTATGTCTCAAGGTCAAGGTAACCACTGTTCCCTTTTCAGGAGGCAGTCAGAATGATGGCTAGCTGCCATCATTACACAGGGAACCAATTCTGTGGTGTGGTTGCCATGTTCCAGGCTCTGCCTGGCTTTGAAGGCTGGGAGCCCAATTTTATTAGTATACCTAGAGGGATTGAGAGTCCAGGGATTGTGGACTCATGCCAACCTTACAAGAAACCGAGGTTTGAACAAAAATGTTGAGTTAGTCTTTTCCAATAAAAGCTGTACTTCTCAAGGGTACTCTGCTCTGTCAACCAAGGCATTGCCTTCCTTGTGTGCTCATCTATGGGAAAGCCAGATGATAGGGCACTGTTGCGCAGAGAGTATAGGACCCATGAAGGGAGTTGGAAATAATCTTCAGATCTGACAGCCTCAAGCCCTGTGCCCAATGCATAATCTTGACTGCAGGGAAGGCAGTTCTCTTTGTCACACAAACTCCCTTGCCTATGACAGGGTCAGAGCCCCACTGCCAGATTGTGTCTTTCCAGAGTTTGCTTTTATAGAGATAAAATATGGGCTTTTTGTAAAAGTAAATTGGGTTGATTACATTGTGCTCTGTGAGTTGCTGTCATAGCCTGGTCCCTTAGATTTGGGGTGGCCAGAGTCTCTTGGGCCTTTTTACTGGTAGCTCAGCCTCATCACCTACATTTTGATTTTCCCTCCTTCAATCTTAGAGTTTTTGCTTCAGTTTAGTTTAAGGGCTAGCATGTTTTCTGTCCCATGTCCTACTTATGGATACTTTTGTGTCTGTTCATTGAAATAACTTCCCTGACTATAACTAACCTCCTAAAGATAACTTTTCGGCACATCGTTTGATAGTGGTATTTGAAAAAAGTTAACTAATATATAAGTGGAATATTTGAGTTCCCTGTTAATTTATTTACCTCTCCAATTAACAAGTACTGAACTATAAGGTGTATACTTGAGGTTTTAGAATTTCCATAGATGATTTTCTCTGGAATATCTAAAAAATAATATGTGTGTATTTAAGGAGGAAAATGTCCTACTCTCACCAGCTCAGTTTTTCTTTAAGAAACTGCTGTTCTAATTCTGAAAGGGAAATGTACTGTATATCTGAAAAACAAAGAGAAGAGAAGTGAAATATCAAAGAAAAAGCTCCAACAGTATGTTACAATAAATAAGCAATATTAATACATTTAGAAGCTTGTAAAATATAACTTGCAAAGTATTCTACGAGCATGATTAGAAAGACTAAAAAGGGACTGTAAACTATGAGGTTTATTATCATTTTAGCATCTCAAAAAGGTCAGTAAAAACTGTGATCTCACAGAGCTGCTTATCATCTGCTCATTTCTCTGTTGAAGAGGGGTATATAGCTAATTTTACTTTTTGGTTTTACTTCTAACAAAGAAGTACCAGCCAAGAGGACAGTGATTAAATATCCACCTGTCTAAAACTTTTTAAAAATTGTATAAATATGTTCATTCCTAGGGTTATATTTTTCAAAATATAACCCTAGGAATTTATTATCTAATGAAATTAGATAATAATTTATCTAATTTATCTAATTTATCTAATTTATCTGGTTTATTATCTAATGAAATTGAAATATTCTAAGTGAAATTCTTTTTTTTTTTTTCCTTAGGATAGGATTTCTTTTTCCAATTAATTTCTGCTGCTAGTGATGTTGCCTCTTTTCTGTATTTGATAACACTGCTGTGTTTGCTATTTCCCATCGTAGTTGCAGTGCGTATTCTGCAGGCACTGATCTTATACTCAAATAACTGCTGTATGTAAGGTAATAAGAGGGAGGCTTTAGCAGAGTGAAATCCTATCAACAGCTAACAAACACTGGTAACTGACATTACTCTAATAAGCTGAGCTGTGCTTATTGAGCTGATGCTTAGCTCTAACCTTTGTGTGTACTGATTCCAAATGCATCATGTAAAAATCTATAAAATTCTGACATAAGAAAAGCTGGTTAAATGAAAATATATGAATGGTTGTATTTAGAGGATTGGACAAAACCTTTGAAGGGCAGTGAGACGTGGATGGGCTTGTTGGTGTGTCCAGATTTAGACTTGGAAGAAACAGTGAGGTTGGATGTGTGCTGCGGCACAGATTAGTTCTTGTCTATTGTCTTGATAGTGCCCTAAATCCAGATTGGGGCGGGGCTTCTCTAGGATGTGATTTAGGGTGTGAAGTTGTTTCTTTCAGGAACCTTTCTTTTTGTAGTTCCTTGGAAATTTCTCAAAATGTTGGAAGAGTGAAACATGTCGTGTGAAAACATTTTGTGACCTAGTTTTGGCCTAAGTATACTCTTGTACTGGCAAGATACACAGGGGATTTAGGCTTTACTCTTAACAGCTAAATGAACTCAAATGTATACTGCATATAAATTGCTTTGAAGGCTGTGGATCACAAGTTAATAGATTCTGGACCTTATTTTTCCTTTCATGAGCCAGACATTCCTTGGATTTAAGGGTAGGTTAAAATTAAAGAGTAGCAAATTGCTTCCCTCTTTGGAAATAAGCGAAATCACCCTCTGATAATAAAATATTTCTTTAACATGTCAAGACAGTTACTGAGGAAAGAAAGCACAAGGGGAAGAAATGGGGATAACTTGTTTAGTGGCTTGCTCTTTAGGAAATGGAATATTTTTAATAAAAATGAAGTTGTCTTACACCATGTGACTTGAAAATAATGAGAGACAAAGAAAAAAATGTAAAATGCCGTACTAGAACTTATATGACCAAATAAATCTCGTCCCCCGGGAGGCAGTCCAGTTTTTCTAGCTCTGCTCTAATTGAGGAAAACACTTTCAGACTCTTTTGGAATTGTCTTCAGAACTGTTTTATGAGCCAAACCCCAAAATCAACATCTTTACTTTATTATCACACCTCTTTTTGGACCCGAAAGAATATTATTCAGCCTGATCCCCCACTTAATTTATCAGACTTGGCTCAGGCTATTTCCAAAAATACAGTGAACTCTCTTATAGGACAATTGAATATTCTGATTCAATTATTTATTCATTCACACATCATGGCTGAGTGCCTCCAGTGAGTCAGGTATGTTGTGGTAACACATAAGAGTCTTGGCTCTGGAAGGGGAAACGTAGAAGGGAGACAAGTGAGGATCACAGAGGCTGTTCACCCCTGAGCAGTCTTTGCCAGTGAGTAGGAGGTCACGAGATGGACAGAGAAAAAGAGAGCTTTCTAGGCAGAGGTAGCAGCTTGTGTCAAGGCCCAGCATAAAAGCCGTGCACATTTCAGGAAATGCAAGAATTTTAGGGTGGATAGAATCTAATTAAAAGATGAGAATGGAGTGGTAATTAGGGGCAAGATCATGAGAGTCCTAGTACCCATGGAATGGAGCATACAGTGGTTAAGAGTGAGGGTTCTGATGCCTGATTATCTGAGCTCAAATCTTGGCTCCTTTGTTTACAAGCTTTATGACACTGAGCAGTCTACTAATCTTCTATGCTTTGGTTCTTTTCATCTATAAAAGAGATAAACACAGAGAAAGGTCTTAGCACCATGCCCAGCACAGGGTTGTGCAACCATCACCACAGTCAAATTTAGAACGTTTTCATTCCCCCTAAAAGAAATCGCATACCCATGAACAGCCACTTCACTTTTCCCCTCAACACCCACTACCCCTCACCCTAGGCAACCACTAATCTACTTTCTGTTTCTATAGATTTGCCTCTTCTGGCCATTTCATGTGAATAGAATAATACAATATGCAGTCTTTTGTGACTGGTGTCTTTCACTTAGCATGTTTTCAAGAATTATCCATGTTGTAGCATGTATCAGTACTTCATTCTTTCTTTGTGGCTGAATAATATTCTATTGTGTACATATACCATATTTTATTTATCCATTCATCAGGTGATGGACTTTGGGTTGTTTCCACTTGTTGATTATTATGAATAATATAGCTCTGAACGTTCCTGTGCAAGTTTTTGTGTGGACATATAAATTTATTTTTCTTGGGTATGTAGCAAGGAGTGGAATTGCTGGGTCATATGATAACTCTATGCTTAACATTTTGAGGAACTGCCGAAGTGTTTTCCAGAGTGGCTGCACCATATTACGGTCCCACCAGCAATATATGAACGTTCCATTTTCTCTACATCTTTGTCAACATTTGTTATTGTCTGTCTCTTTCATTTTAACCATCTTCCTGGTGTGAAGTGGTATCTCATGGTTTTGGTTTGAATTTCTCTATTGACTAACAATATGAACATCTTCTCATGTGCTTATTGGTCCTTGTTATATCATCTTTGGAGATCTGTCTCTTCAGATCCTTTGCCTATTTTATTTTATTATTTTTAGCTTTATTGAGGTATAATTGACAACCTTTGCCCATTTTTAAATTGAGTTGTTTGTCTTTTTATTATTCAATTGTAAGAATTTTTCATATATTCTGGTTACAAGTCGCATATCAGATGCATGATTTGCGAATAGGTTGTCCCATTCTTTGGGTTGCCTTTTCATTTCTTTGATTGTATCCCTTATAGCACAAATGGTTTTATTTTTGATGAGTGCAGTTTATCTATTCTTTCCTCTATGGCTTGTGCTTTTGGTGTCATATCTTAGCATTGCCTAACCCAAGTTCATGAATATTTACTCCTACATTTTTTTTCTAAGCGTTTTATAGTTTTGGCTCTTATATTTAGGTTTGTGATCCATTTTTAGTTTAATTTTTGTGTATGTTGTGAGGAAGGAGTCCAGCCTCACTATTTTGCATGTGGATTTTCAGTAATCCTCACATCATTTGTTGAAGTCTATTCTTTCCCCATTGAATGGTCTTGGTACCCTTGTTGAAAAATCGATTGAGCATAAACCGGAGAGTTCATTTCTGGATTCTCAATTATATTCCACTGATTGATACGTTTACCTTTATGCTAGGCTAGTACCACACTGTCTTGAGTACCAAAGCATATTATAGTAAGTTTTAAAATCGAGAAGTGTGAGTCCTCCAATTTTGTCAAGATTATTTTGGCTATTCGGAGTCCCTTGCAATTCCTTATGAATTTTAGGATCAGTTTGTCAACTTCTGCTAAACAGTCGGGGATTTTGATATGGATTGCATTGAAGCTATAGGTCAATTTTGGGAATATTGGCCTCATAAAAATATCAGGTCCTTCTGATCTATGAATATGGATGTCTTTCTACTTACGTAGATGTTCTTTAATTTCTTTTAACATTGTTTTATAGTTTTCACTGTACATCTTTTGTTAAATTTATACAAAAGTATTGTTTTCGAAGTTATTATAAATAGGATTTTCTTAATTCCCTTTTTTTCTTGTGATGACATTTTCTTCAGCTGTTTTCTTGCCCACCTTTCTGATTTATTCAGGGGTGCTATTCTTCTTGTTGCATATTATAGCCCCCAAGATTGTTTCACTTGTATACTTGATAACTTCCCAAACTGTTACTTGACCTGTGTCCAAAACTCCAAGTATGTGTTTGTAATTGTTCACTGGACGTTACCACCTGAATGTCACAAGCATCTCAAATTCGTGCCTTCTGGAGTGACCTCACTGAATACTCTTTAAATCTTCTTTTCCTTTTTCGTTTTTTCTTCTGCTGTTTGGAAATAGCACCACCAACCTTGTTGCCTAAACCAGAACTCTGAAAATCATCCTTACCTTCTTTTCTTCCATCAGCTTTTATATCCTAGTTGGTCACCAAACCCTATGGATTCCACCTCCTAGATACCACTATGGGAATATAAATTGATGTGATCTTCTTTAAGGCAGTTTGGAGTAAGAACTTTTAAAAAGTGTATATATTTTGATTCAGAAAAAATGTATACCTTTTGATTTTGCAGTGCCACTTAAAGGAACTTACCATAAGGTAGTGAGCCAGTGTTATGAGAATAGAGAAATGGTTTAATAGATTACAGATATAATGTAATTGAGTGCAATTTAAACATGGTTTTATATATGTGTATACATAGCCTTGTGAAAGTATTTGATACAGTGTTAATGTTTTTAATTGCGTTACGTAAAGCATGATTCTCACTTTGTTTAACAATAGAAAATAAGCTCTAAAAGAGCAGGGATCTTGTCTCATTGACCTTGATACCCCCTGAAGGGAGTAGATGCTCAGTAAATATTTGTTGGTTGTATTGGTCTCTCTCTGCTGCTCCTGTTTATCTAATCTATCTGTATTTCTTACCTGGGCTTTTGAAGACACTTCCTACATGTTTTCCTCACCTCCCATTTTATTCCCCTACAGTCCAACTTCTGTTCTACGGTCAGAGTGGTATTTCCAAGTGCTAAATCTGGCCATAGCATTGCCCACTGTAAAGTCCTTTGGTTCTTTCCCAATGCCCATAAGATAATTTCCAGACTTCTTAGCCTGGATTAACAAACTCTTCGTAATTTCACTTCTGTGTACTTTTCCAGCTTTTCTCTTGCCATCTTCCAAGATAATCACCAAGTCATGCCAAACTATCCACAATTCCCCAAATATGAATTTTCCTGCATACCTACATACCTTTGGACATGCTGTTCCTTCTGCCTGGACCATGCGAAACTTCCTTTGTTTATCTGGCAAATTCCAGATCATCCTTGGAGACTCAGCTCCCCAGCCACTTCCCGTCTAGGCACATTTGAGTTCCTCTTCTTCAAGGCTTCCATAACTTCTTGAACTCTTTTACAACCCTTAATGTATACGGGATGGGCGTCCCTATAAGGCTAGAGAGTTAGCAAAGGCAGGGACTGTATATTCTTCTGCCTTCCACTCATCATCTTACTGCTGAACAGACTTCTTCTCCTATATCTCCATCTTAGGGCTTCTCAGTGTTGGTCTGAGGCCTGGTACCAATTTTCCATCGTCTGTGATGAAATTAGAAAAAAAAAGGGCCCTGTGGTGAATTTTTCAGAAGGCTAAATCTATTTACATTTTGGGTGTTAAAATGTGCTTTCTTTATGAGATGATGTTGATAGTAGATGGTAGGGTATATTTATGTCTTTAGCTGACAGCGTGCTGTCAGAGCCCTAAATTTGTTGGAAATTTTACAGGTCCCTGGAAACCAAAGGTCTGGGAACACTGCTGTATCTCATGGGGTGGCACCAAGTCCCCAAAGTCAAAAGCCTATGAGTCATCCTTGGCTTCTCCTCCTTCCTCATCCCTCCACCCCCGCCACATTCAGACACTTAGCAAGTCCTGCCAATTCAACCTCCTAAATATTTCTGGAATCTGTACTCTCCTCTCCGTCCTTGCTGCCAGTTCCTTAGGACAGGCCCTCTTTATTTTCCCTGTATAACTGTGGCAACTCCTTATACTGGTCTTCTTGCCACTATTCCCCTCTTATTCCTGCTCATCAGAATGAGCTATTTAAAAATCAAAAGAAGATACCCGTTTCCCACAGGATACAAGTTTCTTGTGGCATACAAGAGTTCTCTCCAGTGGGACTTCTCGCTGTCCCTTTGCTCTTACCTTCTCTTGGTTTTTAGTGCCCGCCCTTTGCCACTTGCTTGGGTAACTCTTGATGGTCTAAGATCGTTCCACTGTCACTTCTACAAACCTTTTCCTACGAGTCTGGGTGAGATGCCCCTCTTGATTACTCTTAAAATACCCTGTATTTATCTCTACCTTAGCATATCCAGCTTAGTTGATATTCATCTATTTATGTCTGCCATCTCACTAGACTCTGAACAACATAAGAAAATCTATTTTATCCTTTGATCTTTCTGTCCCCAGCACCCAGTACAATGCTAGAAAATAACAAATATTGAGTGAACGTTTGTTGGCTAAATGCATTTGTTCAGTGTAATGATCAGATGTACATTGTAGAAGGCTCCACTACCCAGAATGAGGGGTGAGTATAGGGAGTCTCCACGAGGCAGGAACACAGGATAAAGGCCCTCTGTAGAAGTTTAGGTAAGAGTGATGAGTACTGAACTGGGGATGTAGCAGTGGATGGAGAAACATTTGAGTGGTAGAATTGATGGTTGCCTGGATATTTGGGGAAAGGGAAGAATCTCGGATTACTTGAAGGTTTCTGGGCTTGGAAAATTGGTTGGATGGTGTGGTTCACCAAAGAGGATGAGCTCTGTCCCAGATACTTTGAAACTGAGATGTTCAGAATACTGGTTGAAGTTTTCCAAGAGGTAAACTGGATGTGGACTTTGGGGAGAGAATTATTTTGGAGAGAGACAGATTGGGGATTTGTCAGCCCTTAGGTACTATCTGAAGCCATGGCCATTTGTTGTTGGTTATGTTGTGGTAGTGGTGGTGCTGCACTGAGTGAAAAGAGAACAGGACCTGAGACTCTGGATGTTGAAGGTCCACATCAAGGAGGAGAGAGAAGTCTGTGAAGGTTTCTAATTGAAATCCTGGTTTTGTGTCATACCTGTTCTATCACTCTGGACAAATTATCCTCTGAGTCTCAGCTTCTTCATCTGTAAAATGAGAGTAATAATACCCACTTAAGTAAAATGAGAGTAATAATACCCACTTAATAGGGATATTGAAGAACTCAACGAGTTTACGTATGTAAAGTCCCTGATAGGTACAGTTCCAGGCTCATTCTAGGGGCTTGTAAATGATAGATTAGAGAGGAGATTCAAGAAAGTATTTCTCAGGGTGTGAAAACGTTTTGAAACAAAGAATTTCTTAATGATTATGCTGGAGATTACAATTAATATCTTAAATTTATAAAAATCTAGCTTGAAATAATACTAACTTACATTCTATAGTATATAAAAACTTTTTTCCTATACAGTTCTGCCTTTCCCCCTTTATGTTATTATTGTCACTAATTACATCTTTATACATTGTGTAGCCATTAACATAAATTTATGATTATTGTCATATGCATTTGTCCTTTTAATTATATTAAGAATAAAGAGCCCAAACCAAAATACAGTAATACTGGCTTTTATATTTACCTGTGTGGTCAGTTACCTTTGCCAGTGATCTTTATTTCTTCATATGGCTTTGAGTCACTGCCTAGTATCCTTTCATTTCAACCTGAAGGACTCCCTTTAGCATTTCTTCTAGGATGGGTCTCATGGCAAGAAACTCCCTCAGCTTTTGTTTATCTGGAAATGTCTTAACTTCACCTTCATTTATAAAGGATAGTTTTTATCTAGAATTCCTGGTTAACAGTTGCACTTTAATTTTATTTATTTTATTTTTAATTTATTTTTGGCTGTGTTGGGTCTTTGTTGCTGCGCGAGGGCTTTCTCTAGTTGAGGCGAGCGGGGCCTACTCTTCTTGCGGTGCGCGGGCTTCTCATTGCTGTGGCTTCTCGTTGCGGAGCACGGGCTCTAGGCGCGCGGGCTCAGTAGTTGTGACTCACGGGCTCTAGTGCGCAGTCTCAGTAGTTGTGGTGCACGGGCTGTGGTGTGTGTGCTGAGTTGCTCCTCAGCATGTGGGATCTTCCCAGACCAGGGATCAAACCCGTGTCCCCTGTATTGACAGGCAGATTCTTAACCACTCCGCCACCAGGGAAGTCCCTGCCCTCCGTAGTTTCTTATGAGAAATTGGCTGTTAATCTTACTGAGTTTCCCTTTTAGGTGATGATTTACTTATCTCTTGCTGTTTTCTTTGCTTTTTGACAGTTTGACTTATACTATGTCACAATCTCCTTGCTTCATGTTCATGTGCCTAGAAAGCACTCAGATAAAGGATCATAATAATGATGCTGAATTAAATGATTATAATTTAATGTTAATAATAATGACCATGAGTCATTCATCAGTAAAACATAATTAGTACATTGGGCTTAAAAAGTCAAGAAAATGTTCAATGCTTGCCTCAAAGAATTCCATTAAATTTTTTAACTTTAAAAAATATTTTGGGGACTTGAGTAAGAATCAGGTGTTCAAAATAATTACTTGTGTGGAACACCCAGTGGCCTAAAAGATTCCCAGGATGAGTTGTTCCTCTGGTTTTTGCAAAAGAAAACTTCTGCCGCGGAAGAGATACGGTTACAGCTACATTTCCAAATTCTTACCTACTTTAGTTTTTAATTGCTCTTAACACTATGAAATATTTACCTTATTATCTAAAATATTCCTAAAACAAAGATCAAACTCTAAAATAAAATTAAAGTGTAGATATATTAAATCATAACTTAATATTTACACATTTTTGCATCTGAAAGAAGCCTAACTTCAGATCCTTAAGTTTAGCAGCTGATAGAGATACCAGTTCTTTCAACTTTTCCAACTGTGTTCTGTTTTCTAATCTTTTAATATAGTTTCCTGATGGTGTTCTTTTTTTTTAATTTTTTAAAAATAAATGTATTTATTTATTATTTTTGGCTGTGTTGGGTCTTCATTGCTACACGCGGGCTTTCTAGTTGTGACTCACGGGCTCTAGTGCACGGTCTCAGTAGTTGTGGTGCATGGGCTGTGCTGTGTGTGCTGAGTTGCTCCACGGCATGTGGGATCTTCCCAGACCAGGGCTCGAGCCCACGTCCTCTACATTGGCAGGTGGATTCTTAACCACTGCGCCACCAGGGAAGTCTGAGACCCAGGTGTCTTATTCCTTCTGTTAGTTTTGACACTCTGCACTCTCTTGGCCTGTGTTTCCTCATCTGTAAAACAACTGCATAGAACCAGATAATCTCTAAAGCTCCCCATATTTATAAAAGTCCATAATTCTGCCATGGAGAAATTTTTTTCTTTCTTTCTTTCTTGGCTTGTATGATGAACAATAGAGTAATTTGAAGAATTTTTGAGCTGTTGTTTCTCCTTTATTTCATGGTAACTCTGCTGCTTTTGACCTTTTAACCAGATATCAGAAAAGTAATTTTATTTTTCCTACATTCTTTTTGTAGAGTTAGTCCATACTGGGGAGGATTGAAAAACACATACCTTCAGTGAGGCAGTAATGCATGCATATTGCTTTTTTCCCCTAGAACAAAATTAAGAATTTGATTTAACATATTTAATTTTTAAAACTACCTTTTCAGAATTGATGGTCAGGATTGTCTCATTAACTTAGTGGAGCAGACTGAAGAAAAGTATATGAGTGATGGAAGGAAAAAAACTTGAAGGAGAAAAAAGCTTTTCTAATTCTTGTTTTTGAAATGGTGATTTTTCTCTTGTTAAAAATTGATAAGTTCTCATTGTAGGAAGTTCAGATAGGCAAATAGCAGAAAACACAATTCCATAATTTCATCACCTAGAGCTTAGCCACTGTTAGCATCTTGATTTATCTTTCTACCATTTTGTTTACATATGTGGAATCATACTGTACATATTCTTTTGAAGCCTGAATTTGCTTTTAATAATATTTCATGAATGCCTTTCCATGTTCAATAAATATGAATCTGTATCATCATTTTAAGGGCCACATGATATATGTGTGTGTGTGTGTGTGTGTGTGTGTTTGTTTTTCCAGATGACTCTTCAAAAAAGCTTTTTACCAGTTTGTACTCCTACTGTCATGTGGGCCCATTTTCACAAACGCTCACAAGTGTTGTGCCATTTTATCATTTAAACATTTTTGTTACCCAGTTTGAGGGGCTTAAGTAGTATATCACTGATGGTTCCATTTATGTTTCTTTAAGTTATTACGATAGTTTAACATTTTTTCTTATGTTTATGGTCGTTTATGTTTCCTTAAAAGGAACTAACTTCAGTGGTTGTTTTATTAGATAATAACGTAATCATAAGTACCTGAGTGAATTAGTGCTGGGATAGCTTTACTTACCTAGTAAGGATGTGATTATGAGAGATTTTTGGCTTACAGTGTAGGTAAAATTTGGTTGGTTTTTTTCTAAGACCCAGCAGACAGTCTTCATCACAGACGGCTGCCTAGTTTTGGCTGATTCGTCGTTTTTCCTCAAGAGAGGCCCAAAGCTGGAGAACAGGGCTTTTACAGGTCAGAAGTGGAGACAGAACTGAATGTTGAAAGTTGGCCAGAATGTTCATGCACTCATTCTGACTCAGGCCAGAGCTGCTCACTTTGCTTTCAAAAATATCATTTAACTCATATATTTCTGAGATTGAAATATCTTTGTCAAGCTCTGTTGGGTGTGTCATTTTCTAGCTAGTCAAGGGAAGGACATAAGAGAAGAGGGTCTAGGAGGTCAACAGTCTTCAGCTTTATTTTATTTTTCCTGTGAATTTTCTGAACATTTTTTTTCAGCCCAGGATGGAACACATATATACTGGTATAGCCAAGTTAAACAAAGACATTTGGGAGTTGGCATTACCACAATACCTGTCAGTAGTGTGTCTCATTTGCCACAGAAAGGTCTCTTGCCCCAGAGGCTGTGCTACATACAGAGGTAGGATTGCACAATGGTAAGGAAATCAGACTTGGGAACCGGACAGCCTGATTTCAGATCCCATCTTCACCACTTACAGTGCCTGGGCCTTAGGCAAAGTACCAAACCTCTCTATGACTGTTTCTTTCCTCTTTTTGTTTTGAAACAGCTTTATTGAAATGCACTTTACATACTATCAAATTCACCCATATAAGTATACAGTTCAGTGGTTTTTAGTATATTTATGAGTTGTGCAGCTATCACCATGATCTTACATTTTATTACCCAGAAAGAAACCCAGTACGCGTTAGCAGTCATTCTTCATTCCTTCCCCTCCTTCGTCTCCCACCACCCCCGACCCTAGGCAACCACTAATCTACTTTCTGTCTCTATGGATCTGCCTATTGTGGAGGTTTCATGTAAAAGGAATTATGAAATATGTGGCCTTTTGTGATTGGTTTCTTTCACTTACCATAAACTTTTCAAGGTTTATTCATGTCATAGCATGTATCTGTACTTCATTCCTTTTATTACTAAATAATATTCCACTATATGGATAATACCATGTTATGTTTATCCATTTATCAATCGATAAGACGTTTGGGTTGTTTCTATTTTTGGCTATTATGAATGATGCTGCAATGAACATTTGTATACATAACGTCTGTTTCTTCATCTATAAGAACGAGTACCGTTTCATAGTGTTGTTATGAACACTAAAAAAGTCAAAATACATAGAAGGAGCTAGTGGGGAGCAAACTAAGAAATGTTAGTTAGTAAATGTGATATATTAGTGTGTGAGTCCTCATTTAACATCAGTTACAAGATTTGGCCTCCTCAGCATGCCATGCTTTCCTAATGGCATCTCTGAAGATCCTCTCTTTTACTTTGCTCCCAACTTTTCCCTGAGTTATAATTTTGAAAAGTTTAATTCGTTCAGTAGACATTGAACATCTACAGTGTGTTAGACACTGTACTAGATGCTCTAGAGAGTTAAAAGAAAAGAGTAAAAAAGTATGGAGAGGTACTTCCAGTTTAAGGCTGTCTTTAGTTTGCTAATCTGTAATCTCTGATCTGCCAGTAGGGTTTATGACTTGGGGCCCCTGAACCCCACCCTCACACCAAATGTCACAGGCTTATGAATCGTTTAATCCATTCACTCTTATCAGGCCCTTATTTTGACCCATGTATCTGTGTTTGTGAAGCTAACTGTTGTGTAAGGAAAAGGCTAAAACTAAGGTAATCATGTCTAGGTGGAGCCTTCACCGGGTGCAAGAGTAATGTCTCATTCCTACACTGTAGCTGGGGTTGGTGAATGGTGTTTATTCTAATCAAGACATAATGGTCCGGAATTTTCTCAGCAGATTTCTTCTTTTTATAGAGTTGACTTTATGTTGTTTCTGAACTTAGAAAACTATTTTGTATCAGAACTGGACTCAGCAGAAGTGTCAAGTCATTGTCTACCTGCCTCTGTTTTCTTTCTCTTGACTTTGTGGAGATGGTGATCCACGTGGTGACTCAGAATATTTTGCCCCTGCTACCATTCTCTTCCCTATAAGAGAACAAGTAGATTTCTGTGATTTCCTCGTGTGTTTTAGCTCTGAAGTAATGTTTCCTTTTTTCCCATAATAGTATATACTTAGCATAACAGAGTGATGTTACTACCTCATTCTTCTCTCTGCCTTTGATTCAGATAAAATGCATTAGCAGTTTGAAGGATTATGCTTGAAATATGAGTGCCTCCAGTGCTTGCTATAGGACTATGAAAGAAGTTTGAACTCTATTATTTAATGTCCATTTCAGGAATTCATCTTGAATATGAACAGAGCAGTATACAGTATCCTATATACCCATTAAGACAGCCCAAATAGCTTATTTGGGGCCCAGCTTACAGTGCACCAGTTTTGCACTACCCTGTGATAGCAGTGTGTTTCCATATACACAAGTTTTTACTGTTTGCTCTATTTTAAATATTTACTGTAGTGCAAGTCACATCTTGTAAACTTGCCCAATATGGGGGATTCCCATTTTATTTGTAAAACACTTTTTGGTTAATGGATGCAAAAATATTAACTCATAGATCCACATTGCCAGGTACATGTAGATAGAAGCTGAAACCAGATTAGTAGAAACTCTAAAGATGAACTGGAAGAAGATGAACTATGAAACTTTCTTATGAACACTCTTTTTAAGGCTATAAGGAATAAAATTAGTTAGTAAATAAAAGATGTTGGCTTTGCATTCCCTTGTCAGATTGTGGTAGCCTTCAGTGTAACAACAGTATGATCACAAAGGGGTTTCCCTGCTTTGGGGTTATTACTTATGGGGCGCCCCTGTGCGTTTCCACTTTTCAACAACAGCTAGTGGAAGGGGGGTTGCTTATCGAGGGGTTTTGGGAGAACAGATCTCTGAGCATTGGACTCAACCTTTAACTAAACTCAGTACCTTTGTATGATTTTTAAATGCTTCTCCTTGCCTCCTCACTTCTCCTTACCCAGGCCTTTCCGATGCTATAGGTTCCATATTCCCATTTGCAATGAGCTTGTCTCTCTTGCTTTCTTTCTCTACTTTTTCTCCATAAAATGCCTCTGTGGTCAGACAAGGAACCACAAGGAGGAATCCTGGGAAGAGGCCGCATGGCTCCTTAGGAGAGATTAATTATTCGGCTCTACTGCTGTCAATTACTCTTTCCCAGCCAGCAGGCTCATGGAGAAACCTCTTAAGGCGAATAGTCTCCCAGCAAGTCAGGGAACTAGTATAGTCACCTAGAGGAAACTCCTACTAATTAGGCTATGTGCTTGAGCTTAATTCAGTTTGTCTAATATATAAGATGTATTTGAGGTCAGATATTGATGTTTAAAGTCTTTTAATTATTTCAAAATGTTTATAGATGTCTTAGGACTATTTTTTGTTGTAAGTAATAAAACCCAACTCAAACTGGGTAAGCACAAAAGCAACATTACTGACTCATCTAAGTAATAAATCCAGGGGTAGGTTGGGCACAAGTGGGTCCAGGTGCTTAAATGATGTCATCCGGAATCTCTTGCCTATCATCTCTCTGCTCTGGCTCTCTTCGGTGTTGGTTGCATTCCATGGTGGGCTCTACAGTGGTGGCAGAGATGGCCACCAGCAGCTGCAGGCTAATCTGTTGCCAGTTTGGTAATCCCAGAATAAAGAGAGCTCTACTTTCCCAGAAGATCTAGTAAAATTCCTGGGACCAATTCTCATGGTCCTGTCCATCCCTAAATCAGTCATTGTCACTCTGTCCAGGGTAGGTTACGTGCCATCCTGCGCATGTACCCCACGAATATATTGCTTGAGTGTATGGGGTAGGAGTGGTTCCTCAACAAGAAATGAGGATATGGTTTCCAGAAGAGAGAATGGATCTTGGAAAGGTAGACATCACAGGTGTCTACTGTAATAGGATGTAGAATGAATCTACTTTGATGTTGATATATAAAGTTTCACATAGTGTTTGTAGAATTAATTTGGAATTAATACATAGCCGTATATCACTGCTTGTAGTTTTACATGTCAGTTGTCTCTCCCCCCAACTGGATATGAAGCTCTTAGAAACGGTCCCCATCTTAGATCTGTTGGAATCTCTAAAACCAAGTACAGTGCCTGCACAGTACAGTGTCCATACTGATAAATGTTTACAGGTACTGCTGAAATGGCGATTTCCTTCTCGCAGCAGGTTCATTATTATTAGTGGCAAATACTTCTGGAATTACACCATTCAGTGCTGGTTGAGAATAAGTGCACACACACTCCTTATTTAATGAGCAAAAGGAGAATACCCTGGCCAGCATCCAGTAGTGTAGGGTTATTGGGAGGTGTGAACATAAATTTGGTGCATGCAAACTGTAGCCAAAGAATGTGCTTCGTGGACTATAGAGGAAGAGATTAGAGATTTTTTAAAAATTCTTCTCAATTCTGAAGACTGCCTGTAGTTCAAATAAAATTTTGTTTAGCACCCTTCGGCAGCTGTGCCAGACATCTCACAGATCTTGAACTATTTGATGTCCAAACATTCAAGAGTATGAAAAAGAGCGACAGGAAAAAAATCCTTATAGAACTTCCTGTGACAGGTCAGAGTTTAATCACAGCAAGTAATGCAGATTTCCCTTTTATTATAACCACAATAGAAAGGCAGGGCTTGTGTTTACAGAGCATGTTGTTTGGGAGACCTTTGTAAATTGTAATCTTTGGAAATCCCAAACCTTATTGGATGTAATCCCATCCATTAGATGAAGACAACTTGCCTATGCAATAGATCCAGAATAGCAAGTTAAATGGAGAACGTGAACAGGAAGCAGTCATTCCGAATTACAATGGGTAGGATGCAGAGTTAATTCATGGAGATATTTTGTTATGAGATAATTACATCACTAGGACAGCTGGAAAGCTGAGTGCTGTGCTGGACCGCAGTGCTTGCTCTCTGCCCTGCAGCTGGGGGGTCAGGACAATAGAGACAGGGAGAGGACTTATTTTATGGGATAGTTAGGGGCTTGGCTGACTTAATTGTAAAATGATAATGACCTATCTGCCTTTTTTGGATTTTGTTTTGCGCAGCTAAACTGGATTCGTAGACTCAGTGAATGCTGAGAACTACTTTTTGAACCTTCACTTGGATCGCGTTAAGCTAAGCTCTAATGGATAAATTTTGAATGGTAGTTTTCATTTCCTCTAAAAGTCATCTGAGATACTTTTGTTCATCCTCAACACAATGTGATTATATTTCTCTTATGGAACTGTAGTTATGCAGTCACTGAAATGGCATTTTTGTCAGTTTACTGAATAGCAAAAAAAATAGAATGGTTTTAGAAAGCTTTAAGTTGTTGGTCGACACAAGGAATCAAAAAGTTGAAGTTATTTACCAGGGTTTATTTTCAAATGTTCAGACCTGTCTGGCTCTTTTGTTTTGCAAGTTACAGAGGTTATAGATAGCTTGACCACATTCCTCATTGATTTATATAAATATATTACAGATTGTTAACCTCCTGCCAAACACCAGGGGTTTCATTCAGTTCTTGTTTAGTTCGGTTGCTTTACGTGAGACTTATTGGTTTTATTACAGCATCTATCTTCTCTTTATTGCCCACTGAAGTGATTATTATTTGCTTTGGGATGATTCCAGACAGAGTCCTTGTAGACAAGAAAGCATCAAAAATATTATGTTCTAAAATTCCTAAGATTAGTATTTATAGCTGTTGATTCAAAATGCATTTTCTACCCATTATGACTAATGTAATTTAATTTTACTATGATAATGTTTACTAAGCAATTAAGTCAGACTAAATATCATGTTTTAGTATAGAGTAATATTTCCCAGAATGTCTTCTGTACGGTACTGGGTCTATTGGATGTTGATGGCCAGCATTAGAGCCCCAAACCTACAGGTTCTTCTAGGACTTTTACTTCGCTCGATGTCACTTTTGAATTTCTAAGGAGACGGTAATAGGCTCCATTTCCCAAATAAAATTGATAACGGCACCTTAAAAAAATAAAAAGCATTATCACCTTGAACCAGCGTGAGCCACTTCTAGTAAACACCATTCTTTTTGTAGCCTAGAAGAATATATGATTATATACACTAAAATTTATACAAGAATATTCTACTCTGTGTCTCTTTAAATGTGTGTCTTTAAAAATCCACTTTAAAAAAAATTGCCAATTAAAATTAGTGCCTTTTCTCCATGGCTTATCATTTGGGGCAATTAACAGGGGCTCCAGGGAGCTCACCTTTTGCATATCTCAGGTGTGGAGTCCAGGTGCTGCAGGCAGCAACAGTGAATCTTAATAAATTGAAGAGAGTGATATAACTTTGAGAAAAATAACTTGGGTGGGTTAGATGTTATTCTTGCATTGTGTCATACAGAGTGTTTGAAAATGGTTTCAGTGAGATGAAGCAACATAGCATGCTGCCAGGGCTGTTAGGTAACTAACAACGGTTTGGGAGCAAGTGACCCTTCGGTTTAGCAGTGTTTTATGATCACTTCATTCTCCAGCTACGTCCCTGTCAAAAAATTTTTTTCTTTTGGAAATTACTAAAACGTTTTATGTATTACAAACCATAAGTGTAGTAAGAACTGGAGTTACTAGTTCTTTACTGACTGGAGGCAGTGATAAACAATGTATTTTTTTATTAAGGAAATGTATTACTTATAATAGAAAACATTTTGAAAGTAATGTTTAAGAAGCACAGCTGTAATGATGCAGTTCCCATGTTTGTATTTGATTTTAGTACAGGCCATTTTTGGTTCATTACTGTTTCATTTTATCACAAAAATAGAAGCAACAGATATAAAGAAGCTTGGTAATTGTGGAACTCCTTTTTCTTCTTCAAAAGGAAGAAAAAATATTCCATTGTATATATTTGCCACATCTTCTTTATCCATTCATCTGTCAGTGGACACTTAGGTTGCTTCCATGTCCTGGCTATTGTAAATAGTGCTGCAATGAACATTGTGGTACATGACTCTTTTTGAATTATGGTTTTCTCAGGATATATGCCCAGTAGTGGGATTGCTGGGTCATATGGTAGCTCTGTTTTTAGTTTTTTAAGGAACCTCCATACTGTTCTCCATAGTGGCTGTATCAGTTTACATCCACCAACAGTGCAAGAGGGTTCCCTTTTCTCCATACCCTCTCCAGCATTTATTGTTTGTATATTTTTTGATGATGGCCATTCTAACCAGTGTGAAGTGATACCTCATTGTAGTTTTGATTTGCATTTCTCTAATGATCAGTGATGTTGAGCCCAGCCATAAAAAGAAACAAAATTGAATTATTTGTAGTGAGGTAGATGGACCTAGAGTCTGTCATACAGAGTGAAGTCAGAAAGAGAAAAACAAATACCGTATGCTAACATATATATGGAATATAAAAAAAAAAAAATGGTTCTGATGAACGTAGGGGCAGGACAGGAATAAAGACACAGACGTAGAGAATGGACTTGAGGACATGGGGAGGGGGAAGGGTAAGCTGGGACGAAGTGAGAGAGTGGCATGGACATAGATACACTACCAAATGTAAAATAGTTAGCTAGGGGGAAGCAGCCGCATATCTTGGTGCTTTGTGACCACCCAGAGGGGTGGGTTAAGGAGGGTGGGAGGGAGATGCAAGAGGGAGGGGATATGGGGATATACGTATGCATATAGCTGATTCACTTTGTTATACAGCAGAAACTAACACAACACTGTAAAGCAATTATACTCCAATAAAGATGTTAAAAAAAAAAAGGAAGAAAGAGTAAAGCTGTCAAAGTATGTGGGTTAAATGGAAAGAAGATTGTTCAAAGGAGCCTATGAATAAATGGTAGTTACCTCAAATTACCAAATTGAAAGAGTTGTTTTCATAAACTTCCCAGGTTTCAGATCCATGAATGATAGCAATCATGTTTTTCAGTACGGCATGCATATGATTTATGGCATTATTTTTAATAAATTTGTTAGTTTTTACTTTGTCAGAAGAATTTTTCAGAATAAGTCACATTAGTGATACTCGAAGACTTTAGAAATTTAGAAAAAGTTAAGTTTATAAGTAGATAATTAAAACTTAGAAGTCAGAATATTTGGAAGTAGACAAACGTAAGGAAGAAATTCTGTTGATCTTAATTGATTTTAATGGAGTTGTAGAACTCACCCCAGGCTGCCCAAAATTAAAAAGGAGTTTGGACCTGGCTATAAAGTATGTGTGGTTGGTGGTGGTGGTGTTCACCCCATCGATTTAACTTAATTATGGTGTTCTTTAGTTTCTTTTAAAGTTTACTTTAGATTAACACTGAAGTACCAAAGGTTATGGAGCCCATTTAGCCCAGAAATGCAGTAGAGTGGCGTGGTGAACCAGCTAGGCATTAAAAATTTAAGAGGTAATGTACAAAGTGGATAACTGAGAGTCAACCCTGCCTTTCAGTAACTGGGTTATATGCACATTTATAGTTAGTTTCTTTGAAGAAGGTGTTGTTTCATTTTAAAAAATGAAAGAAAGTAATATGAGTAGCACTTTTATTAGCCTTTTCTTAGTATTTATATTACATTCTTGTCAAGAAATTTATTTATAGCTTGTTTATGGGTGGTGTGTTTAACTCTTTAAATGTTTGGTGAGCATCTCATGTGCCAGATAGTATCTTTGTCTGTTGAAGCTAAAGGAAATTCTGTCCTTTGTCTTGAAAATTCTTTTGACTACTGAAGGCTTTGTTCTTAAAACTTAAATTTTGAATTTGTCGTAGGATTTTATGGAAGGAATTGAATTCTCCCATCCAAACATAATTATAAAGTTTGTCAATCTGCCTTTATCATCTAAGGGCAATATAGTTTACAAATGCAATTTCTGCCCCCCCCAAAAGTTAAAATTTCACAGTTTTTATTAGCATGATATTTGGAATTTTAAAACTAAGAATTCATGCCCATTCCAGGGAAATGATTTGATTCACCAGGATGAGAAGGCTTTCTTAGAAATAAACCAAATTTCTCCTTATTCCATTATAGTTATTTTCATAGGCATAATTATAAGACCTTAAATTCCAGGAAAATCTAAATTGCAGAGTCCAGCATCTCCAGAAAATGCTCAATCTGTCTCTTTAATAATTCTTGACCTGTGAGCTAAGAACCATATTTTTCCTAGAGGCTGCAGTTTTTGAAACTATCTCTATCAGCAAATTCTGCCTAAGATCTTAACTAAGGAGCCCTCCAAGCAGGCATTCTCATGTTGCAGTCGTGTTGCTTTTTCTTTGCCATTGTGAATTTTGTCACCACTTAACCAAGTGCTCTGCCCCTGAACTTTCATATCGATATTAAACTATCAGATCCTATTAGGTATCCTTACGTATTATCACAAGGAATGATCAAACCTGTCCTTTTTTCCCCCTAATTATGTGATCAAATTGAGGGATATGTGTAAGACTTACAGGTTACTTCTTTGCTTATTACCACCTACTTAATACCTCTTTTTTTTTTTCCTTTTAGGTTGTTTGATGTGTGCACAGTGTCACGAACAGACAGAGAAACCAAACTAACATTAGTGTTTGAACATGTTGATCAAGACTTGACCACTTATTTGGATAAAGTTCCAGAGCCTGGAGTGCCCACTGAAACCATAAAGGTACTAAGAATCATCTCTCTGCCTGGTCAAACAGTCACACTGTTATATAAACAATGGCACTCTTTCCTTATGAAAATTGCCAAAATTAGAGCCTTTGGAACTCAATATATAGTTAAATATATCTAGTATGACTAAGTGGGATGTTTAAAGAATGGGGTATATTCTAGTTCACTAATTTTAGGGCTCAGTGGAAAAAAACCCTTTAGTTCTAATACATATTAAAATTATTGGAAAATATCTATTTGTACGTTATCTGGCCCTAAGCTTAGAAAATATAGTGTAGTAAGTATAGCTCAGCCTTTTTCTGATCGTTTGTGGACTCTGAGGGTTATAATTTAAAACATCATTCATGAGTATATTGAATATGTAATTGTATACTGGTCCTAGGACATACCTATGCTATGTAAATCTGAAATATTGATTGTTAGGCCCTTCTTTCTCCATTTTCTCCTCATTCATAAAACATTTATAGGAAGCCTAAGTGTCAGGTACCATCCCAAACTCTTGGGATTCAAAGATGACTTAAGACTCCTTGGAGGTCAGCAAGCTAGATGGATTGTATTGACTAGAGGTCCTTTCTTCCTTTAGGTCTAATGGGAAGAGCTACTTATAAAGCTCTGTTGGTCTTACTTTGTTCTGCTTAATTGAACTTCCGAGTCGATCTTGTAGATCTGTGCATATCATGGGCAGGTTTTCACAAAGACCTGTTTGTTTTTGTGAATTAGGTGAAACAGGCTCCTTACCTTATCATTCTTTGTGTAGAAATGAGTTCTAGAGTTCAGCATCATTTTAGATAGGAGTTAATAGCTGAAAACAGTTTATCTTCTGAACAGAGTAAGAAATGTCTTTTAGTAATAGCTAGGTGGTGTTCCCAGATACTGATGCATTTAGAACGTGATGTACTGAATGATTTATTTCTTGGGTTTTAGACTAATGTAGAATTTATTTTCTCCTATCTGCCTTTCATAAAAGAATATGGTGCTCAGGAATGGTCTCGTTGCTTCCTGAGCAGTTTCAGGGACAGTAAGGCCCTTTAAACATAGGTATTCCTAATTACCTGTTCTTGGTCCTTTTCTCTTCTATCTCTGCATCCCTTTTTTCACTCAAATTCTATTCCAATCCTGTGGCTTCAGTTCTTTCCTTTATGAGTTTGTCCAAAATACCATGTTCAGCATGCAGGGCAGAGTATAGCCCTGTTTTGTGTTCTCTGCTTTCTGGCCAGATTGGGCTAATCCCCATCCTCTTACTGTGGCTCATAATTTCCTACCTCCGTGGGCTTCCTTCTCGTTGCCATTCCTTTGCTCCCCCCCACCAATAACTCTCTGCTTACATTTTTCAAGGCCCACCCGAGATATCATTTGAGCAGCCTTTATAGCTGGATGTAATCTCATTTGTCTTATAGCTTGTTCTACATCTCTCTCTCTTTATCATATTTTCTACATTTAATTGTGATTATTTGTGTCCATGTCTTACCTATTCATTCATCTTTGTATCCTGACAGTCCCTACTCAGTGATTTATACACATAGGTACTCAATAAATAAGACACATTGCCAACCTTTCTTCAGATATAATTAATTGAAAATTGTTTTTTAAATGACTTCCAACAGCTTAAACACGGACTGTCAAAATAAGCATTAGCTTCTTCTAATCTATTTCTAAGTTCAAAAATTTCATTTGGGGGAGGTCATTTTTTTTTTAAGCAGCGAGACAAGGTAACCATATATTTATACCCTACATTGCCACCTACATGGATCTTTCGAGCTTCACGTTAAATTCTCCTAGGACGTTAGAGGCTGCTGAGTGGAATCATTTGCAAAAGTGTGTGTAGTTAAAATGACTGATAAACCAGAGTGATGTGCTTAAACTAAGGCTTGATCAGGCAAGAGTAGAAAATGAAGTGGGGTGGGGGAAACTCCCAAGGGTGGGAGTAGAGAGGTAAGCAGGATTCAGAGAGGAACAGGCAAAAAGGTGGTCACTAAGGTGAGGTGAAGGAGAGGAGCCGGGGGATGGCCAAGCCAAGGTTGGGGAGCGGGGGATTGGTGCTTATCAACAGAAGCTTTTGACAAGGTAACTTGTTAAAAGTATTTTTTGAGTTCTTCATCTATCCAGGGAAAGGGAGTGTCACTTCGTTCTGTGTTGAACAGGAGATTCTCCTGGAGGCTGTTAAATTTCTTCAGCCATCAGGGACAACAGCCCCACAAAGGTAGAGGTGGGTGCAAGGGCTGTGGTTATTTAAGGTTTGCGGTTAATGGTGTTTTGATGTTTTCGTAGTAAAATAAAACTATGGTCAACTGAAATATTTCAGGCGATTAATTTGTATGTTAACGGCTCATTGAACATCTTTTGCTAACTTAAAAGCTAGTCGCAAGACCCGTTTCGTTTTCACCCTTAATTTTTTTTTTAATTGAAGTATAGTTGATTTACAATGTTGTTTTTAGTTTCTGGTGTACAGTGAAGTGATTCAGTTATACATATACATATATTCTTTTTCAGATTCTTTCCTATTATAGTTTATTACAAGATATTGAATATAGTTCCCTTGCTATACAGTAGGACTTTGTTGTTTATCTATTTTATATATAGTAGTTTGTATCTGCTAATCCCAAACCTAATTTATTCCCCCCTCCCCGCCCCTCTCCCCTTGGGTAACCGTAAGTTTTCTATGTCTACGAGTCTGTTTCTGTTTTGTAAATTAAGTTCATTTGTATCATTTTTTTTAGATTCCACCCATAAGTGATATCATATGATATTTGTCTTTGTCTGTTTGACTTCACTTAGTATGATAATCTCTAGGTCCATCCATGTTGCTGCAAATAGCAGTAGTTCATTCTTTTTATGGCTGAGTAGTATTCCATTGTATATATGTACCACATCTTCTTTATCCATTCATCTGTTGAAGGGCATTTAGGTTGCTCCCATGTCTTGGCTATTGTAAACAGTACTGCCGTGAACACTGGGGTGCATGTATCTTTTCAAATTAGAGTTTTCTTCAGATATGCCCATTCATCCTTAATTTTTAAAAATTTTCTGAACTGTGCTGATCTACTTTTCTTCCTTATTAAATATAAGGGTTTTTTTTTTTAGCATTTGTGTTTGAGGTTCTTTAAGGCCATCCTTAAAAACATGAGTAATCATTTAAAAGCACTATAATACTATCAAATGGATAGTTTTAAGCTGAATATGTGATTGACATAAATTTATTTTTAATGAACACTTTTATCTTTTGTTTCTAAGTTGACATCTTTTTAAGCACTGGTATGAAGGATAAACAGCTGCTCAGTAGGAAGTTCCAGCTAGTTGAGGTTCTGGTTAATTGAATTTTTCAAGCACACAGCCAGAGAACAGAAATATTTTGTTGTTGTAGAGCTCATTTATGAGAAGTCTCAATAACTATATCAAGTGAATATTGTTATTATGAGGAACCTATTGGGAACATGGATTGGATTCTTTATATAGAATGCTTTGTTGTAATAAGAGTTTTTCTGAATATACTCGTACAAAGGTTAATTGAATATTTACAGGGTGAGTTCTGTGCTAGGCACTTTGAGGACACAAAACTGCATAAGTCATGAACCTGCACTTGAGGACCTTAGAATATAAGAGCACACAGAAGCATGTGGGACACTTCTCTATGGTTATTTAAGTAGTTTAGTTGGTGTTTGATACTTTCAGGTTTAAAAAACCCCACTTACTTATGAATAAACACAGTCTGTAGCTGATTCTTTGCATTATGGTACCAAAATATTTTCTAAAATGTTCTTCGAAATCATAAATATTATTATTGACATTGTCTTGCATATATCAGAACTCGCCATGTTGCAAAATAGACAAATAGGTAAAATATTTTAACATGAAATAGGTGTAAAACAGGAAGTCAGGGAAAGACCTCATATTCAGTTGGTTTAGGCTGTGGGAATTTTCCTCCACTACCTGTCCCCCACCATGTTTTCTGTGGCACTGTTTACCTGTTGGTCCGCCTCAATTCACTATATTCGAGCGCACATTCAGGACATAAATTGCATTAGGTGAGCCGTACTTGGGTAAAACTGGGATGTTGCATGGTCTCTGACTAGCTATTACAGAGGTAAACTCTTTCTGTTCAGTACCATTTTCATCAACCTGTTTGTTATAAAAAGAGCCCGTGAGGGCTTCCCAGGTGGTTCAGTGGTTAAGACTCCATGCTTCCACTGCAGGCGGTGTGGGTTCGATCCCTGGTCAGGGAAGTTCCACATGCCACATGGTGCAACCAAAAAAAAAAAAGAAAGAAAGAAAAGAAACAAACAAACAAAAAAAGAGCCCGTGATGGGCTTATTTTCCCAGCTTACATATATCACATAACAATTTTTACATGCATTTAATACCATTTGTTTTTAAAAGTAAAAATGGCAGAAAACCACCCCTGAAGCCCTAAGTATTTGTGAACGTTGATAGTTGGGTGAACTCATTAGGGGAAATTCTGTCATTATCATATGGTCTGGACTGAAAATTGTCATTGAGAGGCTTATGAGAATAAAATAAAATCATAGGTGGTTCTTTCCAACATTTTACAATACACCTGTTCTAAAAATAAATAAATACATTTATACGTCTTATTCATACTTCATCTTGAAGTTTTCATCACATTCTTTAATCTCTTTTCTTGATGTCCTGAGATATATTCATTAATGTTGATGGTGACATTTGCATAACGAAACCTCTTGACTGCTATGCTGTGACATCAACAGATACTCAAACTTTGCCTCGTAGGCTTATTGTTGCCATATCTTGCTTTCCTATTTCTAGTTCGGAATGTTTTTGTTTTTTTTTTTTTTCCGGTACGTGGGCCTTTCACTGTTGTGGGCTCTCCCGTTGTGGAGCACAGGCTCCGGACGCGCAGGCTCAGCGGCCATGGCTCACGGGCCCAGCCGCTCCGCGGCATGTGGGATCCTCCCGGACCGGGGCACGAACCCGTGTCCCCTGCATCGGCAGGTGGACTCTCAACCACTGCACCACCAGGGAAGCCCAGAATGTTATTTTTTGATGTACTTAATTGTGGAGGAATGCAGTGCCGTCTGTGTAATTTTAATTTGATCATTTGAGATTCGACATTGTCTTCTTAGACCGCCATGCTTAAACTTATGAGGCAATAACTGACACCTTATGATTGTCTTATTTTTTTCTTTGGGGGTTCATAATACATTCTGAGTACCTGTGTTTATGTAGCACCTTTCATTTATGGGGACTTTATGAGAAAAGAAAAAAAAGGCTTCCAGATTGTTAGGTTTTCTCTTTCATGCCTTTATCTGCTACCTTATGAGAGAGGATCAGAAAGAACTGTAAACAAATTCCCTCACCTTGTTCCTTAGTCATGTGTAACTGCTACCCAGAAAAAGAACTATATGGCAGGATATATATGGGGAGAGACTCCTGTGTAAAATCTTATGCTTTACATGTTTTCAAAGGTAATGCCTTCTTTTACTAAACTATCATTTGGTACTCAGGCTTCCCTCTCTAGTACATTATCTCTCCTAGTATATGACCTGGCTTCTCAACTATCTTTTTAACGCTTTGAGAACCTAGTTTCATTCTTTGGACATTTTGTACATGTAACACGCTTTTCACGAATAGAAATTCAAAGGCACTGAAAGCTCACAGAGAACACCAGCTGCCTCTCCAAAGTAGAACACAGTTCTTTCAGCTCAAGACCACATGGCCTCTTTGGATGACTCAGTCTTGGAATAAAAATTATATTTTATTTGTGTATCTCTATGACAGATGAATTCTATATGGCTTGAGAAGGCTGAAAGACCTCAAGGTTTATGTGTCTGTGTGGGTCATTTTTCTCTGTGAATTAGATTTCATTTTATCTTCGATTGAATGTTTCTTAGAGATTTCTGTTGGTTGTAATATTTTCAGTAAGAGATAAAATGTACTATTAAGTTTATTTTACAAAACCCAGACTTCAGAGACTGACACACACTGTTAATAGCACCTGTTTTCTGCCTCTGGGAAAGATCTGTTTTCATGAATAATATCTGCTTGCAGTAAACAGTGGCTCTGGTGTCAGGTTGGGATGCCCAGGGCTGATTCATCTTTCTCCATCTGACATAATGCAAAGTGACTGCCTGGTCCCTGGACTCTGATGAGGAAAGCCTCTCAGAGCCTTCTCTCCTCTCGCCCCTAAAGGAATCAAGCCACGGCCCCGCTCCGCTGCTAGTGGTCTCCACTTTGCCTGAATTATGAGCAGGTGATTTGTCTCATCTTTGCAGGACACAGAGCAAATTAACATGAAAATATCGCTTCCCAGAAAACAAGGCAGGCTTGAATGCCCTGTCGCTGCCGGTCATTAGCCATCTGCCACCGACACTCATACTCTGTTTATCACATTTGAAATTCAGAGCAGATGTTGCATAATAAAGTGATCCCAAAAACAAGACAAGAAATTCAAAGAACAAATACTTCACAATAATGATAAGGATCCTGGAAGGAGATTTTTTTCAATCTAATAGCAAGGCTGGACTTAACTGAATAGACCATGGTTTTAAAAACACACACAGGCACATGCACACACATCTTTCCTGGTGTTTAATGCACACTGCTTTTTTTGTAGTCACATGAAATAATTTTTGAAGAAAGTGCATTTGTGAAAGATGCCTGAGAGGACTGTTTAATAAGATTAATTGTAATAAGCAAAGTGGAATGTTGTAATAACACTAGTTCTGGTACAAAGGACCTCATAGGTCAGTCATGCCAGTGTTGGTTTTTACTCTAAAATGGGCCTCAACTTACAGCAATGTGACTTAAATTACTTCACTCCTGTAGTATAGTTGGATCTCTCAGGGTTTGTAGCTAGCCAGTGTGGTTGCCCAGACAGCTTATTTTCTTCTTGGTACTCAAGATCTCATGTTCCCTCTACCCTTTCCCTCCCCTGCCTCCTTCCCTGCCCCCCACTCTTCCCCCCATCCTCCACCCCCCATGCGTGTGCGCATGTGCACGCACACACACACACTCACACACGCATACTCACACACTCTTAGCTTCCCCAGGCTCTGCGTAGCTCTGCCCCAGCTTCCTCCTCAGTCCCTGGCTTTGGGCTCTCTCCAGCCTCAGTCCTAAGAGTCTTTCATTTAAGTTTCACTACCCTTCCACATTAATGTAACATTTTACAGGATTGGTTATTGGAATGTTTTACCTAATCAGCCTATGCGCATTCTAGACCCTTCTTATGCCTTATAAAAAGCACATCATTCGTGGTATATTAACAATTGTGCTTAGAGGCATTCTGCTTTTTAAAACTCAGGCGTCTGAACTTTCATCAGGAATGTAACCTATGTCATACATTTTCTCTGTGGAAAGTCAGCTTGGAATGTAGTCTTCTGACTCAAAAGAAATGCTTTCTCCGCACAGACCACACCCTCGTTCCCACCCTTACCTGTGTATGTGCCCGCCTCACTCCCCCCGCCACCAACACACAGAATTTGGGGGGATTTTTAAAACAGGAACATCAGCCATAATGCTAAGCAAAAGTTAGGCATCCACCCTGGGGGTTGCTAGAGGGTTAAATCAAAGTGGCCCCAGCAATTGACCATCATCACCTCTAATAGAAGAGCTGATCGGAAGGAAGTGAGTCAACACTGAGTTTACCTCAAATTTAGGGGGAAATGTAGGGTGAGTGAGCTACATCTGTGGTAACTTTCAGTAACTCTTCAGGGAGAACATTTTTAGATCATCTAGATTTTGAGGACTCTCCCAGAAACAAATCCTTAAGCAATTTCCCAAGCCCTTGTAGTAGTTGAAAATATCGGAGAAAGAGGACAGAATTATGCAAATACATGATTATCTAAAAGTACGTAATAACAAACTATAACAGAGTTATTTTGTGGTTGTTTTTTTTTTTCCTAACAGGAAATATGGGTTAAAAAGAAAAAAAAGACACTAGTGTCTTTCTAAAGGTACTGTAAGACTGACTCACTAAAATAAATATTGACTCACTAAAATAAACAAATGACACTTTGATCAAGCTAATAATAGGTAAGTTGGAATCTCTTTAGAAAGTGCTTCCTCACCTTGGGCATTAAATCTGTTTATAGAGCCCATGAAAAAGTTGCAGGCAGTATATACCCAGTGCGTATCACCATGGTGACAGATGGCCGAGTGATGCTCCACAGAGAAGAGGGATATTCCTCACCCAAGTTTAGTGTGTGCCTAAGCTCCCTGGTTACAGTATCTTTTCTGGCTCTCTTCCTCTAAATGTTGGGTGATCCAAAGCTTCACCCTCATCTCTCTTCTCCCTGTCTACACTTTCTGGCCAGGTGATAGGTGATGTCGTTCAGTCCCAAACCCTCAGGTATCATTATTCTCCAGCCTGACCTCTCCCCCTTGCTCTAAATGCATTATAGTCGACCAACCATTCCGTTTGATATCTCGCCACCAAAACATTGCCCAAGAATCTTCTCCCCAGCTCAAGCCTTCCCCATCTGCCCAGTTGTTTGAGCCCCAAACCTAAGGATCCTTCTAGCCTTCTTTCCTTCACAATCTTCATCTAATCCCTTAGCAAGTACTTTTGGTTTTATCCCCAAAAGATAACCCCAGTCCGACTGCTTCTCAGTATCTTTGTTGCTAGAGCTCTGGTCCAACCCATCAGACCAGCTTCCTAACTCAATATGCTGTTTCCACTCCAGCCCTGTTGTAGATTATCCTCCATACAGCAACCAGAGGCACCTTATTAAAGCATAAATAAAAGTATTACTCCCTTGCTGAAAACTTTTCTCCAGTAGTTTGCTATGACTTGTAGAATAAAATAAAAAGTCTTGCATGACCTAGAGCTCTTCCTTCCTACCCACCCCCTTCCTCCCAAGCTCTGCTCTGCCTCTACTCCTTTGGTTCCCTGTCCTTCAGCCACACCTGCCTTCTTTCTGTTCTTCCAGCATGCTTCCAGCTCAGCGTGGGTACTTATTGTTCACCGTGTTTGGAATGTTCCATGCCTCTCCCTCCCAAGCCCCACAGGTAGGGTTCCTGTTTCTCACCATTCTAATCCCAACTCAGGTTCTATCCTAACGACTCCTCTGATCACTTCACCTACCACTCCACACCTACTTACAGCTTACCACATTACTCCACGTCGTGCCATTTTATCTTCTTCAACACTTAGCCGAAGTGATCTCATTCACTTTTTTATATTTTTCCCAGCTAGAAGGTGAGAGCTTTGAAGTCCAGACTCTAGTTTATTGCACTATCCCCAGTACTGTCTGGAATATATAGATGACCCCCAGTAATCATGTGTTGGTAACTATATTTTGATGCCTACATTTCAGAGTTAATTAGAGGGTTGATTACATAGGCACCTACTTTCCCATTGTACAAGTGAGGAAGTTGTACTTTTTCAGGCATACATAAGTATATATATATATTTATTTTTCTATTATATATATGCATTTACATATATAACAGAATAATACATATGTATGCATATACATACATATATATGCATATACATATATAAAATAGAAAAGTAAGCTGAGAATATGCCATAGCTCAACACATCTACGTGGCTCTTTCTTCATGGTGGGCAGGGACACTGTGGGATTATCCATATTGTAACTAAGGATTTGCTTGGTTGGCTTGGCTTAGATATAGTCTAAAACCAATAATGGATCTCCACTAGAACTATAAGGCATTTTCTCCTTTAATATAATACTGACTTGACTAAATTCCCAAAATTGTTCTCTTTCAATGTTGGACTCTGCTAATTGTGTTTTATACTAAGGATGGGACACTGAGTCCAATGAAGCGATTGATGGACGCTATGAATCTTAGAGCCCATTCTCATCTCTCAGGGGTAGAGTGACATATTTTTTAAAATTTAAATGTAAGTTTCCATATACTCACTGTGTGTGCAAAGTTCTTTCTCATCCCCACCATGAGAAGTAGCAGCTTCAAAGAGTTAAGTTACTTTAAAAAGATCTAATTGGAAAAACTCTCCTATATTTATTCATTTGGATTTTTATCATTCGTATCCAGAGATTTCAGATACCCATGTGGTTGTGGAGTTTGGAAGTTAAGAAAGCACATTCTACTAGAGCAGTTGCTAATGATTTGCAGTCACTAATTTTTAAATTAGTGAAAGGCATCTAGAGAAAGTATCCACCAGTTATCTAAGATTGTAACTTCTTCCTCATTCCTAAGCAAGGTGGAAAGGCTTAATCAATTGTTTCATTGCAGTTAAAATCATTATTGGTTCTATTAAATATTTGTTGAAATGAGTAAGTGCTTTCACAAATGGTTGTGCAATGAAGTCCATAATGAAAACCTCATAATGGTAGGTATGAGAATCAAATATCTCTAGCAAATGAAATACTGTTGCAAATACTCTCCTTCTGCCCTTCCTCTTTCTCATCACCACTATCAAAGAGCAAAATTCTCCAAAAAGATTGACTCCAGTGGGAAAACTCAAATGAGGAGAGTTTGACCTGAATTTGGATTCATTTATCTAAATCAGGGCCTTGATGCAAGCATCTGAACACTGTGACTCTCGATGTCTTAGGAATTAAAAGAAAATTCTGTGAATGTTAGAAATGACTAAGTATAAATCTAATCTTTAAAAACTCTAGCTACCACCGTACAATGGAAGCCTAATTTGGATGCCTGGAAAACAGACTAAACCCAACAAATTTTGTAAAAATGAGTTACCATCTCATAAGGGGTTAATGAAGTTAAGGTAAACATAATGCTCTTTCTCCAGGTGTGGTCAGTGAATCACCTTATATAGTCGCCTGGGGTGCTCATTTAAATTGACAGTCTTGCCCTAAACATAATCTCAGGAGGGAGCTTCCAATAAGTACCCTCTGATGTTGCTTATAGACACTGCTGTTTAAAAGATACTCCTTACAGTTTGACATATGACCCTACTTGGAAATGGAAAATGTCTGAGATGACTCAAACCTCTGGAATATTTGCTTGCCTATGAGTAGGTGGCCCCGGCCATTCAGAGGACTCTAATCTAAGCTCAGATGAATCAGGTGTGGCATTTTAACTAACGCCGTCTGACTGTATGAATACTTGTTTAAAAGCACTGATGTTTTATTCCTTAAGATGGTCTATTGGAAAATGCTAACTCATTTATATGAATTACAGAGAAAACGCTTAGGAACATGAGAATTCTAACTAGAAAGTCTTAAGCCGCCCAGAAAGCTACTCTTCTCAAAAACAGTGTTCATGGCATATCATGATTTGACCTTTGAAAGATGCTTTTTGTTTCATTTCACTTAATGTTCTCACAGTTCTCTGTGGTCCTAACTTAGTAAACCATTACCAGATTTGCAAGGGTAATGATCAGAATTCCTAACCCTGTTTTATTGATTTGATGAGGAACCGAAACCATATGAAACTTAAGTGAATCATAGGCATAGATTTTTAGTGCTGACACTAATGTGGCCAAACAGTGTTCAGGTACTTAACTTTGAGGCTCACGCATTAGAAGATAATGAGTGCTCAGAATTTCTTCCACTTGTGTTTCTAAGCCTTTAACAAATGTAAGCTAGTAGCTTTGTTGGTTTTTATATTTACCATTGCTCTCTGCTGTCCCTGACCATACTTGTTCATTTTTCCTTTCTTGGACAAAACCAAAGAAATATTTATCATTCTACTCTAGTATAGTCACACCACTTTTAGATTGGAAAGCTAAAATAGAACGTAGCAGGAAATTGGGGACCACAGGGCATAGGAGGTTTCACTCCGAATTAAGTTTAGGAACTGCAATGTTAAAGGGTTTAAATCTACACTGAGCCATCAGATGCTGATTGATCTGGAAACAGATATCCTTAATTGAAGTTGCTCTGTGAATGTGTTTAGTTTTATGAATATGTTGGAACACTTACTGAACACTTAATGAACATTTTAATTTCACTATCACATTTTATTGTTTAAATCTGGAACTCACCATCACCCATAGCTGAAGACCTGAAGTGTTTACTGAGACAAAGGTGTGGTATAAAAGCTGTAGGTGAGGGCCCTGCTTCCTTCCGTCTCTTCCCTCTGTAAAAATATATTCCGAGTCAGGAGGCTGCGGGTGCAAGAAGACGGAAGACATTGGTTTGTAGTAACAAGAGAAGAATTGATTTAATGGGTTCCAGTGAAAAAGGAGAGATTTATGTACCCTCAATAACCACTCCCTAAAAGTTAGCTCTTTTAAAAATACGTGATGCTGAGTGTAAATATCTGAAACATTACATTACTAACTTTTGTTTCCCCCATTATGATTCTTTCTCTAGTCATAGCAGTTTATCTTGTAGACCTGAAGTCATTTAATGTTTCAACCAGATATTAAAGGTGGCTTGATTCATGTCTTCAGTGCAAAACTACATGACTCCAAATAAATGAAAATCAAGGACATAAATATTGGTTAAGTTGGTCTTTGGCATCATATATTCTAAATGTTGCCACTGTATTAACGGCCCTTGATATGCTTCTCGTGATTGCTGTAAGATCCTGATAAAAAACAAGAGTTGGGAAGAAAGTAAAATATAAGTTACATTAGAATGAGTTAAGAAAAGAGTTGCATTTTGGTGTCGTCCCAAGCAGGGAGATTTATGAAAGCATCGCACACCAAGAGAAAGGACTTCTTTTCTGTTTCAGCTCCATCACTTTCACCACCACAGTTTCACAGGACTTCTTACTTTATTTATCACCAAGTTCCATAATTAACATATGGTTCATGTTATTGATTTCTCAGGTTTCAAAGTAAAATAAATTGAGCTTTCTTCCACATTTAGAATATACAGTTTTTTTAAGGAACTCTAAACAAAGACATGCATTATTTGTAAGTTAGAGAGCAGCTGCCAGAAAACAGAAAATTAGGAATGGAGTCATGGGTGAAATAATAGAGATACTGTTCAGAGGTAACCCTTTGTACAGCAGGAAATTTTCCTTAGAAAAGAGACAGCTGAGTTTGCTTGTAAATTTTGCTAGAAACAGGACTGATTTAGTAACATTTAGTGCTGGTTAGGAGGCTGAAGACAGCATTCCAGCTTTGGATACCAAGCAATTGCTGTCTTTTGTGGTTTTGTATAAAGTCTAAACACTTTATAGTTTTAAAAGGTATGTGTATATGAGGGGGGTGCTGCTATTAATTTTTTTAATTAATAGAATAATATATCAAATATCAGATCTGAGAGTACAGGAGGGTTTTCTAAGCATAAAACAGTAGAAGTTGTCACAAAGGAAATACTTCATAGATTAGACCATAAAAATTTTAAACTTAAAATATTACAAATAGAACTAACAGGCAAATAAAATATTTGCCAAAAATACAGCAGACGTTTAATATACTTAACATATAAAAAGCCCTTAGAAACCAATAAAAAGAAAACTACCTAATTCAGATATGAATAAAGAACATGAACAGACAGATTCACAAAGAAATACGTATGCACAGAATCGCTGGTAGATAGGTAGGGGAGGTATTCCACTGCACAAATAATCATTGAAATGCACATTAAAACCAGAATGTATCATTATAGGAGATGATTAAATGAATTATGAAAATTCATTTAACAGAATGATTTTTCAAAAAGACTCATTTTTGAAGAATTGCCTAAAGAAAGATAATATTCAAACTGTATATATAATACAATCCCAATTTTGAAATTATTTCAAATAGATGCATAGAAAACTAGAAGGAAATAACGTTAAAATACTAAGTGTATATCTCTGTTAAGGTGTGGGTTGTTAATATATAAGTGAGCATGTACATTAAGCCATATGCAATTGTCAGTAGTTGACTGATTCAACCTAATATTTTTATAATCTGACAAAAGGGTGTTATGTGTTTTAGTACGGAATGCCTTCTATTATAGAAAAGTTGAAGTTCTTATATCTGAATCTTTTCTTGAGCCCGACATAAGAATTAGCAACATAATATCATGTCGTTTGTGGTTAGGCGACACAATAGGACAGATTTTGTAAAGTAATCAATGTGTGTACATCAAAACATTTAATACTTGTTTATTGATGCTGATGATATGGATAAAAGGGCAAATGTTGAAAGACTGGGGAAAAAAAGTGATCGGGTCTTCTAATCAGTCTTACACCATTGTTACTATCTCCTTTAATCTTATCTGCATTTTACCATTAAATGGTATAATGGGCAATGGAGGAATTTCTGTTTATTGTAAATGGAAGCAATTGCTGGTGAGTCGTAAACTTTTAAATTAATGTCTGCATATAAAATAAAGTTACAAGCCTGTTTTTACTACAGTGGCAGGTACTGGTGTGGGTTTCTTTAATGATCTCTAGGTTTTCAATATTTTTTACATGGAATCAACTTTCAATCCTCCTGTTAAAATCAGCTCATAACACTTACAGTATATAGTTCAGCAAAGGCTGTTTAGGACTATGCATTATTCTGTGCCTGCTAAAAAGGGAACATTTCTTTTCAAACCCTGAATTGGCCTCTACAGGGAGATTGGCCACAGATATTGAATAGATAAGATGTTGTGAATGCAGAGTTAGTTTAATGAAAGAGTGTCAGTTGTCTTTCCTATTTTCCCCAAAGTAAATTATTTAATTTGAGACAAAATGGTAACAGCGATCTTGGTAATACACTTGCCCTTATAATAACGTGAATAACTCCGCTATCCACTCAAAGACAAGCTACTTTTTTTCAAAATTAAAGGGGGAAAGTGATGCCATACAAAGGGAATTTGAATATATGCTTATTATTATTATTTTTTTAACCTTTCCTTAAAGTCTATTGTCTCTTCCCATTTGTGGCCTTTTGAGCACACAAAGATGAACATAGACCAGGGTAGATGATAGTAAATGAAAATTGTTGAAGATACGTCATTTATAGAAAGATGAATACCCATAGCTTTGGTGGTCCCCTTGTTGGGTTTAGAAAACTGCATCACGAAACACATTCAAAATATTGAATTGCTTGTATCCCAGACTGAATCCTCAGTACAGTGGGTAAAATTGCTGTGTTCCAACTTAGCTCTGTGAGCCCCTAAGAAGATACTCTTAAAGTGGACACAGCAGCAGCTCTTGATGATAACCTAAAGTATTGGGTAGGAGGGAGTCCCATTTCACTTGGAGAGAAACCACTGAGCTTTCTTTCCTCCAGCCAAAATAACAAAGTCCTAGCCTCTGGTGATTGATGAGCATGTTGCCAGGGGAAATGGACTGGAAAATCATCCCTTGTCTTTTACTTGCCACAGGAAATCCATAACAGAGATCTCCATTCTTCTTGTTCTGATAAGAGGCCTAACGAAGCATCCAGAAGGGCCGTGAAGCCTGGAAATGTGTTATATCCAGCTGCTTGCTGGGTTGCCTTTTAAAATACAACTCATAATTCCCTAACTCACAAATCGAACATGTGTGCAGTTGGATAGCCTTTGACAAGCCATGCAGCTTTTTGACCATTACAATGTGGCAGTTGAGCCGAGAGAGGCTGTTTTAATAAGTACAGGTATCCCCTGTTTAACCTAACAATATGCATTTCAAAAGGTATCTGTGCAATCAAATTCAATACGTAGCATTCTCTTACTTTGGCATTGTTAAATTGGATATTCATAGGCTGGAAAAACTTGGGAGCTCAGAAATGAAAGCTAGGGCTAAATTTGTAAATGCAAATACAAATAACGTTTTAACTAACCAGAAACGTTGTGAGAAGCACCCCCCAGCACACCTCCTGCCCTTCGTGGGTAAGGCCGCAGCGCTGCTGCTGAAGCTGTGGGCATCACACTGCAAGCTTGGGATTGCACATGCACATGGCTTCGGGAATACTTGCGGAGTCAGTTTTGAGGTGTTCAAGCTCAGACCATGCAGTTGTCACATGAGAGGGACTGTGTCTGAATTTGTTTGGGATTCCTGTTTATTAAGGTTTCCACATTGGTCTTGGCAAAAGGGATCTGTTATTTAGTAGTTTCTCAGCACCCGTTGGATTTGGTGTGTTTGGATTTTCATTAAAATACTACTTTGTTATCAGAAAGCAGGAGTCCTTAAAGACTCCTATATTGGCAGTGAACACTAAAAGAAAGGCTCAGGTAGCCTTATGTAGTATATTTTGGAAATGTGTTTGTTTAAGAGATTAGAGTTTCCACTTCCATGACTTCTTCCTTTGTGTTTTTTCCAGGCCTGCATTCCAATTCTGAGTTAGAAATGTTTTAAACCTTTCCTAAATTATATTTATAGAAATAACAGCCCATCCACTAAAGTTATTCCCAGAGCCTTTATTTGCTAGTGGTAGGCATGCAAGCTGTTTTATGCTTTCTCTCTGGTCTTATGCTTCTTGCCCTAGTGACTTGGAGAATTTTGTTGATTCCGTTTGTTGGTGGAAAGATAGATGGCCAAAGAATGACCATCCTGAGGCCACCACTCTAAGGCTGGCTTTGAAAAGCCCTCTTGGAAGTGGAAACACATGTTCGTTCTCCCCAGGACCAACCTGGTAACACTGCAGGTTATTGCAATCTCTCCTCCCACTATTCCCTCCCCCAAAATGAGAGGCCTGTTGAACTTAGACCAAAACCTCTACATTGTTCATTTGCTGAATTCCCTGGTTGCTGCGAGTGTTCCGTGTCCCTTATGTTCTCAGAAACTGGCTACGTCTTCACATCAGTACACTGTAAAACTTGGGATGGAAACGAAAGTGAATTGAACAGATTCTTGTTTTTATGAGAGTATCCACTACTTCAGAGCACCCAAATTTCACTCCATTGCCATGCCCAGACATAAAATTGAGGCACCTCTTTGTTGTGCCTTTCTGACATGCCCTCAGGGCTTCCAAATTTATTATAAAACACTTACCAGTGTAATTTTCCCATTGCAGCTTTCCATCTTTCTCCTTACACTTGACTTTTGAGTTGTATACAACATCACGGTGAGGTGAAGTTCCTGTTTGCTCCTCCCCCCACCCCCCTTTTAAAAAATTTATATGCCTTTATTTGTTCTTCTGAGCCCAAATCAGCAGGGCCTAATCCATAACAGAGCCACCATTTTAGGTCCCCACCGGCTGAGTTTGATTCCTGATTATATAAAGAGGAAAAAGCAGATCTTGCCAAGGTTGGGGCAGATTCCCCAACCTTGCAAAACGTTGCAGACAATTAATGGGCTTGAACTCGAGATGCTTTTGTGCGTGTGCTTGTATGTGTGAGAAAGAGTGAAAAAGATACCCCATGCATAGAATTTTTAAACTGGGCAGCCCCATGGTAGTTCACTAGAGGCAAGAGATACCCTGTTGGCTCCTAGGCCTTCCTGGAAGCCACCTGCTGGAAAAGCTTCCTTGGAGACGAATGTCACATGGCTTCCTTTGGCCTGAATGATGTTCCTACCCGAGCTTATACCTGAGGAGGCCTTGGAAGAGGAATACTTCTTATACCCAAAGTACTGTGGTGATTGGGGTCCTACAGTTTGCCACTCAGGAAAATAAACCGGCGTGTTAACTCCCAGCAAACGCTACCTCCTTGGTTTGAAGCGGTTTGTAAAGCATTTTCTTCCTGGTTTGTGCGCCCCACATTGTTTCGGCTTCTCTCATCACTGACCAGCTGGCTCGTTGGTGAATAGAACTGTGGGCCCCTCGCCATGTTTCATGTGAGGTCTTGGCTGGGTGGCAAACAGGCAGCCTGTAGCCAGTGTCAGCAATTCAGGAGGAATTGGCACAGCAGTGTCCCCATTAATTTCTGCTTGTCACATACTGTCATGCAAGTTACACCAGAGAGGAAATGACCGTTAAAAAAAAAAAGGTACCCTTGTGGCACTGGGTCCCCTCCAGACGTTCCCCGAGGTTAAACAAGTGGATACAATTAGCTCTACACAGACAGCTGCGGGGAAGGGAAAGCCTAGAAGTAGGCCCCAGGGCAATGTGTCTTTCCTGTTAGCAAGGAGTGTCAGCTATCAACATCTGCCATATTTTAACCCTTCAAAGGGCCCCGTAAATTAAGGGGAGCTATTATCCCACGCTCTGCTGATCATTATCAATCATAATGCCTCGGGAAATTACCACAGTGCTGCTGCCTTGGTGGCAGGTTTTGTCCTGTGGGGAGCGTTCTTTATGTTTTTGCCAGGAGCAGAGAAGGGCAGTGGAGGCAAAGAGGGTGAGGGGAAACTGGCTCTTTAATCGTTGGTAATTTACTGCCACAGGGAAGGGGACTAGAGTGGCAATAAACTCTTCTTCAGTTCAAACTCAAGTCATTAAAATTGGTGGGCTCCAGCCGGCTTCCATTTCCAAAGAGATCAGTCTTGCTGACTGACTTTTGTCAAGCCATCTTCACCAAGAGCGATGGCGGCTTTTAGAGCACAAACAAGAGCTTTGGGAAATGAGAACCAGTTTTAGAGGAGGAAGGCGATCCAAGATGAGAAAAGAAACTCTAAAATAAATTAGAGGCTTCCAAAAACTGTTGTTTTAGTTTTCAAAGATTGAAATGATTAAGCTGCTGTTATCCAAATGGAGTCCTGACTAACCTTTGTAAGCACATACTGTGCTTTGGGGTAGATTTGTCTGGTGAAAGTCTGATTGCCAGCACGGAGCGACGGGTGAATGAGACAGTCCCATGTGAAATTATGTTTGTTGAAATGTACTCGTTTGAACTCATCATAAAAACTGGAGGAAAAAAAAGAATGGTTTATTACCATGTTTTAACCCCAACAGGTATTGGGTTCATATTTGTGTACTTAGAACTTTCTTTTCTGAAAAGATACCATTTTGCTTGGGGGCATGAGTATTTATTTCTCAGTCAGACAGGAGTTCTGAAAGTGGTCAGTAATGATGACTGCAGGGGACCTGAGCTGATGTTCACCTGTATGATTGCACAAGGACAAGACAATGGAGGGAATAATCATCTTTGGATTTTCCTGAGTCGTTACTTAATGTTACTAAGGAAAATTCTGGCATCCTTTAAAATAACTTTAAGTAAGGGCTAAGAGCCACCATCAGAATAACTGAGTAGAAGTAACACTGTGTCATATTATCTAGACTTCATTTCTTCCTATATGGAAGAAAAGGTGGCATGATCACCAAGGAGAGCTTGAAGGTGTTGTCAGCAATGAATGTGAGAGCTGTTGCAATCCTATGGCATCATTAGTCTGAGACCCTCATTTCATAGACCCTCATTTTATAGGAAACAGAATCTCAGGGACTTGTCTACGATCTCACAGTGAAGTAGAGGAAGAACGCAAGTCTCTCCTTCCCAGGTGAACTGTTCATATCATTCCACGGGCTGCTCAGTAGAGCCCATTTCAGCAGCAACAAATTGGTCCCTTTGTCCTGTTGACAGCAGGGAGTAGGAAGGAACCATAAATCTGGGATCGAGGCGACTTTCTTCAGTAAGGGGCACAGTCAACTTCTGCCATGACGTCAGGCTGTGAATTTGAGGCACCAGTTTTAGTTGGCCCTATTAGAGCAAGAGATGCCAATGTTAAAAGATGGTCTTCTTGTACAATTTTAAGTATATCTAGAAATATCTAGAAGTATTTCTTAATTTTAGTGTCAAGATAATATATAGATTTGGGGAAATTAACCTCTTTAGGTATTTACAATCTTTTCAATATTAGATCACAAAGAAGAAAAAGCAAAGTATACATAAATGTGAGCCCACACGAATATGTGGTCAGTCCCTAACTATGAGATCTCTTTTTGTCTTGTAAATGTCTTATAGACTAAATATGCGTTTTTCTATTACCCATGTTACTGATCCCTGATTTAGGGGATAATCAGTAATTGACTTCTGTTTGAGCTTAGGTGAATATTGAAGTATATAATTTAATAAGTTATTAAATGTCACCACAATTTGATGCTCAGGAGTGGCTTTATTCACCATAAAGTAGATTCTTATTTCAGTTAAAAATGAGAACACAGAGAAACTAAATTACTATATTTACTGATGTTTGAATAGCATTGTTTTCTCAGAATTGTTTCTTAGGCCTGATTTCAGGATCTGACGTACAATGTCAGGCTTCAGTTGAAGCACATACCTGAAGACTGCCTAGGCCAGAGGAATACCAGATGATTGGAAACAGAATAGCAGAGAAAATACCAATTTAGTGAACAATAATGAGCCAATTAGTCAAACAACATTGGGTTGAATTTCATGGGAAGGCACTGAATCATTACCAACTCTTGTGGTATTCAGAATCATAACATCAATCATGATGAACCACTTTGGTAGTCATGTGTCCATAATATGTAATTCCATAAAAATTCTCTTGGTTTTGGCATTAATTAATAGTGACTCTATTTTATAAAATGGCATATTTCATTGAAAACATTTGTATTTAAACACATCAACTAAGAACTTGAAAAATCTTTCCTAGCATTCGTTAGAATTATAATTGCTGAGTTCCCATGGGAAAAAGTAGTTTCTCATTTTAAGTCCCAAAGTTTCAATAGGATTTGGTATAGCATTTTGTTTCACTTCTAGTCCTAATGACTCACTGAATTCCTTTCCCCAGAACTTGTCCCCTGTTTACCCTCGGCATTTGCTCTCATGTAGACACAAGCCTAGTGAATCAATAAGCATGACTATTTTCATGAACAGTTAAATAGTTCAATGTTGTATGCAATGCCATTGGAAGACATTGTCTAGTCTGCCGGTTTAAGGAAAATTAACATTTCTTATACCTTTATATCTTGGTTGAATTTGGTTTTTTAAAAACGTTAAATTCTGGGGGAAACTTGTCAAAGCTGAGCCTGGGATATTCTCATGCAGTTGGGAAGTAGCACTGTCTCATTTTACAGGTGGAGGCAGCTGGCATAACCAGCTAATTAATGACTTGCCCAAGTTCACACAAGTAAAATGCCAGGAGCTAGATTTGTCACTCTTACACAATCCATTAGACTGTTTTCATCTAAGTCATCGTAGTAGAATTAAATATAATTTATGTATCTTTGTCAGTACTATTTAATAAGTTCGATTTGCATAAATGTTTTAGTATTTCCGTGCCCTCCAGGCCATTAAGGCAATTAATTTTTATAGTTTTAATTATTATAAGCCTCTAAGTGTATAAAATAAATTCAGAAACAAAATAAAGACAGATACATATAATTTTATTATTATTAAATCCCATGGTGTCAATGATAGTATTCAGAAGTAAAAGCTTTTCATTAGATATTGGCTGCTCATTATGTATATTGCGTTTTGTTTAACACCTCTAAAATTATATTCAGAGTTAAGGAGCATATATTCTTAATTCTGCAGATTTACTTGTAAACCATTCTGGAATACATAGTGAGTTTTCAAAGATAGAGCTTGTTTCTTTAACATAAAAATCCTGTAAAAAGTTAACAGAACTGCCCATGTGATCACTACTTTTGTGATGTTTCCTCACAGATCTGTAAATTTTCACCTGTCTGGGTTTGTTGTTGCCATATTGTTGTCATTGAGAAAAAAATTCCACGTTAGGATAGTCTCTAGTTAAATTGTCTTCTTTCCAATAAAAAGATCCTGCCCCTTCCCTTATTTATTTATTTATTTATCTATTTATTTGTTTATTTATCTATCTTCCTTGTGGTGCGTGGGCTTCTCATTGCGGTGGCTTCTCTTGTGGCGGAGCACGGGCTCTAGGTGCACGGGCTTCTGTAGTTGTGGCACGTGGGCTCAGTAGGTGTGGTGCACGGGCTTAGTTGCTCCGTGGCATGTGGGATCTTCCCGGATCAGGGCTTGAACCCGTGTCCCTTGCATTGGCAGGCGGATTCTTAACCACTGTGCCACCCTTTTTTTAAATTTTGGGAGAATGACACAGGAATTTTAAAGCAATTGTGAATTAGAGCCCAGCTTAGTTTAAGACAAAGTTTATCCCAAATACCCTTTTTCTTCTTAAAATATCAGTAATAATCTTGCATCTGAAATAGGGATTCATTATCACCTTCAGACTTCTTAGCAGTTTTTCTTGTGACTTAGTATCTTATGCCTTTATTTGAGAACAGGTAAAGATTGTGAGAGACCACTGAAAATAGAATTTTAGCATTTTGAAGGAATTACTGTGTTACATCGCTCCTGCAGGCAGTTTAGAAACCACTCCTGGAATTTCTTTTTGTTTATTTAGTGTTTTGTAGTTTTTAGAATCTGTGTCCCCTTCCTTTGTGAAAAATAAGAAGACCTCCCAGACTGTAATTTTTACTATCAACTTCTGTAATGATCACATATGACATCCCTATAGAAAATATACTTTATAGTTGTTTAGGTGGTAATCCGTACTCTGCCTCAAAACCTAGGAATAGTTTTAATAAGCCATTATAAAATCTATCATTAAATATCATTAAACCCTTTTTTAAAAAATTCATTTATGCCAGGTACATTTTTATATTGTGAAAGCTGGATTAAACCAAAACAGAGTTTACAGAAACCTATCAGAATGCACTTGAAATTTACATTGCAAGTGTAACAGGACAGATTTTCAAAGCCAACATTCTAGTTCCATCAGGTCCCCAAAGACTGGGATGTTGAAAAAGCTCACCTTCCACAATGTGACATAAATTCATTTCTTTCATACTTTGCTTCAGAAATGGCTTATTGTACTAATAAGGTTTTGTCACCATGACTATATATTCTTTGTAGATCATGTGCATCTATCCCATTCCCATTTTACCCTTTCTTGTAATTTCCCAAATATGGTATACAGCCAGTTCAACTTGAAATCTTGAGAAGTTGACAAGGTTTATCTAGTAGACTCTATTAGTTAGAAGTGTCAACAAAACCAGAAGAATCATTTTTAACCTACTTAGGAGGGCATTTTTAACAGCTTGAAGGTATCACTTATACACAAATCAATGAAATTGTAAAATTTTCAAAATTAAAAAATAACTTGGAATTGATACAGTCTAGCCTTTGGACGTTACATTTAAGGAAGCGAGTTCCAAACAACTTGAGTAATTTGCCAGAAGTCATGCAGTTTGGACTAGTCCTAGAACTGTATCCCGGTCCCTGGTATTCTACTCAGTGAGCTTTCCAGAAGCCATATAAATGTGGTTTTGTCCTTATTTCTAATTATTTACCATAATAAAGACCTATACTTAAAACATTTTGTTGTTGGTTTGGATGAGTTACTATACTTACTTGCACATTCCTCTAAAAACAATGTTAGTTTGAACTTTGCCCTTGTTTTTACTTACCTAGCCCCAGAATCCCGAATGCTTTCTTCGCTAGAACTTTCATTCCTAACATTTTATTCTCTTTAAATACAGCCTCATTCCACGTGTATTTTTTTTTCTCCATGAAGAGCTGTACTGATTTGTCTACTTATTTCATTTCAGTAATGTTCATGCACTATCAAGAGTTCTTGTTCCTTATTCTGTTTCCCTGGTAGCTTCCAGCACAGTTACTTGCATATTTGTCAAATAAGGATATACGTCAAATAAGCTATTCAATTCAATAAATGTTTATTGCATACCTTCTATACGCAAAGCTCTGTGCCATTCCAGGACTAGAGATGGCTAAAAATAAAGTAAAGCAGAATGCCTTCAAAAACTTACAGGGCACACAGGTCACAGGCTGCAAAGCAGTCACACCTTCCCGGTGAGATATATAAAGGAGGTAAAGGAGGTGCAGTAGCGGCTCAAAGTATCAAAAATACACACATGATTAAAGGAATGAGAACTTAACATCCCCACCCTGAAGAATTTGAGATTTGGCTTTGGTCCTTGGCTTATACTTTATTTTGTTAGTTGATCTTATGATACAAAACTCACCTTGCAGACTTCATATTTACATTCATTAATTCCACAGGTGTGGATGGGGACATGGGGGAGGGGAATACAAGTAATTATATATTTGCCTTTTTTTTTTTTTTCCCCCCCCCCGGTACGCGGGCCTCTCACTGCTGTGGCCTCTCCTGTTGTGGAGCACAGCCTCCGGACGCGCAGGCCCAGCGGCCATGGCTCACGGGCCCAGCCGCTCCGCGGCATGTGGGATCCTCCCGGACCGGGGCACGAACCCGTGTCCCCTGCATCGGCAGGCGGACTCTCACCCACTGTGCCACCAGGGAAGCCCCTATATTTGCCTTTTGTTAAGCCTCAGTAAGCAGCGCTTCAACTGGATTTGGGGAAACACTAAAATACTGAAAGGTCTTAAGGCTCAAGAGATACTGTCTGCTCATTTCATTTTATTTAATTGACGGGGAGAAAGAGAGTCCATGGCTATAAGACTTCTGGTTACTAACCATGTGACCTGAGCAAGACACTTAACTTCTCTGAGCCTTAGTTTCCTTATGTGTAAAACAAGGATTAAAATGTGCAAATCAAATGAGTCAAAAATGTATAAAGTATTTTATAAACAGTCCACCATCCTAAGGATATAAAGGATGATGATTGTTCACCTGTGTACTTTCTAGTTACCCTCATGTACTTTTCAAATGTAGAGACCCAAGCTAGTCACAGCACTACACCAGGGTCTGACTGGTGATGACAGTAGTTGATTAGATTATCTAAAGTGATGCCAGGTGGATTATGCACGGAGGCCTTAATGATCCACAAAGGTCACTTGATCTATTTGGTGTCTCTAAACCCTTTCTTCCTTCTGCTTTGGGCTTTGCTGACTATAAAACTCCATTTGTGGGGTTTCCCTGGTGGCGCAGTGGTTGAGAGTCCGCCTGCCGCTGCAGGGGACACGGGTTCGTGCCCCGGTCTGGGAAGATCCCACGTGCCGCGGAGCGGCTGGGCTCGTGAGCCATGGCCGCTGGGCCTGCGCGTCCGGAGCCTGTGCTCCTCAACGGGAGAGGCCACGGCAGTGAGAGACCCGCGTACCATAAAAAAAAAAAAAAAAAAAACTCCTTTTGTATTCCCTTCCATCTCTTTCTTGCCGATGATACAACAGTTACCTCCTTACTGTAAAAAAAATCTTCAGATTCTCTGGAAAATCAAATCCTATAAACTTTTATCTCTGAAATTTCTAAGTATAGAACATACAATATGTCATCATAAGTTTAAGGAGTTGATTTTAAGAATTTTCCATTGTGTACTGACACACCTGAGAAGTGAAAGCCCTGGAAATAATATAGTATATTTAACATCTGCACATTTTCCCTCAATTTTTAGTCATGTTTTCCTGATGGCAGCTGACCAAATTGAAATGGTAATTTTTAAAATAGTCTAATATTTGATGTACTTCAAATGCATCAACCTTTATTGGCATGCTTTAAATGGGAACAAGAAGACCTGTCTAGCGAAGAAATATAGTTTTTTATCTTATTTATTCTGTAAGTCTTTGTGCAGCAGATTGTTGAAGCCACTATGCTAAATAATATGAATATATCATATAAACACAACTTATAGATAGTTTAAAATCTAGAAAGAGAAAATAAAATATACACAGCCACCACATAAGGCAGTCTATAACAATGCCATATGAGTGTTACAAAATGACAAATGCTGTAGGGATTCAGAGGGAAAAATAAGGACTGGCTTCTTGAAGAAAGTGGCAGTTGTGCAGTACCTTGAAGATATATCCTCTGAGACAACAAGTTACACGAACCAGAAGAAGCCAGGAGATTACAAGAAGTTGGTTGAGCGGGAGAGAAATGGACTTGATCACATAGGCACTGGGAAATAATAGCAGGCTTTTGGGTGGTGGCTGACATTTTCATTGTAGGGTTTTAAGCTGATTAGTCTGCTGGAGATGTGCTCATTTAGGAGAGAGTACAATAGGTCAGTCGAAGGGACTGCTGCTCCAGTAGTTTGGAAATGAGATCATCGGGGCTGTACTACAAGGGTAGCAATGGTGGTTAAATGGAAAGAAAGGAGAAATTGTGAAGAAAGACTTGACAGGACTTGGTTACTCGTCCAGAGTAGTACAGGAGAAGCAGAAATAAGTAAGTAGAGAGCAATTGTCAGTTTGGAGAAGAAGGTGGTTATTTACTTTAGTCTTGTTGAATTTGGCGTGGAATGGGAAATTATATCTGAGGGCATTACAAGAACTTGTGGCTGCAACAGCTGAGCCCCAGGTAACCTTTGAGGTTTCATGGAATTTAGGAGAGGTGCCAAAATACTGGAAATGGGAAATGGTCTGTTTCTCTAAAGATAGGAAAAACATGGATTCTACAAAACACAATCCAGCAAGATTGATACTGGTCTTCGGTTATTAAAAGGATGAGTTGTGAGCATACAGAAAAATAACTGGTTAATGAGTATGAAAAGCTGTCCAAACATCACTATAATCAGAAATGAAAAGCCAAACAATACTGAAATACTTCTCCATCAAGCTGGGGCAAGCAAAACAAACCAAAAAAAGTTTGGTAATGTCAGGTATTATCAAGGCAATTGAGAAATGGATAGTCTCAGATACATCTAGGGGGAATATCAGTTGGTATAGCATTTTGGAAGCAGGTTGACTGTATTTATTAAAACTGAAAATGTATGTATTCAGTGACCAAGCATTTTCACTTCTCAGAGAAACCCTAGTACTAGTTAGTGCAAAGGAGGTATAAATAAAAAAACTTTCCATAAACAGTGGAAAAAATAGAAATAACCTAAGTGTTCATCAGTAGGGAGATGACCAGACAGACCCCGATATTATGAAATAGTATGTGACAATTGAAAAGAATGACATAGATCTAAAAGAAATTGCCTTTAAAGCATAGTGTTGAATGAGGAAAAGGAAGAAGGAGCCAACTTTAGAACTGTAAGTGTACCCTGACTCCATATGTCTAAAGTACATGTATATCTCATATAATCCACAGGACCAAGTCTTGAAAAATATACAAACTGTTAATAATGGCTGCCTCTTTAGAAGAGATTATGGTTAGAATATGTGGTAAGTTTGTCAGATTTAGCAAATAAAAATATAAGATGTTCAGTTAAATTTCAATTTTAGATAAACAGCAAAAAATTTTTAGTATAAGTATGTTCCATACAGTATGTTCAGCCTTACAGCTTACACTGAAAAATTATTGTTTATCTGAAACTCAAATTTAACTGAACTTCCTACATTTTATCTGGCAGCCCTAGTAGATGGTAAAGTAAAACTTTAACTCTGTGTTTAAGTTTTATACTTTTTCCTAAAATAAACGTAATATATTCTTTGTGTGATAAAAAGTAAGGTTTAAATGTGTATAAAGAAAAATGTAATAATCACTGGGCGTTGGCTTAGTTTCATTAAGAAATTGTCCTCGATCTGTTGTCATTTCCATGTCAGTTAGCATTGCTAAACTGGTAGATAAAAGAATATTATAGATATACAAGATTTTTATTGAAAAGGGCTCTAATTTAGAATCTCCAGCATTTGTCAGAGTGCCCACCATATTCTTTTGCTGTGCAGTTAGTGAATGTTTATTGGATGGCTGAATGGATAAATAAATTGTAGTATGAAGCATATTTTCGACATATTTGTGAAAAAACAACAGACTTATCAACATCATGGGTTCTTGGAAACTGTGGAGCCACACTTTAAATTTCTCATGGAAAATTATTTTGAAACCAGAATATGCTGCTCCAGCATTATCTAATTCAATCTTTATAACAGTCCTGTGAGAATAAATATTGTTTTATTAAAGAGGAAACGGGTTCAAAGAGGTTAGATACTGTATTTCATCAGTTCTAAGATGCCCTTTGGGAATGCGTTTTCAGTCACTGTCAGTGGACTCCTGTCACAACTGAGTTCTTACTGACTGCACATGTGCTTGAGAACTTGCAGAATTAGGCAACGGCTAGGGTAAAAATCCTAGAGATAACAGCAGAGTTCGACTTCTCAACCATCAGTATTCTTGAATGTAGAGAGGATAAAATTGTGTGGGAAACCCAGACATGGAGAACTCTAAGTGGAAATGTGATGTGAGGGAGCAGAACTATGAGTATAAAGAAATTCTTGGAATACCTAAATCAGATTATTCCACTTAAATTTTAATTTTGATGTATGTTCAAGAATGATACATGATGAAAATCCAAATCTGAAGAAGGCTACAGAGCCCTTTTAATTTGTATAACTAAAACTTCTATACGGTAAAAGGAGTTGTGTCATTGTTTATTTGGCAGTCGTTTTTCTTTCTTAGTAGTACATTGAAATAATAGTAAATCTTTAAAAAGATGATGTTTTATTTAGTTTTGATGAAATACACAAACATACCCAAGGTCACCCAGTGGGAAAGGTCCAGAGTCAGAACCTCACAAGCATGTACCCTGAGTCACTGCCGTGAACAATATGGTGAAAGGAAGAGGACTGGACAATTTTAATGTTACTCATAATTAACTTTCGACATTTTTCTTTTTTTTACATGTTGGGGGTAGGAGTTTATTAATTAATTAATTTTTGCTGTGTTGGGTCTTCATTTCTGTGCGAGGGCTTTCTCTAGTTGTGGCAAGTGGGGGCCACTCTTCATCGCGGTGCATGGGCCTCTCACTATCGCAGCCTCTCTTGTTGCGGAGCACAGGCTCCAGACGCGCAGGCTTAGTAGTTGTGGCTCACGGGCCTAGTTGCTCCGCGGCATGTGGGATCCTCCCAGACCAGGGCTCGAACCTGTGTCCCCTGCATTAGCAGGCAGATTCTCAACCACTGCGCCACCAGGGAAGCCCCAACTTTCAACATTTTGTGTTTCAAGAAATTGAGAATTGTCAGGGAATTGGCAGTGATAAAAATATTGTGGCCTTAATATTGTTTGGAGAAACTTGTATTCTTCCAAATGCTGGATACAATGCTTTTCAAAGCACTTACACGTGTGCATATTGCCTGATTATTATAATAGGATATGAAAAACATGTGTCATCCCCCCACATACCAATGAAGAAACTGATACAGATGGAAATTAGGCAAAGCGATTATACTACTCAGAAGTAAGAAGAAGTAGATCCTAAAGGAAAACAGAGATCTCTCTCTGGGTCCATGAGGCCTCTAATGATGAGTCTGCCAGAGAGGCCCTGAAAAGCATGCCTGAACTGGGAAAAATTCCCAGATTTGGATGAATATTGGAAAGACAGGGATTTTTTTTTCTAATTGAGGTATAAGAGACATAATAAAGTTAGTGCACTAATCTCAAGTATGCATACAACTTGATGGGGTTTTTTTTTTTTTTTTTTGCTAATATAACCACCATCCAGATCGTGAAAGAGAATATTTCCAAAGCCTTCTTCCTGACCCTCCCCAGCCTATAACTCCTTCCCTAGAGATGATCACTACACTGGCTTATTTCATATAAAAGCGTGTACTGTTTTGTGTGTAGCTTCTATTACTCAACACCCTATCTGTGAGACAAATTTTTGTTCTTCTGTATACCAGTGGTCCTGCCAAATAGTTTCCCAAGTGGTTTAAACTACTTTGTTTTTCCATCAGTACTGTGGGAGGGTCAGTTGCTCCATATCTTTGCCAACACTTGCTGTTGTCAACTTAAATCATTCTAGTAGTATCTTGTCATGCTTTTAATTTTCAATGCTATGATGACTATTAAGGGTAAGCACCTTTTCATAAGCTCTGGATATTTGAGTTTGCTCTTTTGTGAAGTGCGTGTTCATATTTTTCACCATTTTTAAACATTGGGTCGTGTGTCTTTTTCTAATTGATTTGTAGGAGTTCTTTATATATTGTGGGTAATGCTAAAATCTTCTCCCAGTGGGTAAGAATTTGAATGGGATATTTCCTCTCTCTCTTTACTCAGAGCATCAGGCATGATTTAATCATCACTTGGACCTCTCTTATATCTGAGCACTTTAAAAATGCATAGAGGGTTTCCCTGGTGGCACAGTGGTTAGGAATCCACCTGCCGGTGCAGGGGACATGGGTTCAAGCCCTGGTCTGAGAAGATCCCACATGCCGTGGAGCAGCTGGGCCCGTGTGCCCCAACTACTGAGCCTGCCCTCTAGAGCCCACGAGCCACAACTGCTGAGCCTACGTGCTAGAACTACTGAAGCCCATGTGCCTAGAGCCCGTGCTCCGCAACAAGAGAAGCCACCGTGATGAGAAGCCTACGCACCGCAACAAAGAGTAGCCCCCGCTCGCCGCCGCAACTAGAGAAAGCCTGCACGCGGCAACAAAGTCCCAATGCAGCCAAAAATAAATAAATAAAAAATAAATAAATTTATTTAAAAAAATGCATAGAGACAGAACGTTTTCCTAATGCCTTTTTAGCCTGTATTGACAACTCATGATATGAAATTCAATTATCCTATATTGGTACATTTTAAGTTTCCAGTAAAGTGTTTTTGCCTATGAACTAAATATACGTGACAGGTAGTGAAACGTCATAGCTAGGCTTTTAAATGTTAAAAACATTCAATTTCCAGCCTGTATCTCATCTACCAAGAAAATGCTGAAAAGACAATGCCAGAAGAGAAGAGTTTTATGAACTTGAAGGATGAAGAACAATCCTTTTAGCTTATCCATTGTACTCCTTTATAAATACATTGTGTGTGTGTGTGTGTGTGTGTGTGTGTGTTGGGGGGCTGCAAATACCGTATTCCTCTTAGAGGTACTATAAAAGTGTAAAATAAAAGCAAACTATGTTGACATACAAGCTATTAAGGAACCACCAGTAAGCACTGGCAGACCTGGTACCTCTGGGCTAACAAGTGTCGTGTCTGACAGAGTCTGAGATGACCCTAAAGTCTTGCTAAAATCTGGGTTACGGCCTTACAGGTCAGATAAAACATTTCAGAAACCATTTTGAAAGACCATGTGTACTGATTCCAACAAACAAGAGGAAAAAAGCAGGGACTGGAAATAGTCAAGGCAAGATAAAGTCTTGTGATGTGTGCTACTCGGGGTTTTTTACGTTGGTTGTTTTGCCTGCAAACTTTAAGTTTTTGACTCTCAGCCTAAAGAAAGTTTGGGGTTATTCTGATAGTGCATTATTCATTTAGCTTTCATTCTAAAATATTTCAACAGTTAAACTAAATGAGTCTAGAAAACAATCCAATAACTGTATCATTAGCTCTCCCCTCGAATGGATTATTTTACTGTCTTTCTGAACCACCTCTTGCTCTTACTTAATTAGTAAAAGTATACAATTTATTGAGCACTGATTCGTCTGTAGGATGTGTCAGGAAGTGGAGGTTAAAAAAAAACCTGAATAAGTTTTGCTCACAACTTTTAAGCAGCAGTAGTCTGTTGAAGACATAAAGCAACACTATTATCTTTTAGAAAATGAGCTATCTCATTTCTTAGAAAATTCTGAAGCTTTCTGGTATCTGTTTCTGTGGAGTATTTTATAAATGATCCTTATAGGCTTATTCTTATTTCACAAATTTATCAGAGACATTACGTTTTATATTTTCAAAAGATTGCTGGCTAGTAACTTAAAAATTGTCATTCGTAAAAGGGACATTTAAATAAATAAATATATATATAATTTTGGCAACTTTAGGAGAGCACAAAAAAGTAAAAATCACCTATAAGTTGACCATTTTAAGCACTTTACATAAAAAAAGCAGAAGTCTCTTCCCTTTGTTCCTCCTTTTTACCCCCAGCTCCAGAGGTAACAACCTTTAACCGTAGCTGCATCCCCTTCCACCCATTTTTATATGTGTTCACATAGGGTTGGCAGATTTACAGGACAAAATAAAGGCATGCAGTTAAATTTGAATTTCAATAAACAACAAATAATTTTTTCATATAAATAGGTCCCTTATAATGCAAGGGACACATTTAAACTAAAAAATTATCTGTTGTTTATCTAACATTCAAACTTAACTCAGTGTCCTGTATTTTATCTGGCCACCCTAATGCAGACATGTTCACACATACATAAATATGTACACTTTTCTTTTATCAAAATAGAATCAAGCTGTCTGTATTACTCTAACTAAGGCATGTTCTTTTCGATATCAATTTATCTAGCTAGCCTGTTAGAGTTACGCAGGTTCTTTCTAACGGTTGCTTGATATTACGTTGTAGACTCATTATAATTTATTTAACTATTCCCTCATTGGTAGACATTTTAGGTGCTTGGGTTTTTTTTGTTTGTTTTTTGTTTTTTACTCTTTCAGACAAAATAGCATTGATGCTCTTTGTTTTGACTTATTCTGAACCGTGCTGTTGGTTCTGTAGGGTGAATTCCTAGAAGTGGAATTGCTAGGTCATAGCACATTTTTAAAACACTGTTTGTTCATTTCCTTTGTACTCATTCACTGAACAGCTGAAGAGGCCAAGTACACCTGGGGCACCCAGTCAGGTGGAGCCAATACTGTGTGGGCGGCACCTTCTTGACCTTGCAGAATCGGCCTCCGTCCTCCTCCACTGACAGCTCCATGAGACCAAGCACTGTGGTCCTCCAGCCCACACCACGCCTGGCTCAAGAGCTGGCCTGGGACACACACTTAGAATAATGAATATGAGTTTACTCAAGGGGTTGCTGTGAGAATTACATGAAATAATGTATGCAGAGTGCCTGGGTAAAAAAAATAATGTCTGTAAAATACTTGGGATGCTCCTTTATCTTTCTCACCCCACCCCCATTTCCAGTTCCTTCCTTAGTGTAGAGGGGCTCTAATCTAGTGAGGGAGACATCCCGCTTACAGTAAAGTAGGGTAAGTTCTGTAACAGAACTAGACTGAGTGCTGTGGGTTTATAGAAGGGGGGCCGCTTGGCCTAGCCTGTGAGTGTGAGGGGGTTTGCTCAGAACTCGGCCAAACTCTACTTAAAATAAGTTCTGAAAGACAAATTGGAAAGAGCCAGATGTACAAGATACGTGTGTTGGGGAGCAGGGCAGTGGAGGGAATTCCTAGGCATAGGGGACAGCATTGCAAAGGGACAAAGATATAATGTAATAGAGCAGATCATCTTCAGAGCATAGAAACAGTGAAATGAAAACCAGAGGTAGTTCGGGATCAGACATGAAAGTGTTTTAGGCAGTAGCTAGATTCTACCTTTGTCTTACAGTGAATGGTAGGTGACTTCCGTATGATTCAGATTTACATTTCAGAAATATCATTTAGTCAACACTGTGAAGAAAAGATTTAAAATGCTTAAAGCGAAAAACAGGTGCTGTGTTAGGCTACATTGCAGTCATACAGGCAAGAGATACAGGCAACTTGACAGGGACCATAGAGATTGGATTTGAAAGGTAATTTAGGAACTACGATTAGTAGCACTAGGTAACTAATTAGCTCTATGGTTGGGAGAAGAGAAGGAATCTAAAATGTCTGTCAGATTTGTGGATCGATCATCTGGGTGGATGGTGGTGCCATTATATAAGATAAGAAATATAGTCTGGGGCTTCCCTAGTGGCGCAGTGGTTAAGAATCTGCCTGCCAATGCAGGGGACACGGGTTCGAGCCCTGGTCCGGGAAGATCCCACATGCCATGGAGCAACTAAGCCCATGCGCCACAACTACTGAGCCTGAGCTCTAGAGTCCGTGAGCCACAACTACTGAAGCCTGCGTGCCTAGAGCCCATGCTCCACAACAAGAGAAGCCACCACAATGAGAAGCCCATGCGCCACAGCAAAGAGTAGCCCCCACTCACCGCAGCTAGAGAAAGCCCGTGTGCAGCAACGAAGACCCAATGCAGCCAAAAATAAATAAAATAAAAACATTTATTTTTTAAAAAGTAAAAAAAATAATTAATTAAAAAGGTGTTCCCTTTAAAAAAAAAAAAGAAATACAGGCTGAAGAACAGAGTTTGATAGCAGTGAAGAAACTGTATTGTTATTTGGGACATACTGAGATCAGTTGCTGTGGAATATTCTAGAGAACATGAGCAGGAAGCATTGAAGTTTGCATGTCTGAAACTCAAGGGAGCAGTCCCAGCTGCCATTATGACTTGGGATGCTCAGAATATGACTAAATGTTGGAGCCATGAATGAGTGAGGTGAGGAGGTGAAGGAAGAATTTAGAATTTAAGATTCTTTTGAGACACATAATTGGAAACACAAACAAATGCTGAATGTTTGTGGTAACCATTGTGGACAACAAACAGGAGCTTGCCAGAGACACAGAGAAGGCAGTGCTGAGAGCCTAGATGAAATTGGAGACTAGGGCAGGTAACCATTCCAGCCTTCGTGTGGTGGTTTTCCCTCAGCAGTCTTTGGTTTTTTTTTTTTAACATCTTTATTGGAGTATAATTGCTTTACAGTGGTGTGTTAGTTTCTGCTTTATAACAAACTGAATCAGTTATACATATCCATATGTTCCCATATCTCTTCCCTCTTGCGTCTCCCTCCCTCCCACCCTCCCTATCCCACCCCTCTAGGGGTCACAAACCACCGAGCTGATCTCCCTGTGCTATGCGGCTGCTTCCCGCTAACTATTTTATGTTTGGTAGTGTATATATGTCCATGACACTCTCTCACTTTGTCACAGCTTACCCTTCCCCATCCCCATGTCCTCAAGTCCATTCTCTAGTAGGTCTGTGTCTTTATTCCCGTCTTACCCCTAGGTTCTTCATGACCATTTTTTTTTTCTAGATTTCATATATATGTGTTAGCATATGGTATTTGTTTTTCTCCTTCTGACTTACTTCACTCTGTATGACAGACTCTAGGTCCATCCACCTCACTACAAATAACTCAATTTCGTTTCTTTTTATGGCTGAGTAATATTCCTTTGTATATATGTGCCACATCTTCTTTATCCATTCATCTGATGATGACACTTAGGTTGCTTCCATGTCCTGGCTATTGTAAATAGAGCTGCAGTGAACATCTTGGTACATGACTCTTTTTGAATTATGGTTTTCTCAGGGTATATGCCCAGTAGTGGGATTGCTGGATCGTAAGCTAGTTCTATATTTAGTTTTTTAAGGAACCTCCATACTGTTCTCCATAGCGGCTGTATCAATTTACATTCCCACCAACAGTGCAAGAGGGTTCCCTTTTTTTTTTTTTTGTGGTACGCGGGCCTTTCACCGCTGTGGCCTCTCCCATTGCGGAGCACAGGCTCCGGACGTGCAGGCTCAGCGGCCATGGCTCACGGGCCCAGCCGCTCCGCGGCATGTGGGATCCTCCCGGACCGGGGCACGAACCCGTGTCGCCTGCATTGGCAGGCGGACTCTCAACCACTGCGCCACCAGGGAAGCCCTAGAGGGTTCCCTTTTCTCCACACCCTCTCCAGCATTTATTGTTTATAGATTTTTTGATGATGGCCATTCTGACCGGTGTGAGATGATATCTCATTGTAGTTTTGATTTGCATTTCTCTAATGATTAATGATGTGGAGCATCCTTTCATGTGTTTGTTGGCAATCTGTATATCTTCTTTGCAGAAATGTCTATTTAGGTCTTCTGCTCATTTTTGCATTGGGTTGTTTGTTTTTTTGTTATTGAGCTGCATGAGCTGCTTGTAAATCTTGGAGATTAATCCTTTGTCAGTTGCTTCATTTGCAAATATTTTCTCCCATTCTGAGTGTTGTCTTTTGGTCTTGTTTATGGTTTCCTTTGCTGTGCAAAAGCTTTTAAGTTTCATTAGGTCCCATTTATTTATTCTTGTTTTTATTTCCATTTCTCTAGGAGTTGGGTCAAAAAGGATCTTGCTGTGATGTATGTCATACAGTGTTCTGCCTATGTTTTCCTCTAAGAGTTGGATAGTGTCTGGCCTTACATTAGGTCTTTAATCCATTTTGAGTTTATTTTTGTGTATGGTGTTAGGAAGTGTTCAGCAGTCTTAATCGTAGGAGTTGGATGGGCAGGTGTTTACCAAGGTGAGGCCTTGGAGGATCAGTTTAAGGAGAAGTGGAAGATGATTTTTATGGTGCCTGGAAAGAGGGTGATCCAAAAAGCTGACTGGGGGTTTTAGGTGGGCCGGGAAAAGATTTAGGGGAGGGGCATCCTTAAACCAGAACAGTACTTGGTATATAAAATCGACCTGATTTTAGTACATTTGTACATTTAGTAGATTTAAATCTACTTAGTATTTGAGTGCTGTTGAGACTAAGAGTTTCCTGGCCTTGGTGCTGTCCATCTTTCCCTAGACAGTTCCTATTGAATGGCCTATTTTAATGTTAACTTGCTGAATTCTTTGTAAGATAGTCCTTAGGTTCTTAACCAAGTTCTCATGTTTTTTTTTTTTTGTTGTTGTTGTTTGTTTTTTGCCTTGGTGAATGCTCTTCAGTTCTATTTAGCCTAAAGATCCCCCCTTTTCTCTTGGCCTCCATGCTTTTCCTGACTAGATATGACCACCCAGAGTCTCTTCTTCCTGTAGATTGAAGAAGTTATTAGCCAGGAGCATATGGTCCTCCTTCCCCTGGAGATGCATTTGCTGCCTCTCTCCTAACAGGCTTCAGCTTAAAAATTCAGTCCTTGAAACAACACGAAATAAAAAATGTTGAAGCACTGCCTCTTCTGAGCCCCCATAAACAGCTGTGCATGCAGCTCAACCCAAAACAGAGAATATGCACAGATGTGTTTATGGGAAGGAGGCACGAATATGCTCAGTGTGTTGTTTTCGGCTTCTCACCACTGCAGGGATTGCTTTTCTTTTTCAAGGAAGAGGTACATTGTGGTAAGCAATGTTTTACGACCTATAATAAAAACTCTTGTAAAGACCATTTTTTCGACCAAATGAAGCTGTGTTCTTTTCAGGGAACACTTTCCTTTGCTCCTCTCCCCCTCTCTGTATTGGAATGCACACGGTTCAGCATTAATGTGTAACATAAGGAAATAATATCACAAATTCTAGTTCTTATTTAAGCTGGGAAAGCAACCGAAGTTAATTATGTAAAAAAATTCATTAGTAATGTTTTTCCCTACTCAGTAGTAGCTTCTGAATATATATATATTGATTAAGTAAAAGTTTATCTTGCATTTTTACAGTAAATTGTTATTATCCCGTGAAAACACCCATAGGATAGTTTGAGGGAACCTCAACAGTTGGAGGCTCCATAGAAAAATCAGTCCCAGGATAGGTAAAAAGCAACTTAAAACCACCTTAGAAAGTTGGGTCATATACAAAGAGAGACATACAGTGTACTCAGTGAATAATAACAGATGATTTCTAAGGACCCTCCTAGAAACCCTAAAATGCTAGCAAGCTTTAGACTTTCAGAATTAAGAACAGGCAACATAACACTTGATTTAAATAAAATAATAAATATTTTAAAGGTTGTATACTGTGCACACAGTGGTGTTTTTTGACCTTAGTAATGACTGTTTGGGAAGATGGGAGACTGTTCATGTCCTAACTGGAGAAAACTAGATAGATCTGAACTTAGGGTGTTGCTAGATGCCATTGCTAATGGAAGGTCCTCTTCTTGTTTCATGGCACCGGTTCTGAACCCGGTAGCAAGCTGGGAAATTCACACATTGTTTTTAGTCCTCACAGCCTCCCTCAGGAAAGTATTATGTGCATTTACAGATGAGGAGACCAAGGCTGGATGCGAGGGGAGGGGAAGTGGAGGTTAAATAGCAGGCCCAAGTTCACCTAGTGTCTAACCTGGAGATGTAGCAGAGCTCTCAGAAGATGGCTCACTAAAGTTGACCTGTGGAAACGAACACTAACATATTGCATTTGTCTCTTGGATTGCCTTTCCTCTCTTTCCCTTTCTAATGTTTCTAATGTTCTAGTTCAGACTCTTACTATCCTATGTCCAGAGTAGAATAATAGCCTTCTTACAGCACCTCCCATCCACTCTGTGTACTAAAATATCAATAATAATATGCAATTTTTTTTACACATTTTCACCAGCTTTCTATTGACTACAAGACATGACACTATAAACTCCCTGCACCAGGCCAGCAACAAAGCTCTTAGCAGTGTGGTCCCATTTAGCAGTGCACCCCCTCTGGGGGCTGTTACTGGTCTCCAAATACCTAAGCACTTGCCCTCCTCTCGGCCTCTGCCAGTGTGGTCTTCTAGGCAGATGCTTCCCCACATCAAACTGAATAGTAGCCCACCACCAGGATGGGCTGGGATGCTGCTTCCTCCTCAGTGCTTACTCATTGCCTGTAGCCCCTGTGCCATTTTTGGTCCTTGCCATATGCTGGCTGAAGTGTATAGGTGCATATTTATATCTTCTCTCCCTGTGAAAACAGGAGCTCCCTGGGTCTCTGTCTTAGGTGTGTGTGAGTAACATCACCTAGCACAATGCCTTACACATAATAGGGGGTTCATGTTTCTTTTTAATAAATGGTAGCAATTCATTATGTGTATGTACTTTATACTATATAAAGTACTTAAATATTTAATATCCTACTTAAATACTATATATATTTATATATACATATATAGTATAATATTATATAATATCTTATTAAGTCTCTCCTTTTTGAGATTATTTCCATTTTTATAAATGTGAAAACCCAGGCCCACAACAGTTGCAAGTGACCAGCCTTAGATTATATAACTAGTAAACAAAAATTCAGATCCAGTGCTCTCAGCTCTAAATCCAGTGCTCTTTCTTTTAAATCATACTGCCCTCAAAAATGGAAATTTACATCTCACGTGCAGGTGGCTCCCTTAAGTTATATGCATTTCCAAGAGGAATTTCTTTGGTACTTCTTTTGCACCTCCACTTGGCATTCAGTAAATGCTTAGCGAATAAGGGATAAACCACAATGCAGGATCGTAGCCTTTTCACTAATGACTCAGGAATCAGTTTAATTAGTGAGGATATTCTGTATAACTCCTGTGCAGAGCCAAGAGCAAAAGTCATTGTATGTCAGCTTAATGCCTATCTGTAGACTATTGAGTGATTCATCAAATCAAGTAAAATTAACAGATTTCTCTGTGTAAGGTACCCCGTTGGATGCTGTGGAGAGTGTAAAGGTGTACCACATTCCCATTCCTCAGAGAATTTACAGTCCAGCTCAACAGCACTTAAAATTTTGTATCATATACTTGACAAATCAAGTATATTATAAAAAAATAATCAAATATCTCAGTTCCACAGAGGCAGGGCAGGATTTATCCTGATTTTTGTAAATGAAAAACTGAGGTCCAGAAAAGTTAGGACTTGGTTAGTCAATTCGCTGGTGGCGGAGATGAAATAGAATTTAGTCAATAGCATGGGATTAAGACACCATACTTTGAGAAACACTGATGTGACCATATGAGATTATAGTATTATTAGGAAACTTAGCCAGTTGTCCAGTTCTGCATCCAGGTGATGACTCAGGCAAAGCGATTTGATCCATAGAATGCTTCTCTTAGGGATGAGAGAGGGTATGTGACTTGCTTGTAGTCATACCCCTAGCTATAGAAAAATGTGTTCATTATAGGCCTAGGAGTATTATATTTATGAAACAATGAACTGCAAGTCTTAACACACATATGAAGATGTTTTAATAACTAATAGGTAGGAATACTGATTTATATGCTATGCCTCTTTGGTCCTTATGCCCTAATCCAAACCTGTTTTTTTTCTGATTTCCCTGGAATTTTGTTACCTGCTAAAGGATTCCTTCTTGGGAGGAATCAGTAAGTTCTTTTTAAGCTAACAGTTTTTATAGATTTCTTGGTCATTTCCAATTTAGTTTGGGCCTCACTTCTCTCTGAAAAGTCATTGAACATTTATTGGTACCTGTTAATACAGTGGGCTGGGAGTCTAGTGTATGTGGAAGAAGAGTGATTAAAACAGACTGTAGGGCTTCCCTGGTGGCGCAGTGGTTGAGAGTCCGCCTGCCGATGCAGGGGACACGGGTTCGTGCCCCGGTGCGGGAAGATCCCACATGCCGCTGAGCGGCTGGGCCTGTGAGCCGTGGCCGCTGAGCCTGTGCGTCCGGAGCCTGTGCTCCACAACGGGAGAGACCGCAACAGTGAGAGGCCCGCGTACTGCAAAAAAACCCAAAAAAAACAGACCCTAATTCTCATCAGAAGATGGGGCCGTAAGGCAGTTAGTGAGTGAAGATGGAGGAAGTCCACAGGAATTCCAGGAGGCAAGGCCAGAGAGTTAGGTGGGCTTTGTCTGAGGGTGTTCAAGCGTGAGAATGATCTGACAGGTTCAGGTTTGCAAATCACCTTTGCAAGTTTAAGATCAGCTTTGCCAGAGAGTAAATGATGGATTTGAGGAAGGAGATTGGTGGGGAAACAGAATAGTACATGTAAGGAAGGATGAGAGTGAGATCTACTCTAGTAGGGGCCTCAGAGGTGTAGGAATTATATTTTTTAAAATGACAAAACTTTACTGAGGGACCTAGAAGAAGACTTGAATAAAAAATGAACCATACCATGTTGTGTAAAGAAAGACTCACTATTGTAGAAGTATCAGTTTCCCCCCAATTAATCTATAGTTTCTTAAAAAATCAGTGAAAATACTAAAAGAATTTGAGGGACGATATGGGAAGTCAATAAAATAATCTTAAAATCAGTCCAGAACAGTAACATGTAAGAATATCCAGGAACATTTTATAGAGAATGGGAAGAGGAAACCAGCCCTACCTGATATGAAAATATATTCTAAATATTTTATTATTAAAAGAGAAAGTACTCTAAACTGAACCAAGTGAGTCAAAATCCAGAAGCAAGCTCAAGTAATATGGAACATGATAAAAATGGCATTTAGTGGATAATTTAATAGATGCTTAAAACCTTTGCCTAAGATAGTATATTAAAAAAAACAGAATAGCACACAACCATTAAAAATTGAGCAATAGGGACTTCCCTGGTGGTCCAGTGGTTAAGACTTCGCCTTCCAATGCAGGGGGTGTGAGTTCGATCCCTGGTCTGGGAGCTAAGATCCCACATGCCTCTTGGCCCAAAACCAAAACATAAAACAGAAGCAGTATTGTAGCAAATTCAGTAAAGACTTCAGAAATGGCCCACATCAAAAAAATCAAGCAATAGACCTGTATTTATTGACATGCAAATGCGTTCAATATACATTATGATGTGAAAAGACAATTACAAAATTGTATACACTAGCATTTCATTTATAAAACAGAAAATAACTATACGTATGAGTATACATGTATAGAAAAACTATGAAAGGATACACGAATATGTTAACTGTGGTTACCTCTGGATGGAGGAATCGTGGATGGTATTTCTTTCCTTTTTTTCCTTGTGTTTTGATTTTTTTTAATTTAACAGTGAAGATGCATTACATTTCTAATCAGAAACTTAGAAGATCTTTCCATTTTGGAGAACAGTGAAGAGGAGGGAGGGATCCAGTGTGAAAGGCCATGGCAGGATTCAGTTGGGAGTGGAACATCCTATTGGTTGTTGCAAGCCAGGTGGGTTACTGGTGATCTTCCAAGAGCTGCGGCATCTCCATTCACTGCAGCGATGCAGTGTGGATGGGGAATGAAAAATGTGCACCGCTGAGTCAAGACCACTGGCTAAGGAAAGAAGGGGGTTGCGTGGGTTGTTTATTAGTCAAGGGACAATAGAAAGGGAAGTCCCAGATATACAGAAAAGGGGAATGGTTAGTCAAGCGAGGGGAAGGACTTAAGGAAGCTGGAATGAAGGCGATCTAGAGCATAAGAAGAAGGTGAATACTGCATAGAAGGAATGAAAGCTTTTCCACCAGGAGGTGAGGGAGAGGGGTAGATGCCAGTGCTTATAAACGTATAGGTGAAGCACAGGGAGCTGATAGCCTTCCCTTGATCGTCGGTATTTCTCTCGGAAGTGGAGTGCACACTAGTGTGCTAAGAGAAGGAAGAGAGATGATAAGGTAGGGGGACAGCAGTGAAAATTTAGCCTACAGGGACAGCGAGGGCTAACTAGGGACCTGTACGATTACCTGGTGGCACTAACGTAGTCAGGGTTGGGGGACTGACTTTATATTGATAGTAGACATGTATGTGATCATTTTTCCCCCTTAACAGCTCTCTGCAACACAGGTATAACAGCTGAAAAAGAGAGCAATTGGGCTAATTGAGGACAAAGCTTTGTATAGAGGATAAGATAGAGTGACCGTGGAACCAGAGACTTGAGGGAATTGGCAGATTTAACAAATGACGCATGAAGAAGTTGCTCTCCAAGTTTAATTAATTACGCTGTCTAATAAGTTTATGTAAATTTAAGTGGTATTTTGATATCCAAATAAATGTAATTAAAGTAACTTTTAAATTTTTTAATTAAAAAAAGATGAGAGTTAAGTAATACCACATTCCTGGTTTTAGCTGTGGGAGTAGGTGGCACAGAATTGAATGGAGTTGAAGAAATCAGAGTTCTCTGAAGCTAAGGTGTTCTTGGGATGCTGAAGCCAGGCAGGAATATGGTGAGTGTGGGCTAGAGAGGATGAGCCACAGTCCCTGAGGAATATGAAGGATTGACAGCAAATGATAGCAATGAGAAAGGGGATTTTGTCAGCATTAATTGAAGGAGGTATAAGTCTCAAAGACAAAAGGATAACCACTTGGATGGGATAGTTGGCAACAAAAGAATGTTGGTACAGACCCCATGGGGGACGTTTTAGTGGGGGGGGGGCTATAAATGAAAGGTTGTGACCTTACTTAACAGGTTTTACTTAATATAATTTTAGTTAAGTTACATTCATTAGAATAATTCTCAACTGCAAATTATACAACACGATGAAAAAATGGCTTGAAGTTAGAGCATTATTGTTGCCCTAACTACAAGGCTAGAGGTGGGCAGCCCCAAAGTTGATTCAGCTCTTCAGTGATGTCATCGAAGACCCAGACTCTTTCCCTCATTACACTCGGGCATTTCCGTGTGTGCAGGTGATGTCTCCCTTTATGTTTCAAGGTGATTGCTACAGTAGCAAGTTCATGCCCTGAAGCAGTAGCATTTGGTGTAAGATGCACAGGTGGAGAGTGAGGGCTGGGAGGTGAGGAGGAAGTACAGCAGAGAGTTTTCTACAGTGGTCTTCTTATTAGGAGAAAAATGCTTTCCAGACCTTGCCCATATGTCTCATTAGCCAGGACTGGGTCCCATGTCCATCTCTAGATCAATTCCTAGCAAACGGGAATGTGGTTGCCTTGGACCAGTCCTTCATGGCTGGCAACCAACAATGTCTGCTACAGTATGCAAATTACAATATGCTCCACTCTGTGGAAAACCAACTTCTCTAATACATTACCTCGTTTGGAGAGGAGGGAAGTACGGAGTGAGAAGAAAATTCTCAAAAGAGGGAATTGAGGAGAATGGGGAAAGACATGAAGGTATTTTGTCCAGATACAGCCATTAAAAAACATACTGTTAAAAAAAATTTTATTATAAAGAGTATGTGTTAAAATGGGGAAATATCCACAGTATATTGTTAAATGATTTTAAAAGGATCACAAAACAATGAGTCTAGAACAAAAACCATTTGGGGCATTAGCCAACAACCTAGTCACTTATACTCTGTATTTTCTTGTTTATGCAATGTTGATTTTTACATCTTGCTCTGAAGAAGTTATAATTAACATCGTTATTTGTAGTTTCAGTTCCCAATGACTTTCCACTGTGGGTTAATAATAGCCGTCATGATGAGGTAATGATTCCTTCTTTCAGACTGTCCATTTAGCCATTGCATTTTCCCTCAAACACCAACAATATTTCCAGGCTTGGTGAAAATCAGTGGTGATTTTCTTACTTCTAGTTAGTTGAGACTGATCCTGTACTTACTCAGCGTTATCGTCACTTCCAGGAATGAACAATACATGGCTCCTTTTCATTCTCTCTTCAGAATACGTATTTTGTTAATAAAATTTATATAGGAAACCACTTTTATTATGCTTTCATCCAGTTGCATAGAAGCAGTAAAAGTAGAAAGCCAGCACTTGCAATGAGGGAGGGGCCTTGCCTTTGTTTCTGCTGAAGAGCCCCAAGGCGTGTGTCGCCTTCCTCAGCTAGATCTCCCCTTCCCTCCCTTTGGAACAAAGCTGCCGTGTGGCTTGTGGCTCATCTCCAGGTCCTCCCATTTATTACTTACTTTCAATTTACCAATTACTACTTTCCAGGTAATCTGAAGCTTTAAGGAGCCTGCTTTAGCCCTCCTCTTGCTTTGTCGGAATTTGTTTTGCCCTTTGTGATTCGGGATACAGCATTCTCTGGGTACTCCTATGGACCAGAATGAGAAGTAGGGGGATCCTGTTTATAATGCAGTCTTTGCGACCCATTGTTAACATTGTGAATTGATCAGTGAACGTGTGAAGACGCCACTGTCAAGTTTTGAAGTAGAGTACGGTGTGGACATTACAATAAGCTTGATGTGGTAACTTCAGGCAGATTCTCCTTGAGCGCAGAAGTGGAAGGAGCGAGTGAAATCTCCAGTGCATGAATGAACCCACCTGATTGACTACCCAGGACTAGGCTTTGTTATTCACGACTTCATTGCTTATATAGTAATATTGTAGCACATTTTACAGGAGAACTGTGATTTTTAAAATATCCTGGGACTAGATTCAGCAATTCTACTTCTGGGCATATACATCCGAAAGAAGTGAAAGCGGGGTCACAAAGAGATATTTGTATTTATACACCTGTGTGCATAGCGGATTCTTCACGATAGCCACAACAGCCCAAGTGTCTGTCCGTCAGCAGATGACTGGACAAGCAAAATGTAGTATATCCACACAATGGAATATTAGTCAGCTTTAAAAAGGAAGGAAATTGTGACACATGCTACATCATGGATGAACTTTGAGGGCATTATGCTAAATTAAATAAGCCAGTCACAAAAAAGCGAATACATTATGATTCCACTCATATGAGGTATCTAGAGTGGCCAAATTCACAGAAACAGAAAATAGAAGGGTGGTCTGGGAGGAAGGGAGAAGTGAAGAGCTGTTTAGTGGGTCTAAGAGTTTCAGTTTTGCGGGCTTCCCTGGTGGCACAGTGGTTGAGAGTCCGCCTGCCAATGCAGGGGACACGGGTTCGTGCCCCGGTCCGGGAAGATCCCACATGCCGCGGAGCGGCTGGGCCCGTGAGCCATGGCTGCTGAGCCTGCATGTCCGGAGCCTGTGCTCCGCAACGGGAGAGACCACAACAGTGAGAGGCCCGCGTACCGCAAAGAAAAAAAAAATTATAGGAAGAGTTTCCGTTTTGCAAGATAGAAAAAGTTCTGAAGATTGGTTGTACAACAGTGTGAATATACTTACTACTGAACTGTACGCTTAAAAATGGTTAAGATGGGAAATTTTATGTGTATCTTACCACAGTTAAAATTTTCAAATATATGTTAGTAATCAGCAAAAAAGGAAAAACAAAGAGATCCCGGGACTGGCCCTCATTATTGTCAGTAGTCCTCTGCTTTATGACTTTATCATCACATGCTCTGTTACTTTTATTCCTGTAATTATAATCCCTACCTTAAGTCAACATGTTACCAGTTTAGTGTAAAAAAAACCTTTGTGGTGTTGATCTGTGAGATTCCTTTAACATCCTTCATAAGAAGCAAACTGGGTGGGAGATCTTCATAAGAAACAACAAATCGTTATGAAGACTCTTCTGTCAAAAATTGGATAACAAATTTGAAAAGACTGTGATTTACACATTGTAAGGAGAAAAAAATGATTATCCTTGTGCAAGTTGTATATGTCTTTAATGTTTAAGTAGATAAACTACTGATGTATACCTTTGTTGCTAAAGCCTTGAGGATGTGAGTGCATCACTTAGATTTAGGTAGATGCATCCAAAAATACAGAATTGTCTATTGAGAGCTGTCAGTTTTGTGATTTACTGTATGGAATAAGTTGGTGTTTTCAATATCTGTTTATCTTATTTATTTATTTTTGGCTGCATTGGGTCTTCACTCCTGTGCACAGGCTTTCTCCACCTGCTGCAAGCGGGGACTACTCCTCGCTCTGGTGTGCGGGCTTCTCACCGCGGCGGCCTCTCCGGCTGCGGAACACGGGCTCTACGCTCACGGGCCTCAGCAGCTGTAGCACGCAGGCTCAGCAGTTGTGGCTCACGGGCTCTAGAGCACAGGCTCAGTAGTCGTGGCACACGGGCCTAGCTGCTTTGCAGCATGTGGGATCTTTCCAGACCAGGGCTCAAACCCGTGTGCCTGCATTGGCAGGTGGATTCTTAAGCACTGCGCCACCAGGGATGCCCTTCAGTATCTTTTGAAACTAATCATACCTTTTGTGTAGTTGGAAAAAATGACCCAGTGATAAAACTTTTTCCCATTAGAAAAGCTTGAGGTAGATTTTCAGTTTGCTTGTTTGTTTTGTTTTCAAAGAAGTAAGAGGATTACTGCTCTAGAACACCTAAGAGAAACTAATTGTTGTTACAAGGCTTTGAAGACTTCTGGTGTTCAGACTGAAGTCCAGAGTCTTTTTAGGGGAGTTGCCAAGGATAAAACCCCATCTAAAGTCACTGGGAGCCAGACTTCATTCCATGATGGTGTCCTGTTAAAATATGCTCCCATGTCACATGTTTCAGAAAGATACAGATTGAGGGCCTCCAGTGACTGTTTATCATTAGTGTGAGTAGACATTTTATACCAGAATGGTGCATTGTAACATTAAAAGGTTTTAAACCTATATTTAACTTAATTGGCAGTATCCATAGTTACATTACGTTGCATCACTAGGATTACTGGGAAATATTTGAGTCTTGTATAAGACGGATTAATTTAGTTTAAAATCTTGAGGAGCTAATTTAAAAGTATGTCTCATGATACTATAAATTGAGATAGAACAGATGATAAGCTTAAGTAGAGAATCCTTTGAAATGTCTTTGATCAAAGCACTGCTTGTGATTCTGAAGGAAAGGTGTTTTTTATTTTCTTGCCTTGTTTAGTGTTACAGTTGATTCATTCATATAATTCTCAGGAAATGGGACCAGAGTTCTCATTCTATTTGTTACCAGAGTTCCTAACATAGGTGCATATATTTCCCTTTTCAGATTAGGTGTTCCCTTTTCAGATTAGGTGTTGTGATGAAAGATTAGATGTTCCGATGAAAGATTGGGGTGGGTCCCCAAATCACACTTACTACAAGCCCATAATGCTCATCAACCTACCTCGCAATGGAATTACTGAAGGAAATGAGATTTTGGGCAATTTTTTAAAAAATCGTTAACTCAAGTCTTACTAGTTCAAAACTCTAATTATAGCTGGATATTATAGGTTTAAAAGAAAACCCAGTTTGCTAACCAAAAAACTTTTTAAGTAGCCTAATAAAATCCAAAGAGTGGTAATTCCTATGTAGAACCAACTTTTTATACATCCATAGGTGTCATTTACATGGAATCAATGTTAGTGCCAGTATATGTGTTCTCACTGCCTAAACTGTGCTTTTATATGATGTTAAGAAGTCATTTTCATCTACACTAGCCTTTAAACAGAGGAGAACTAGACTCTTAGTATATGTACCAAAATAACACAACTAAAACCAAATAATAATGATTATGGCATACGAAGGAAAACTATGCAGCCATTAAAAATCATATTGTATAAAAAAGTTATATTTTAGAAGAATTTTGTTGAAGTGACAAAATATTCATAATGAATTGTTAAATGTTTTTTAAACAACTGTAAAATGTGTACAGAATAACAATTTTTATAAATATGTTATATTTATATATTAATATTATATTGTATGTGATATATATTGTTTATAATATTTATATAGAGATATAATATATTTATACCTCCAAATATAGCAGTATCTGTTTAAAAGATGTGAAAGATAAAAGTTAACAGTAAAGTTTTCTCTCTTCTCTGAGTGGTGGGATTTTGCATGATGTTTGTTCTTCCTCTGGATTTTTAATAAAATTTTAAAAAAGCTTCTATATGCATTAAGCATGTACCAATTTTATAATTAAGGAAAATGTAGTGTGTGCTGTATAAATACACAAATAAAAGCAATACATATGTATTTAAACTCAGTAGTTCAGGCTTTTCATAAATTAAGATGGGCCTTATTAGTATAATTAATTGGTTCAAATTTTTACATATTTATTCTACTAATTGGCTGCTTAAACTGTTTGAACAATGAAACATGAACCAAGCACATTTATTCTTTGTACTGTTTTAAATGGTTGGTGCTTAGTTTATAAGAAGCTAAAGATGACAAGCCAGCATGACATTAGTTTAGGTTAGTCATGCTGTTTAAAATCCACTGCTTACAAGTCATGTGCATGTGTTTCCAATAAAGACTTATTTGCTGCAACAGTAGATTACTTTCGTTAACATTTTGTGCTTCATTTTCACACTCTTGTTTATTCATTCCAAGTTGTTTTACCCTCAGTGGTTCTTAAGTCTTGAAGGACTGTCTGTCCCTCAACAGTGCAGTCTTCTCCAGAGTTTTCATCTTTGGAAACTTAGAAGGTAACCCCAGCCAGTTCATCAGATCCATTTAGGTGGCGCTCAAAAAGAATTCTAGTACACCTGTATCATTGCACACTTGCTTAGTGCTCTGTTCACTGACCTTGTGGCACTGGCCACATTTTCTTCTAGTTGTTTGTTACTCTGTCTCCCCCAGGAAACGGGACACTTCAACGATTATCATTTATTGAATGCCAACCGTGTGCCAGAAACTACTTCTTTACATGCGTTACTTCATTTAAATCTCGTATTATGAGAAGTAAGCACTGTTTTCTCCTTTTTATAGGTGGAAAACTAAGGCTTTGGTTTTGAATAAGCCAGGATATAAAGATAGAACTCCCTGAAGGAAATACCAATACTGTAAACCAATAACTAAATACAGTCTAGCTGATGAACAAGTGTGTCCTCACAGCCCCTGCCAGCTCTGAAGCCCCTGATGCTACCTAATCATTTCTCTAACCTTTATATGAACAAAATCATTCCATCCTCCCTTTACACACCATTCTCACAATATTTGGGGAGGGGGGTAGGTCAGTCTTATTAACCCCAGATTTCAGAGGGCCATATCATGGTCACTATCTTAAATTCCTACTTTCAGACAGTTTCCGAGTTTTAAATTTTGTATCTGATTTTATCAGCTCTAAAATTAGAAGAAGATGTGACGTTGGTTTATTTTCTGAATGCCCCCCTCCTCCATGCTAGCTGATACCGTCAGCAGTAAGTGCTGCCATTTATTGAATGCTGACTACTGTCAGTGCTTTACAAACAGTGATCCTATGAAGTAGGTTTTCCTATTTTTACAGACCTGAATACTGAGGCTTGGCGAGGTTAAATGGTTTACCCGGTTTTCCATGCTCATTCAATCATTGATCTAATGAAGAAGTGCACTGGGGATTTGAATCCAGTTTTCCTGGACTCTGGTTTGAGTCAAGACTCTGTCTTTTGCTAGTAGTGTTACTTTGGGCTAATTATATACACTTACTATGTATCAGTTTCTTGACCTGTAAAATGGGTCAGTGATATTGTTTACCTCAGTGTTGTGGTGTGGATTAAGTGAGTTACTAAAGAGAAGGTCTTTAGAGCAATGCTTGACACATAGTGACGGCTAAGTGATAGGTGCTATAATAATAATAAGAACTACCATTAATGTTATCATTGTTTACTGGATTTTAATTGTTGGAATCATGTATTAAATCCTATAAAAGTATATGAAGTAAAAAGTGTCCCTCTCTCACCAACTACTTCCTCTCACCAACATTAACCATGGACACCAGTTTGGTGTACATCCTTCCAGAATATTTCCTATGCCATCTGAAACTATTTTTAAATCATCCTTTCATTAATGAAATACAGGTCAAGAGTGAAATTTTTTGTAGTGATCTTGAAAATGGGAGAGTGGAACAGTAGGGGGAAACAAATTCATTCATTCAGCAAATATTTATGCAATGCTTTCTGTATGCCAAGCACTTTTCTAAGTGCTGAGGATTTAGCATGTTGAATTTCTGTTTTGACCATTGATTGATTTTCTTTTTTGGTTTTATTTAGGATATGATGTTTCAGCTTCTCCGAGGTCTGGACTTTCTTCATTCTCACCGAGTGGTACATCGTGATCTAAAACCACAGAACATTCTGGTGACCAGCAGTGGACAAATAAAACTGGCTGACTTCGGCCTTGCCCGCATCTACAGTTTTCAGATGGCTCTTACCTCAGTGGTGAGTGAGAAAGTGCTGTTCTTTCATTAAACTTAGTTTTCTGCTTTTGAATGACAAACTGCCCCCATTCCAGGCCCCTAATGTTATTACTGCCCATGGTCAGTTGGTGGACAGAATGTCTTTGCACTTTTTATATAGCAGGCAGTAGGAGGAAAGTGTTATGCTTACAACTACAGACATATCCAGGCTGGGCTTGTTGTGGACAGAACCCATTGCAGAAATAGACGGTTGCTTCTTAGCCACTAGAAAGGAATCAGTTACAAGTTTCCAAATGGTTTTGCCATATGGCTTTTTGCCATAACCACTGTGTTCAGAGCTGCACATATAGTGTCTAGGGAAACATAGCTCAAGGTCAGTGAGGAGAGAGCACCAGGAATGTTGACCTGTCTGCAGCATCCTAGTTTGAGAAACAGCCAGGTACCTGCACAGGTGTGTGAAAACACTCCTGTGAAGCTGTGGTGTGTTCTTAATTTAATTAAGAAATTAAAATTTCTTTAATTTAAGAAATTAAATTTACAGTGAACTTGGATGATCTGTGAACAAGTAGCACCACCCTGCCGGGTGAAGGCTTCATCCAAGCCAAACTACGAAGAGTAAACCCAAAGGCTCTATTTTGGCAAAGAATGACAGTTATTCTGTTTTTTTTCTCATTCAGACACAAAACCATACTAGCTACTCGCTCTGGTTAGCTTCTATTTCTCCTTATAGTTCATTGTTTCTGAGATGAATTTTCATGAAATTCTGCACCTGAAATATACAAAGAGGAGCCTGGAAGCAGGCATTAATATCCCTTGTCTTTGAAGGACCTGTTTTCCATGCAGTGAATTCACGCATAGATTTATTTTTAAAGCCAAGTCATGTTCCTTTGCTGTGCTACTTATTTGGGGCAGGAGGTTGATATGGAGAATCCCTTTGATTCCATGAAGCCTACAAACATTGCCCTCAAAGCATTATATTAAGCCTTAAGTAAAAGAATCTTCTTGGGTCAGTATGCCATTTTCTACATATAGTCCATCTTTAGCCTCAAAGTGGTTCTCAGTTAAGGGCAGCACTGCCCTGGGGGGAGGGGGAAACATTGTTGAGAAATGTGCGACGGCATCTTTGGTCATCATAACAACTTGGGGAATGGTGGTGGCCGCAAGGAGGCTAATATTCTGCGCAACAAAGAATTGTTTCCCCAAATTCCAGTAATGCCTCAGATGAGAAGTAGAAATTCAGGAGGGGAGTTGGAAATTCTCTAAGAGAGGTAACTTGCCTTAGAAAAACATTCAATTTGCAAAAGTGTTCTGCTTCCTCACCCTGGAAATACAGATACTAGAACCTGGATGTGTAAGATCACATACTTTCCCAACATTATATACTTTACCTAGGGCATCAGAATTTTTACAGAGGATTCCTTAGAATGTGTCACTATTGTTGAAAGATAAATCATTCTTGTTTCCTCTTTGCCCAACATACACCGTCACTTTTGAGAAGACAGGACACGAGACGGTGTTTAAAGGATAAGTCTCCAATTTGGGCTGGGTCAAGTGAGCCCTTGTGTTCTTATATAATCACACCAGAAAGGGCTGAGTCTGTGTGTTTCCCCAGTGGGAAGGGTGAGGTAGGCTAGAGCTTCCCTAGGAAGTAGTTTCGTATGTTGTTTCAGGGCCCTGGGGAGAAGCTTGAATAGGCTTTGCGATCCGGACAGTCATCAGGGGAGCAGATGGAAGGAACCAGTCTCCTTTGGTACATTAATTGAGGGAAGGATGAGCCGTAACTGAGACACTGTATTTTGATCCCCCACAACTGGGCACTGAAAACCATAAATAAAAACAGGAAACCCAGTTGGGTTGTTTTTTTTTTCTTATTATTAAATTTGAGGAATGATAGCCCAGCTTGTGCGTAACACCAATTAACATTCCATTCTTGCTGAAAGTTGCTATGTTCAGACAGGAAAATGGAGACAAATGATTTCATACAGAAAAGGGGAAAGGCAGTCGTAAATACCTGATTTTTCAGTATGTAGTTTGTATTGCATACTCTGTATTTCTTATGTGACATAAAGTAAAAAATATTAGCAACTGGGAAAGACACTGGAACAAATTCAGACTTTATTTGAAAGAGTCATAGTTGGAACTTAATGTCAATAATAAAGAATATGATTCCTGTAGGGTACCGCATTAAAATTTTTTCCCACTGTTTATTTTTCTTTTTAAGGAAAAATCCATTTCTATAGTGATACATTGGTTTATGTACACACAGTGACACATAAAGGCCTGGGATCAGTTTTTTCAGACTGAACTGGTATTTATTTTTTGTATTTCTTGAAGAGAAAAAGACTACACTCCACTTCCTGGAAATACACATTTTTTAGTGAGTTATGTCATACAGGAACTGGGAATCAACTTGATTTGTGGAATGTTAAAGAAATTTACAAGTTAACTGATTCGAAACTGACATTTTGCAGCCAGGAGAAATGCTAATAATATAATACTTACCTTCCAAAGCCTGACTCAAATGTCCCATTCTGGTACCCCCTGCAGAAATTAATCACCCCCGTCCTCCCTCATTGTTTCCAGAGTAACGTCTTATTAATGTCTTTCATAATACTGCTTTCTATCTTGTTTGTAGTTATGTAGGGGTTTTATCAGACTGTAAGCTCCTTGAAAGAGTTGGCCTTTGGGGTAGAAATTAATTTAGGACAGTCATCATAAGTCCGGACTCTAGTTGTGGCTGTAGTTGGTATAACATAGGGCCAAATGACTCGGCTTGTCTTCATCTGATAAGGGAGGGCTAAGTGCCGTTAACTGGGTGCCTCCTGCATGACCTTCAGGTGTCCTTAGGGAGTATTGGGTTCTTGCTGCTCAGTATACAGTCAGAGTGCGCATGTACCCCTGGAGAGGAAGGGTTGTTTATACCTATTTCTCTCAAGGGTGTAGAATCAAGATGTGGATGGCTACAGTGAATGCCTTAGACCCAGGCGGGACGGGCCCCTGGCCTGGGTTTCATGCCTTAGAGGAGCCTGCGCTGGCCCTGCTCCTGCCTTGCCTCCCTTGATGGGGCACAGAATCCAGGGTGCCTGAGACCCAGCCGCACTCAGGGCATTGGAATTCCCTGACTGAATGGGAACTGCACGGGCTTTTCTCAGTCTTTCCTCCTAACGGCAGATTGGGCCACCTGTGTCCTCACCCCATGCATAAGGGGCAGCAGTTTGCAGACATCGGACAGAATGGGGACACACAGACTGGGGTGGCCGTAAACACCGCGTGAGGCCCCTTGTCCTGCAGGGAGGAGCTGGGGATGTGAAGAGAAGTGGGGCCTGTTACTCAATGCCTGGCATGGGTTCTACTTATCAGAAGAGTTTCTGTGAAACCCTGAAAATCAACTTCTGTGACCTGTATTGAAATAACTACATTTGTGGAGAACCAGAGAACAGGTTAGAGGGAGCTTCTTTCCATTGCACGTAAGTGACATGTACGAACATGACCAATGTGATTATATATAATCTTCATGGCAGATGCATTTCAAGAATACAGGCATACTTCGTTTTATTGCGCTCCATTTTATTGCATTTAGCAGACACTGCATTTTTTACAAATTGACGTTTTGTGGCAACCCTGCATCATGGCGCCATTTTCCAACAACACTTGCTCATTTAATGCTTCTGTGTCACATTTTGGTAATTCTAGCAGTATTTCAAACTTTTTCATTATTATATGTATTGTGGTGATCTGTGATTAGAGATCTTCGATGTTACTATTTCAAAAAGATTATGTGCTGCTGAATTTTTTAGCAATAAAGTATTATTTAAGTAAGGCATGTACATTTTTTAAGACATAATGCTATTGCATACTTAATAGACTATAGTATAGTGTAAACACAACTTTTATAGGCACTGGAAACCAAGAAATTCATGGGACTCGCTTTATTGCCATATTCGCTTTATTGTGTGGTCTGGTACCCAACCCACGATATCTCTGAGGTCTGCCTCTGTATGCTTATTCAATAGAATGACTATACAACTAACTAAAATTGTATTGAAAGTCATTCTCAAGTCAACATTTCTAAGAACTTCCCGCGTTGGATGCAGTGTGTAGTGCAGCTCATTTTTGTCTGTCAATATGAAAGGGAAGTAGAGCCCAACCTCTGAGCGGGCAGGTTGGGTCATACCCAATCACACACCCGCGTCTGACAGGGCGAGTCGTAGAAGCAGAGCCTGGCCCATCACTAGCAGCCCGACGATGACTCTGATCATCATGAAGCCCTATGAACAGCAGCTCAGGGAGAGAGCAGGTCTTAACTTCTCTGGTTATGATGAAAAATCCCTATTTTTTTTTTTTTTCCTGAACTGACCCATACAGCATGTAGGGTGATACTGTTGCCATTGGATTTGGTGGTTTGGGAACTCCTTATCAACCATCTCATTTTGAAAGTGGGGAAACTGAGACTCAGACGAGCAGTTTGTAACCAGGTTAAGTCGGAATTCACCAAATAGATTATAAATGGCTTGGAGAGTACTAATGTTTATATTCTGGCTCTCGCCCATCATCCCCTCTCCCTTCCTCTTCTCCCCACGGTGGGATCCAATACTTTAGAGGGTATCAAACTAGGTTCTGTAGACCTCTTGGGTTCTACAAAGGGTATGCAGAGATTCCACAAATATTCAACAATCCATTTTTTGAAACATGTTTTAAGTCTTGTTAAAATTGTAATTAAAAAACAACTAGCTCATGTCATATTTTGACACAGTGGGGAACACTGAGGCATGAACTTGTACCTCCTGGTTAACTTGTTATTTATGTAGACCTCAGAATAAAACTTCTTTTGCCACAGTTGTGAATACTGAAACCTCTTGTAAATGTATCATTGCTTAGGAAAAATCAAGTGTTCTCTTGATTCACTTCTGTGTGTATCTGCTCCCTTAAAATCATCCAAGTGCCTGTTCACGACAGCGCACGCATCGTGCTATGCTCACTGTGTGACATGAGACCACTTTGGGGGCCGTTCAGAGCAGTGCTGGGGTTGACGTTTTTATATCCAGATGTAATTGCCAACGCCCGTGCAGTTAGAACCAGTCACTCCCCAGGACAGCCACCGTGAAGCCACCTGTGGATAGAGAGGAGGCTGTACCTTAAAATGAGGTCATTCCTTTTGGGGCCTCAGCAACTTCACATGCTGGGATGAAGTCCAGGATTGGCCTGCCGTAAACCAATTTGTGTTCTGCAGTGAACAGTATTACAGTGACTTTTCAGTGTTTTTTTGGAGGGCCTTTATACAATCATTAGACAAAGGAGAGAATTAGCATTTTTCCTCCAAATGCCTGTGCCTAACACACAGTTTGGAGAAAAAATCCACTTTGTACCATAATGAAAGAGAGAGAATATTCTCCTGTCTTTTCAGTGACTTAGTAAAATTCTCACTAAGTGAATTACATTCTCCTTCGCCAAAGTTCTTTTTTTCCATATTATCTTTCCTATTACAAGACTTACGTCTTCATATGAAAACATTTTCCACTCTGTAGAAATAATCAAAAGATAACAAGTAAATAGTGAGCATGGAAAGACTTTTGACATCTCTACAAATTACAAAAGTTCACTCAGGGATTTTTTTATATGGAACTGATAAGATTCCCCAAATTGCCTTATTTAACATCACTCATTTATTTAGTACCACAAGAATCACAAAAAAACAAATTGCTGGGCTTCCCTGGTGGCGCAGTGGTTGAGAGTCCGCCTGCCAATGCAGGGGACACGGGTTCGTGCCCCGGTGCGGGAAGATCCCACATGCCGCGGAGTGGCTGGGCCCGTGAGCCATGGCCGCTGAGCCTGCGCATCCATCCGGAGCCTGTGCTCTGCAACGGGAGAGGCCACAACAGTGAGAGGCGTGCATACCGCAAAAAAAAAAAAAAAAAAAATTGCTTACATCCTCTCCTTATGCCTCTGGCAATAGATGGTTTCCTCTTCGAATGCCAGCATTGGTAGCGTTTAATAAACATTAAAGAAACCTTGTGGATTCAGAAACTTTTTGATAATCCTGGGGTAGAAAATTAATGAAATGGAGTTGTGGCAGTCAGTCAACAAATATTGATCACTTTCCATGAGCCAAGCACTGTCAGTGAACCTGAGGGACCATGGTGAATAGAAGCGGACAAGGTCTCTGCTCTCATGGAGCTCATAATCACAATGGGGAAACAGATCTTAATCAAACAGTCACACAAAGAAATGTATAGTTAGAAACAGAGACAAGTGCAATAAAGGAAAGGGACAGAGTTCTATGAGGCCCTGTGACTCCGAAGCCCTCGTGGGCTGGGGGTCAGGGAAGCCCTCCCTGCTCACCCACACCGGTATGTGAGATGCTCAGAGAGGTCACCAGCCCCCTTCGCTCAGAACCCGCCTGGATGTGGGCCCCACGGATGTGCACATCATGCAGTCTGTGCTTATTTTCTCTGTTTCTGTTTGGAATAGTTCATTTTACAGCACCCAGTTGGCACCACCAAGTTGACAAAGTGAAGCAGGACCAGAGATCAGAGAACAATGTCATCTTTTACAGGAGAAAATAAATTGTTTATGCTTGTTTCCTCTTCGTGCGTGTTGTATTTACTGTGGGGACCTGGCAGGGTTTGTGCCCCGGCTTGGGCAGCCGAGTTGCTCCCACAGAAGCCTGCAAAGGCTGCCAGTGAGTACTGAGTAAATCAAACCAAGAGCATGAACCGAGTATAATGGAAAAAACCCAAAGCCCTGTCGCCTCAGCACCTCAGTGAAAGTGCAGGACACACCTCAGAAGCCGAAAAAGGCTCCTGTAACTCCCTTCCCACTCGACCTCTCCTTGCCATGACACAACCAGGTCTGTTTTGTGAAAACTTCCAGTTGCCAGTACATATTTCATAGTTAACAATGGAGTGTTTGTGCCGGTTTCGTTTTCACTTTCACCAGTGAGGGAAGTAGAGCACAATGGGGCAGTGCACAGGGCTGGGAACAGGACACGTTTTCTTTAGGATTCCCAGGACTGGGTACGTGGAAAATGCCAGAGCCAAGACAAACATGAAAACCCATCCAGATTCTCCGTTACGCATTCTCAGTGGCAGTAAAACACATTTTGAGTTGCCATCTGATAGGTTGGCTCTGCCTCTGCAGTAAAGGCAAATGCTCTTGACCACTGTGAGCATTGCTTCCATGTAGAAAGAGAATGTATTCCATGCAGTACAGGATGCTGCTGTAGGTGCGCACGTGTGTGCGTGTGTGTGTGTGTGCACGCGCGTGGGGGTGGGTATTTAATTGCTCCAAGTATACTTGTGAAGTTCATCAAACAACTGCTTTTCTTGTTTATAAAAGATAGTCATTCATTTGACTCACCTAATTCTAGCTCCTTCCTGAGTTGTCACTGTTGAGAATCAGTTCTGGACAAAAACAGTTTAACTGTATCGTTACTGCCTGGAGGATGTTTTACTCAGAGAAAGGACGGGATGTTCTTTTCTTCCTCCATACGTCTGTTCAGCCAGCTAATGTCCTACCAAGGTATGGTATAGACAGGGTCTGGTTGTCACCTGGTTGTTTACATTCCATCCTACAGACACCCTGTGTGATGCCATTCAAATTTCAGAAGCTTGAGGCCAAGTTTGAGTGTAAAGACCAACTATTGTCTTAAGGTTGACGAGACCAAATGCTTTAAAGAAGTTTTGCAGCCGAAGGGTTTCTCAGAGATGCAGAAGATGGAAAAACTTTTGTTGCCTCTTCCACTTAACATTCTTATGGGAATATGCCTTCTGTGCTTGGTCAGGGACTAGTCTGTCAAACTGTTTAAGGAGATAATTTTGTCTCCCCTAAATTTCCTTAACTCGTGTCCCGTTAGGTCCAGTCAATGGAGTATGAGACACAGTCCTTGGAATTGAATATAAAACAATGTCTCTATAACTTGGATTTTTACATCCTCTTTAATTCTTGGGATGTGTGCGCTTCTTGTGTTTTACAGGTGTCACTGCTTACTTCCTTGTATGGAAGGGAAAGGTGGCAGTATCTTCATTTTGCTTGGGCTTCGCTAGTCTCCTAGTGCGAGTTCCTGAGTTGAGATGTGTCATTGAAATTCTGTTACATTGGCCATAGCCATTTTTATTTGCACAACTCCAGGGTTGTACTACTTTTGTGTTTCCCACAGTGCCTTTCTGGCACATGGTAGGCACTTGATAAATACATGGTGAATGAATGAAACGAATCCTCGTGATTCTCCAGTGCCTAAAGAATGAATTCCAACTCTGTAGCATGGTATGCAGAGAGGGTTTTGCAGTGTAGCCCCAACCTGCCCCTCTGTACTCTCACTCCCACCCAGAAATCACCCCCATACACATAAAGGCATATTCCGTATCATCTAACACCATCAGATTTCTCACTACTCTTTAAGTTCTTTCACAACTCCCTACTTTCACAAATGAATGAATTTCCAACTCTGCTTTTTCCATGTTGCTGCTGGGGGTCATTGCATCATCAGTGATAAGCATCTAAAGATTTGTTTGTTTGTTTGTTTGTTTGTTTGAGATTCAGCTTTCACCTAAATCTTGCTAGTTGCCCACAGCATCATTCCCTGATAGTAACTGGAGCTCTGAGGGAGTAACAGTTACACTTCGAATATCTGTCTGGGCAGCCAGTCCTAACCTTCAGATAATTATTGTTCTTCATCCCTACTTATTCGAGATGACAAGCCTTCCTACACCTCCCCAACTTGTGCACTTAGATTTTCTATGTGGTATGTTTAAATTAAAAATTAAGACCTTTAGGGATCTTTGAAGGAACCGTAGTGTCACAGGAAAAGGTTGAAAATGTCTGCATTATTGTTTCTTTTAGTCATTTTATTTAGTCCACTTGGGTTCTTGAGAAGATCAAGTACATGTTTTTCTTTCTTCCTTTTTTTTTTTTTTTGCGGTACGCGGGCCTCTCACTGTTGTGGCCTCTCCCGTCGTGGAGCACAGGCTCCGGACGCACAGGCTAAGCGGCCATGGCTCACGGGCCCAGCCGCCCCGCGGCATGTGGGATCTTCCCGGACCGGGGCACGAACCTGTGTCCCCTGCATCGGCAGGCGGACTCTCAACCACTGCGCCACCAGGGAAGCCCCATGTTTTTCTTAATCTGTATAGGTCTCTCCAAAAGTTCAGCTCAGACTTTTATACGATTGCTTTGTCATGCTGGATTTTCTTTCATATTGTATTGACTTTATTGCTGATATTTCAAATGTGTTTCTCAGTGATGCTCTTTGGGCTGCTGAACAATTCCTCTTGCTGCTACCACTTTCTGTTTTCCTTTTCTCTAGGGATTGAAACACAGGGTGAGTAACATTGTGGCACCCAACATCTGTAAGAATACTTATGATTTTTAAGTCCCTCATAAATTTGAATGTTAAAATTTACAGTTGGCTTTGGAGGAATAATCTACCTTCAGGTCTCAGGGAAACATCCAAAAGAAGGAAGGGGAAAGTGTAGGAAAATTTACTTTAGCACTGCTCTTATATTTATTTTGAAGGCTGGCAGCATCTAAAAGTTGGTCTGTAAATTTAACAACTCAACCATAAAAACCCCAAAATAAAGGAGAAAAATCTCTACTGCTTCTAGGTTTGGGTACTAACATAAAGTTACAAGATTTCTCTTCAGCCATTTAACAATTTTTTTTTTTAATTTCTAAAGCTATCCTTCCCTTTCTTCTTTACCATTTTTATTTTGATGAATTACTTTTTAAAGGTCACGATGCTTTGAAATGTATGGACATGTTTTCTGAACACTGTTGATAGATTCCACGGTGATGCTACGGCTATCTGCACCTTATGTAACGCTGGATGATTTCAGTGAGGTGGGGACCGCACATGGTATCAGTTCTTGTGGGAAAATATGCTTCAGTGGCTTACTGGCACTGCTCTTGGAATGTGGCATTTAAAAGTACCTTTTTACAGTGGGAAAGAATTCTGTCAAGAATAAACAGTCTGACCTTGTTAAATGGGCCAAAGTTGGTCTGTAACCTAGTTCCAGAAAACTAGCTTTTACTAGTTTAGAAAAAGCAGATGAGAAAAATTACAACTAAAACTTTCTAAAGAATGGAAAAAGTTCCTATGAAGAATATGAAATAAGTTCCAGAAATGAGGGTCTTCATATATCCTCATGAAAATGTCTTTACTGGACTATAAAATCCCATTTTTCCAGAGTGGATGAAAGATGAGGGGTACAGCTCGTCAGAAAAGCAGATTTTCTTTTTCCTGGAAAGACAAGACTGGCTTATTGAAAGGAGCTGTGGGAGGGGCCTTGTAGCACGGACCAACCGTGGGAAACCAGCCGGCTGGGGGAGATGAAGAAGAAGTAAAAATTGCTGCTGACTCCCCATTGCCCACAGGTTAAAAAGTCTCTGTACTCTGAGCTGTGGGTTGCAGCAGTCTGTTCCTCACCTTTCTCTCCATCCCCTCCCGCCCCCCCCACCTCAAACCCACCCACACACACCCATGCTCTTGCCACTCCAGACCTCCTTCCTCTTGCTTGAAGGAATATGCCATTAGATTTTGTACCTCTAGGCCATTAGATCTTCTCTCTGCTTACCCTGCCTTTCCCCTTTTCAGCCTAACAAACTCCTACTCAATCTTCAAGACTCAGGGCAAATGCCACTTCCTCCCAGAAGTCGGCCTGACTCTCTAGGATAAAGTTAGGCACTTCCTCTGTGTATCTTTGATTTGCCTCTAATATAGTAGCTATCATGTGATAGTGTCCCCATGGGTTTGCCATTGATTTTAAAAAGAATAACATTGTAATATTTGCTGTAGCACTTAAGGTAGCAAGACACAGGCATGTGATATTGCTCTGTGAGTGTTTGTAGTGTGTGTGTGTGTGTGTGTGTGTGTGTGTGTGTGTGATGAAATAAGAGGTTTCTGAGTAGAGGAGGTAGAGAGAGGCTGGCTTGGGCGGGGATACTGAGTGAGACTGAGAAAGGGATGCTTCCCCCCAAACATCGGCTTTCCTGAAAGGTGTCACTACAGCCTGTATCTGCATCCATTTTGAAATTTCAGTGTCAGGAACAAAACTTGTTTTATTAATCAGTTTCATTGCTAAATCCTGTGTTTATATTTAAATGATATTCTGAAAAAAGAAGATTTCACTGCTTTTACTCAGATGCATGACTGTCAAGGAGTTGGTTGGTTGGGTGTTGTCTGAGTGGGCTAGAGCTCAAAGATGGTGGTTCTAGTCACAACCACTTTTAATGTTAAACAACTAATCTATCAGTAATAACTTAAATTGAGGAAAATTTTTAATGAGTTATAGTAAAAACTAGACTTTGTGTTCTAAAAGAATGTGTAAGTTAAAAAAAACTTTGTAAGTTAAAAAAACTAAAACTGTGCAAGTTAAAAAAAACTAAGTTAAAAAAAACTAATGTGTAAAATAGATAAACAATCAAGTACTTTGCAGATGGGCTTATGGCAAGGTTTTTCAAAAGTAGCCTCTGCAATCGAAACTAAAATTTAATAGATTAAAATTCATTTTCTGAAGTCTTCCCAGGATTGTATATATCATGCAAAACTACTTATTCTATCTGACCACTCTAGTTCTTACTGGTTCTTACACACAAAGGTAGTAAAAAAAAAAAAAAGCCAAAATAGTCCATTGTGAACTTATTTTTTTCTTAATTAATTAATTTATTTTTGGCTGCGTTGGGTCTTCATTGCCGCACACAGGCTTTCTCTAGTTGCGGCGAGTGGGGGCTACTCTTCGTTGCGGTGTGTGTGTTTCTCAGTGCAATGGTTTCTCTTGTTGAGGAGCACGGGCTCTAGGCATGCGGGCTCAGTAGTTGTGGTGCACGGGCTTAGTTGCTTCGCGGCATGTGGGATCTTCCTGGAGCAGGGATTGAACCCGTGTCCCCTGCATTGGCAGGCGGATTCTTAACCACTGCACCACCGGGGAAGCCCCATTGTGAATTTAAAAGTGTTACCATCCAGGAAAAAAAGAGACTCACAATGGTACAATGTTCGGGTACAATGTTCCTTTTGTACCTGAACAAAAATTGGCCACTATCATCATGGCTTTTACTGGCATGTTGAGGTTAAAAATGTAGCACAACATTTAGGATTTTGACAATATTGAGTAAACAATCCATTGAAGTGAGAAAAGCATCTTCAGGTTTGAACTTTCTTTAATAATGTTATAGTAAATCAAAATATAATCTTTGGGGACGTCCCTGGTGGCGCAGTGGATAAGAATCTGCCTGCCAATGCAGGGGACACGGGTTCACGCCCTGGTCCGGGAAGATCCCACATGCCGAGGAGCAACTAAGCCCATGAGCCACAGCTACTGAACCCGCATGCCACAACTGCTGAAGCCCATGCACCTAGAGCCCGTGCTCCGCAACAACAGAAGCCACCACAATGAGAAGCCTGTGCACCGCAACGAAGAGTAGACCCCGCTCACCGCAACTAGAGAAAGCCCGTGCGCAGCAACGAAGACCCAACGCAGCCAAAAATAAATAAATAAATATATATATATATATATATATATATATATATATATAAAATCTTTGTCTTTTCTTTATACCTATTATTCTATTTTTATTTCTAAAATGATTCCTTGATTTTAGGACATGGGACTGAAATACCACATTTAAATGCCATGTTGCTGCTACCATACCTATAGTATAATCCAAATTGTATTTTCCATCAGGTTTCTTTTTCATTGGTGGTTTATATGCTCCTATTTTTAAAGGAATCAAATTTTCTCAATATTGATTATAGTTCACAAGTATTGTTCTATTATATTTAAGAAAAATATATTCATAGATTGCTTTAAATATCCAATAATTATAGCATCCACTTGCTCTGTAATTTTATTTTTAGAAATTTGATGTAAGGAGACAATTTCTGGAGAGAAATTGAACAATTTGTACGATACAGTTCACCAAATTTTCTGCAGACATTTTCTCCAGTTTTTTCTCCAGCGTTTCCTTCCCTTTGTAGCATTTGTATACATGATTCAGTCCCTTCTTTTAAACTCTCATCTTTGTTTAATCAATTTTTTTAAATCTGCATTCTTTTTTGATTGCTAAAATTATTTGAAAATTCAAACATTCCAGATAGGTAAAAAAATGATAAGAAAAATTTCGCAATTATCTTTCCTCTCAGAAAAAACCACTATTAACAGTTCGGTGAATGAACTTTCATATCTTTTTCTATTTATATGCAACCGTGTGTGTGTGCAAACACATAGAGCACAGTGTCCATACAGGTTATTTTTGTGTGGGTTTTTTTGTTTACTTTTGTCCATTTAATTTATCTTACACAGTCTTCCGTATCTAACATATAGCCTGTTTATTCTTTCTCTTAACCTTCATGGTGTGAATATACGTAATAGTTTTACCTAGTCTCCTGGGATGGACCTTTGGGGAGTTTCTCTTTTGGGGCTACAGTGAACATCCTGGGCTTATATCTTTTTACCCAAATACTAATATTTTTGTAGGATAAGTTTCAAGAAAGGGCATTACCAAGATAAAAGATAAAGAGTATGCACATTTTTTTCCTTTTCTTATGTTTAGTTTTATAAGAAACTCCCAAACTGTCTTCCAGAGTGGCCGTACTGTTTTGTACTATCACCACCCTCAGCAGTGAGTGAGAGTTCCTGTTGCAGCACATCCTCATCAGCATTTGGTGTTGTCAGTGTGTTAGATCTTGGCCCTTCTAGTAAGTGTGTAGTGGTATTTCATTGCTGTTTTAATGAGCATGCACACTTCAGACTCTGATAATGCCAAATTGTTCTCCCAAAGGATTTCGCTTTCCCTCCTCGCCTCTTAACAGAACATGATTGAGCTCTCTGTCTCCTCTCTTCTTTTTTTTTTTTTTTTTGGTACGCAGGCCTCTCACTGTTGTGGCCTCTCCCGTTGTGGAGCACAGGCTCTGGACACGCTGGCTCAGCAGCCATGGCTCACGGGCCCAGCCGCTCCGCGGCATGTGGGATCTTCCCGGACCGGGGCATGAACCCGTGTCCCCTGCATCGGCAGGCAGACTCTCAACCACTGTGCCACCAGGGAAGGCGTAAACTAATTCCCTTTTAAAGGATATTAATTTTATTAATATATTATTTAGATATATTACTATAATATATCAATATTTCTATTACAAGCATACCTCAGAGATTTTGCAGGTCTGGTTCCAGACCACTTCAGTAAAGCGAGTATTACAATAAAGCTAGTTACACAAATTTTTTGGTTTCCCAATACATATAAAAGTTATGTTTACGCTACACTGCAGTTGTTAAGTGTGCAGTAGCATTATGTCTAAAAAAATGTACATACCTTTATTAAAAAATACTTCATTCCTGGGAATTCCCTGGCGATCCAGTGGTTAGGGCTTGGCACTTTCATGCTTTCACTGCTGTGGCCCAGGTTCGATCCCTGGTCGGGGAACTAAGATCTCGCAAGCCATACGGCATGGCCAAAAAAACAAACAAATAATTCATTGCTAAAAAATGCTAACCAACACCTTGAGCCTTCAGTGAGTCATAATCTTTTTCACTAGTAACATCAAAGATCACCGATCACATAACAAATATAATGATGAAAAGGTTTGAAATACTTTGAGAATTACCAAAATGTGACACAGAGACATGACGTGAGCAAATGCTGTTGGAAAAATGGTGCCAATAAGACTTGCTCAACTCAGGGTTGCCACAAACCTTCAATTTGTTTAAAAAAAAAATGCAGTATCTGTGAAGCGCAATAAAATGAGGTATGCCTGTAGCTAGCTAATATATTTTTTAGTTATTAATATACTTACATGTGTTTTTTAAAGTACTACTACTTACTTTTAAAAACATATGTATGCATAAATCTGAAGTTGCCTGTACTTCTCTATTCTAACCAAATAAAGCTAGGTGAATCAGGAGGCAAGCATTGTTAGACATGGGAGAGTCAGGGAATGCTTCACAGGGGAGGTGATTTTTGAGCTAGGTCTTCAAGAACGAGGAGGAGTTTGCTTGGCAAGCAAAAGAGAAAGGTGTCCTCTAGGTACAGAATTGGGAAAGAGCAGAGCACGTGCACAAAAAAGTGAAAAGTACGTGGGTTGATGCGCAGGGTGTCTTGGGAGAACATGATCAAACTGTTTCTTTGTTTTTAAGGTTTCATTTTTTTTTTTCCAAAAGATCACTCTAATGCAATGTGATGAATGAATTGATAGGAGGCTTTGGCATAAATTAAGAAATTGCTGGAAGGGAGAACAGAGTGGAGGCTGTTTTAAAAGAGATACATGATGAGGGGCTGAGTGAAGGCAGGAAAGAGAAGAGATAGAAACTGTAAATGGAGATACAGAGAAAAGTAGGGAAAACACGTCACAGGCCGAAGTCTGAAATGAAATTTACCTATGGAAAAAAAAGAAATAATGTTCGTTTAAATTGAATAAATATCTGTGGTCATAATTCTCTTTGTATTACACTTGTGGATAATAATGTAGACACATACTCAAGACATAGCAGCCAATATCGATGTAATCATTATTACTATTTTTATTGGCAGTGGTATAAATATATATGGTAATTTTTCTTGATGTGATGAACATTTCCATTCAAAATGGAATAGATGGTGTAATGTAGAATCTTCATGAGACATCTCACTAGTAGTTGTGTGAATCAGAAATTTTCCAGTGGTTTAGTGTTTCTCCCCATTGTAATTAAGATGAATCTATCAAAATGGCTTTTTTTCATTTACAAACAGAGCCTTTTTCTAAAAATATATCCTTTCATCAGGATTTAAATGATATGTGCTTTAGCTTATTGGTCTGAAAGACCCAGTAACATGGTTATAGTGTATCTAATCAGCCACCTGTCTTTCTGTTTCTCCTTTTTCATCCCCATAATCCAGCTTTTGCTAAAGTTGGCAAATTATATACCTCACATGTGGTCATTATATGACCAAACCCTAATGAGGGTTATGTAACGTAAATGGCCACAAAATGCCGTTATTTACTCTTTTCATTAGACAACAAGCACCTTGAGGGAAGAAACCGGACATCACATATATTATGCTCACTAAATAGTAGTTGGTAATGATGATGTGCTCTTAAGATGTTTATGTCCATTATAAATGTAACATATCCTCATTACGGGCAAATTTGTGTGGTCTCGGTTTATCTCCTTCTTCATTCTCCTGGTCCAGCTTGTTCATTCATTTCAAAAAAAAATGGTACCATGGATTTACTTTTCAGTTTTCAACGTCAGAAAGTCAAAGCAGGGTTTGAAAGAAAGATGTCCATAAATAAAGGTGTAAAATTAAATTAAAATTTAGCCATCACCACCATGTGTCCACCTCCTCCCAAATATCATACACTTGATAATGGCCGTTTCACTTAAAAGAACATTGTCACTTTCTTGAGGCTAGATGTTAAATTGGAAGCATTCGAGAAGATACCAGAATTTCAGACTTTAAACATCATATGCCTGGAGTTCTTTTTTATGTTGCATTGGTTTATCGTGTGTGTGTGTTTTCTATATCTCATCAGGTATTGGTGAATAAATAGTTCACACCCTCCCAAGAGAATAAGTTCTTTCTTTTCTTTAAACAGTGACTCCATTGATCCTATTTTAGAATTTCTTCCCTTGTTTCTCTCTTCCTTCTTGGCAACCTTGTTTTTGAACTCTTAAATTGATTCAGGTGTTCCTGGAATATTCCTTTTCCTCTTCTACCATTTTCAACTACAGGCAGCGAGACTTTTTTTTCCAAAAATCTTGCTTCATTCAAGAAGCAGTGTACAGCACAGCCCATTGTCTAAAGGGACAGATTCTGGAACCTACTAAACAAGCTTTATGAACTTAAATAAATTCTTTAACCTTCTCTGTGTTTCTTATTTGTTAAAATGAGAAACATTATTTCTCAAAATAATTGCACCTACCTTATAGGATTGTTGTGGGAATTAAGTAAATTCATACGTGAAAAGAATAAGTACTTGATGTAGTCCTATAACAGAATTACATAGTAGTAGGATTCATCTTTGCACGTAAACATGAAGACACGCACAGAAATGAGTATAACTAATTAAACCATTTTCCTACTACTAACCACTTATTACCTAGGGACCACTCATATTATGGTTTAGGTTACTAACATCTCAGGGAGACCATTCTCTCCTTTTTCATTATTATTTGTTTCTCAAAAGGGAGAACGTTTCTAATACTCCTGAAATGAGTATGTTGAGGAAATCTTTCTTTCCACTATCAGCATTTTTTAAACAGTGCTGAAGTTTGGAAAAAATAAAATATATTCTTTCTAAGAGTATACACGTAACCTGGTCCTTGAATACAAGAAATTGAATATGTAAATCCAAACAGTTGCAGAATTTTTACTAAGAGACTAAGAATGGGTGCATGTGTTATTGTGAACGAACTGCAGAGACAGTGTAAACCCTCTAGCTTCCAGGCATTCTCGCTTTCTCAGTGTGAGAATGCAGAGTCCCAGAAATCCAATGCTGTTTTTTCAGTTCTTGCAAGCTGCTTACTTTCACCTGCCAGGCAGGTAGTTGAGGGTAGAGAAGAGAAACTGAGTTTTGAGCGTGAAGCGCAAACCTGCATGATTGTACTTTTCTTCTTTACCACCTGTAGGACAGACTCCAGAAAGATAAGAAAAAAATTTTCTCAGGAAGGACATATTCTGTATTTAATCTCTGTAGAGAGGAAGGTAGATGACTGAAAACCAACATTCCTAAATTATGAAAGTAAATTCCTTTCCTTACTGTAGTCAAAATGGGCCTTTTAATCTTATTTCTAGACTAAACCGTTTTGTATTCCAGTTATCACTATCTCTTGGGTGTAGGTGCTCAGTAGTTAATATTCAGAAAGTTTCATTTCCCAAATAGGTTAGATTCTTCCCCGGTCAATAAGTGACTCATTGTACCAACCACGGATTAGTAATTAATGGCACAAATAACACACACTTCTTTCCCATAGTCTGCTTAAGATGTGTCACAAAAGAACTCTTCCAGCTGTTAACCTTTCACAAAAATTAGTTAAAAGAAATTCCTGAGGCTTTCAGCCCAGCCCTTGTATAACCTGCACTGTCTTGTTTTGTTTTACAAAGCCACGCAGGAATGCCCCCCATTCACAAAAGGAGTTGGTACATAAGTGAATAACTCAATCTGTACATTCAATCTGCCATTCATGGAATTTGTGTGTGGCATTTTATACAATTGCTTACTCTCCAATTTAGGTTTTTTTCAAGAACATTTGTCTTAATATGGCTCTTATCTACCTCGTGCCTGATTCAGGATTATGTCTAAACCATGATACAATTTCTGAAGAAAATGTACTCTGCCTTTTCTTGGATTCAAAGTAAAGGTGTGGCTTGGCCACAGAAGCAGTGTTGTGTGGAAATGTAATTCAGGAGCTTCTGCAACCTGATCTCACTGGGATCCAGCTCTCTTAAGACACTTCCTGCTCTGAACTCCCATCGCATTTCTGAAGCCACCCAATTCAGCCTTTACGTGAAGGCTCTCACTCTGTATTTACGTTTCATGTGACTTCCATTTTTTTCATGCTGCTCAGAGCTCCTTGAGATTCGTAACAATGACTCTTTGCTTAGCATCATTAGTGTGGACCAGAAACTGCGGAGATGGTTGATTGCTTGGTGAATATGCTGTTCCGCTCTTGGTGCTGATAGGACATTGTAGTGAAAATACCACTACTATTCCAGATATTTTATGACTATTAATGTGTGTATGTAGATTCTAAATACAGAATACACTCATGAGGTAAAGACATTTTCAGATAAACAAAAACCAAGAGAGTTTACCTACACCTTTTCACTAAAGGAACTTGTAAGGGACATACTTCAAAAAGAAGGAAACTATCTTAAAAGGAATGTCTGAGATGCAAGAAAGAATGGTGAATACGTAAATTGGTAAACATGTCCAAATAAATTGTTAATCACAGTAAATGTACAAAACTCACCGGTTAAAAGATGGAGAATGTTAGGTTGGACTTTAAAAATACTTATCAAATACCAACTCTGTGCTTTTTCAAGAAACACCCCAAATTTTGATCCTCTGACAGTGAGAGTGTAAAGTGGTACACTACTTTGGAAAATGATTTGACATTAACTGTGTAGCTCAGCATGCTCATACCGTGAAACCTTGCAATTCCATGCCTAGTTACGTACTTCAGAGAAATTCGTGTACATGTGCGCCAAGAGTCACATTCAGGAATATTCACAGCAGCATTGTGTGTAATAGCAAAAAACTGAGACAACCCAAATGTTCACAGACTAAAGAATGGTTAAATCGACTCGGTATATTCACACAGTAGAATTATCCAGCAGTGAAAATGAAAATGAATGAACTATTGCTGTAGGCAATAACATGGGTGAATCTTAGAAGCAGTATTGAGTAAAAAAAAAAAAAAAAAATCAAAGATAGTTACAAAGTATATGAAATTTTATAAACTTCAGATAACAAGTAATACTAAATATTATATTATTTAGGCATATTTATGTGATAAAACCAACATTTCTTCACAGCAAGGAAATGAAGAACACTGGGGGCACAGAGGGCTAAGGAGGCAAGAGGACAGAATTAGAAGGAGCGTAAACAGTGGCGGGGGGGCTTCCCTGGTGGCGCAGTGGTTGGGAGTCCGCCTGCCGATGCAGGGGATGCGGGTTCGTGCCCCGGTCTGGGAGGATCCCGCATGCCACGGAGCGGCTGGGCCCGTGAGCCATGGCCGCTGAGCCTGCGCGTCCGGAGCCTGTGCTCCGCAACGGGAGAGGCCACGACAGTGAGACGCCCGCGTACCGGAAAAAAAAAAGCACAGGGGGGAGCAGGGCTCCGAGCCCCCGAATAGCTATAAAATCCCTAGAGCCTTGCTCTCACCTCTGTGGGCTCTTGTTTAGACTTATGTTCTTATTTAAAATGATTTCTTAAATTTTTGCTATATGATTTCTGCTGTACAGGCACTGAATTGAAAGTGTAGAAATTGATTTAGACAGATAAAAATCTCACCCCTGTGGGGAAGATGAATGGGATACACAAGTAAAATTATTATACACAGTCATCCCTCTGTATCCTCGTGGGAATTGATCGCAAGTGCACCCCCCCCCGCCCCCGCCACCATCACCACCGCGGATACCAAAATCCACGGATGCTCAAGTCCCTTGTATAAAATACATAGTACAGTCACCCACCGTATCCACAGATGCAGAGCGGAGGGCCGATTGTAATTGCATGTTCGAGGCACTGTGAGGGAATAAAGTATGACAGACTAGACATGTATTTACAAGAAGCAGGGTTGTCAGAGAAGGTGTCTTATTAAGGAAGTGAGGGGCAGAACCAGGCTAAGATCTAGAACTGAGCATTCCAAGCAGAGGGGATGGTGAATTCACAGGCCCTCTGGCAGGAGGGAGTTTGGACAGTCCAAAGAAAGCAAGGTCATTGTGACTGATGCAGAGTGAGTGGGCCGGAGAGGGATCAAGGCTGAGATCAGGGAGGTGGTCCCGGGTCCCTCTCTGGGGGTCCTCGTAAAAGTGTTTGCGTGTGTTCTTAAGTATAATAGGAAGCCATTTGAGGGCTTTGAATAAGGGGCCTAGTCCATATTAGAAGCAGAGACTCTGAAAGGAGTTAGGCTGAAAAACACAGACAGTGATAACAGCAGGAAAATAGACAACTGGTAATGGGATACAAGCAAGAAAACATTTAAATGATTAAAGTGATATATTTTCAGAGCTCGAAGAGAGAAGCTTAAGTAATCTGGGAAATTTTGTTATATTTAAGTCTTCATTCATCTTCCCAGATAAATAAGATGTTACTTGTATACATACTCACTCATACTCAACACATATTCTTTTCATAACACATCCATGTCATAAATATGGGACAATTTTATTCAGAGAATTAAGAATACTTATTTTGTGCTTTAATTACTTAACTTTAAATGATAATGTAATGATTAATGAGGTCATTTAAAATGTATTTTTGCCCATCCTGAGATTTGCAATATGTGTATGACATGAGTAGTAGTATCATTAAGTATTATGTAGTATAAAAAGAGACTTATTTAAAAACCTGTTATTACTCGTTACTAAATGAAGTTCAGCTGAGAATTGTTTATGATGAGAAGAGGATTTACTGTGCCTAATGGGTTTTAAGCTCCAGAGCCCCTAACTTGCAGATACACACACACACACACACACGCGCGCGCGCGCGCCCAAGGCCATGGGAAAGGCCCCAGCAATGTGTGCATATGGTGTTTTTCTGTTGGTTTTTTATTTTTTTGCAGAAGTAAGCTGTTCTAAATGCAGTTGACTAACCCTCTGCTTCTCCACCTTGTCACACTTTCTCTCATCTCAGGTAGCACTAGAGTGGTCCTCATTCGGGGTGCTATTAACCCTTCAGTCTCATACAGGTAGCCTTCTCCCACCGTGCTACTGCAGTAGATATTTAAAGCCCTTATCTTGCTTAGCATCATCCAGTACACATCTGCTTCTCTCTTCTTTACTTCTTAATAATATCCACCTTGGCTTCTGTGACACAGAGTTTCCTGCTTTCCATCCTACCTATCTCACTCCTTTTTGCAGAGTGCCCTCCTCTGTCTTCCCCTGGCTTCTGTCCTATGTGTGCCCTCTCGCTCAGCAGTCTCCTCTGCTTCCTAGGGATGATCCTGGAGGAAGAGAGCTCATCTTCTTTCCAACTCAGTCCAGTCCCTTGAGCCCTAGACCTGCATATGCAAGTGGACGTCTTCACAAATAGCAAGCTTGCGAGTGACATTTGCCTTTTGGGTCCCCATTCAGGTCGATGGCCCCACCATCCACCCTGTCACCCAGGCCAGAAACCTGGGATTTATCCCAGATTTCTCTCCCTGTGTGCTTCATTTGACTCATTTAAAATTATTCCTCCTGCTTCTCCTCCCCTCACTGCTGTAGGTTGGTAGTTCCTCCTCCCGAGGCAGCCTGATCATTGCAGATTATATATATATATATATATATATACACACACACACACACACACACACATTTATTTATTTGTTTGTTTATTTATGGCTGTGTTGGGTCTTCGTTGCTCTGCGCGGGCTTTCTCTAGTTGTGGCATGCGGGGGCCATTCCTTGCTGCGGTGCGGTGGCCTCTCCTGCCGCGGAGCACGGGCTCTAGTCACACAGGCCTCAGTAAGTTGTAGCTCGTGGGCTCTAGAGCACAGGCTCAGCAGTTGTGGCACACAGGCTCAGTTGCTCTGTGGCATGTGGGATCTTCCCGGACCAAAATTTATAAAACCAGCACTTGCAAAGTACTTTTTAGACCTTATCTCATATGATTCTCCAGTTGTCCTGTGAAATAGGTGCTATGAATTTCCCATTTTGCAGGTAAGGAAACAAAGGCATGGAGAGGCTAATATATTTAGCCAAGTGATACAGCTCACACAAGAGGAGCCAGGATTTGAAGCCAGGCTCTTAAATCATGTACCTCTACCCGGTGCAGGAACTTATGCAACTGATAGTTACCTGTCTGCCTCCCCTGCTCAACTGTGAGCTTTTGAGAGCAGAGTTGGTATCTTCAGTAATCTTCACATCATCTTTATAGCCGAGATCCAGCGCTTGTCACATAGTAGGTACGTTAGTATCTGTATGAACAAATGAATGAATCATTGAAGTGACTTTGTAAATGTCTCATAAACTGCATGAGAAGTGATACCAAGAGTATGGGGTACATTTGTATTTCACCCACGTGTATTTTGTCCACGAGGCTCTAACAGAAGTAAAAATGTTATTACTGCCTTTATCTGAGAAGCTTAGGCGAAAGAACTTAAACATTGAGCTTTAAAAGCCATTCTTATTCCTGTTACCAATGGACATTATTAATATTTATAGGAAGCAACCTATCTTTTTAAGGGTTCATCATGTGCTGATAGCTAACAGCATCAGCAGTTTAATTATTGACTTATTCCAGATCTAGAGCAGACAGACTTCCTAGTACTTTGAGAACTGTTGGCCACTTTAAATGTCAGCCTTGCTTTTTACAAGGGATCTTAAACAAGTGTAGGCTTTCCATCTTCCGATGGTAAACTAGTTTATCAGTTAAAATGGAAGGGAGGCTTCTCAGCCCAGATGAAGTTGTCAAGGTTACCCATCTTGCATATATCAAATGTATACATAAGAAAGATTTCAGTTGCTATTTTAAACGCAAAAACAATATGCTTAAAATATAGGTATGAGCACACTGCAGTTTCTGGAGCTGTCCTCATGGAGAATCACTGGAACATGGCCTCCAATGTTCTTTGTAATAGTAACATGCTTATTTCATAAACCAGAACCCATATAAGAAAAAGCTTTCTCCCCGCATGCAAAGGTTTATAACTGAATGAAAAAAAATCAATTAATTACATGAATATTAAGAGGTTACTTATCTATTATAACATTGGGCCACAAGTTGACTAATTAAAAGGAATGCGGGTTGGAAAGCTGCCACAAATCTGCTCCTTTCATTTAGAGGGCCACAGGCTGAAGCCAGTGATTGTGCGTGACAGACTCTGGGAACAATGGTGCAGCGCACAGACCGTCCAGATGAAGCATGCTCGTCTGAATTACACCGACGACGGGGTGGCCTACAGGCAAACAAAATGGTTAAACAATACATAATCAAGTTTTTATTTGGTATTTCCTGCGAGGCTATACCAGTTGCCAGGGAGTGTACTGTATTTTCTTCTTCGGCTGTATTAATTGTTGACCATAGCTGGCAGAGCACCAAACAGGGACAGATAAGGAGGAAAATGGCATCTGGACATTAAAGCCCCAAGTGTACTGGGGGGAGAAAAAAGCACAAAAAAATTACAGCATATATCAGGAATTTTCCAGCTAACGATGTGAGGATGTGGTAGCGCGAGGGAAAAAGAGCCAAACTGAGCTTGCTTTGTTCACTGAGAGAGGCCCCCCCCATAACATTCCTTTTAGCTGTGCATATTTTGGCTTCATTTGTACAGTTTTAACTTTATACTGTGTGTGGAGAAGCTCAGTTGTAACTGGTTGTTCCTAATAATTATATTGCAATAATTAAAGTTCACGGATAGCTGTTATGTTCTTAGTCATTTAGAAGCCGCTTCGAAAACCAAGTCTAAGCCAAAAACTTCTTTTAAGTGACATTTCATTGCTGTATAAAGGATGGCAACAATTATTTCTTTGATTTAACAACAATTTTTTTTTAAGACAAGATTCATTTATGGAGACAAATGAGAAACAAGGTCTTTAAAACTTGGGATACGGGGGGCGGGGGCAGACGAGGAGTGATGAGATCTTGTAGCCTGCAAATAAAATATTTCCCAACTGGTTTGTAAAACATGAAAATCTGTGATAGGGACAATCCCCTTTGCCACTTTTAGAAGCCATTTAAAATGCAAAAGTAATATATAAATATTCATAAATCTTTTGTAGAAACAAAGTATGGCAATTTCGTGACCTCGATTAGAAAGCATATGTTACTGTTTTAATTGAGTAATAAAATGAAAAATCTCCAACTGAACACAGCTCCCTTGAAAGATGGATCAGCCTTGGGGTCTCCAGTAATAATAATGATGATGATGATGATGATGATGATGTATACTGAACCATTAGGGCTGTGAAATATGCTTGCCAGGGGCTTCTTTTGCGGTGGTAGTTATCTCTCTGCCTGTATGGCTGTCAGGCCCAGTGGTTACACCTGCAGCCTCTGGGGTTTCTGCATTTGAATTCTAGCTCTGACAGGTGGCTGGCTATAGTTATTAACGTGTTCTGCACATCAGTTTCCTACCTTGAATATGGGTAAAACATGCAGTGCCTACCTCACAAGTTATTACAGGATTTAAATGACATAAAATTTGTAAAGCTTTTAATGAAGTGCCAAACATAAGGAAAACCCACAATAAACTTTGGCTGTTATTACATCTCCTCTGTTGTGAAGCTCTGAGGTTTCTTTTAGCTTCTCGAAATATTTCTAGTTGGTGTCTGCATTAGACTTGAATGTATTTACTTAATCACCATTGACTTCTACAATAGAACAGGTTGTTTGGTCTGTAATGAAAGCCAAGATAGTGGTTTTGATTACTCTTAAACGTTCTTGGAGAAGCTGAAATTTTAATACACGTTTTCAGAAGCACTTATTAAGACCCAATTATGAGTTGAGAAAAACTAAAGAACAGTATTCTCAAATAGTGTCATTCTTCTAGAGATGGACTTCTAACCACAGGGTACACATACTTGATGATGTTATAGACAGCTGCCTGGTAACACAAAGGCCATGACTTCACCTCCTAATGCTAAGAGAAAATCCTCTCTTATTACTGTCTCATATTTGATTGAATGATTTTCATAAGACTTATTTTAATAACTTTTGTTCATTTCAGTTACATTTTCTGGTGTTTGTTGTTTTTCACTTTCATCTCCAGAAGTCTTAACCCTTAACCTTAAACACATGTTAGGGATTCATAGACTCTAGATATTAGAATTGCACAATTCATTTCAACACCCCAGGAATTCAGTGTGCTTGTCCGTTCAGTAAAGGGACGACATTATTAATGGTGATCAATGTATAGATACCAAACATTTTTAAATCCACAAAACTTCTTGTAGACCAAAGCATTTGTTAAAATAGACATGAGTCCTCGACATCAGACCAGTTTTTCTCAAAGTAAATCTTATGTCCTGAAAACATTTTGAGGTCTTAAATAATATTACTATTGAATAACATCTTTTGAGTCATCTAGGAAAGACTGTAATAAAACTTACACATATGTGGTAAGTGTTTTTTATGGGATCTTTACATCTTAGCGTTAGGAATAAAAGATTATTAATTCTCCTCCACCGAAATAGTAACAACTGTAATAATAAGTTGAATGTGGTCAGCTTTAACTTAAAACTGGAAAACTCCCTTTCCGTTTCTACAATTGGCCTTTTCTCTTCAGCCGCTTTCTAAGTTGGGCTGTTAGCAATTTAGCCTGTCTTTAATTTTAAGCACCATTCTTCCAGTCCGGAGATCCCTATAGGAAGCCCCACTCTCATAGCCTCGCCTCTCATTGGCTAGCTGGGAAAAGAGCATTTCTGCATAAATTGGATGCTTCCTTCTCCCCGGGAGACCAAATATGCTCATGTTTCACAATCCCCCGGTTTGTAAGCTTGAGTCCATTGCCTGAAGCTGGAAACTTTCACTTTGTAGAGCACAGCACACATCGAAATCCAGATCCAATACCCCTGACGCACCCATGAGTCCGATAGCAGATTGAATACATGTTTCTCAATCCAGTGTTTCTGAGCTGCTCTGACTGAAATCAGAAACCGATGTGCGTGAGAGAGGTATCCTTCAAAGAAAGGTATTTCCTTTGTGCAGCCCCAGTGCACACAGAATCCAAGGGGTTAACCTGAGAGCTGCTTTGAAAACAGAGGCGAAGGTCACTGGCGGCAACAGCAAAGACTTTTAAAGCCTGCCGTCCTGAGCCTTTCACCCTGCCTTTCCCACCCAGGGGATTGTAAACATTGGCTCCCGGCCACCATGTCCCACAGCACAGAACTTCTCTGTGCTTTCAGCATATACATTTATGCTTTTTTATGGAAGCTGAAGCAAAGGCGCGTTCTTGCTGTGAGCACAGAGAACATGTTTCTGGTCAGGGAAAGGAGAGGGATCCTGTCCCCCCTGGAATGTGGAAGCATGCAGATATGCTTATTTAGCGGTGCTTCACATGGAACTTAGCCGCCGCTCTTAGTATGACTTTCTCAAGTCAAAAGAATGTGTAGAATGCTGTCACTTAATCAGAAGCCAGAAGAGCTCTTTTATCTGCCATTTGTTAGTAACTAGCAATATCGCCCTTATCTCTTTGTCCTTTAGCTCAGTCCAGTGCCCTCGGATATGAGAACTGGTAACATGAAAGCCCTTTTTACCTTGAGCATTGCTTCTTGTTTTTCTTTTTTAAAACTTCAGAGTTCTTTAATCACCAAGAAAGAAGTTGTAGGGTCGTTTTTTTTTTTTAATTTATGTAGAGTTGGCTTAGTCCTAGGACCATTGTTGTTTGGTGATGTTTAAAAGAAACCAGGATGATTCATATATTTACCTGGTCCTTCAAAAGTCTGTTATCCATGTAACTTATAAATAACCTTCACTGATTCAGCTGTATGAAAACAGAATGGAACTTCCAGAAATATTATACGTAGCTTAAATTTCTCCCTCCTCAATGTTTTAATATGTTGTGTGTGGGAGGTTACTATCCTTCCGTCTATTTTAAGTAATTTCATGTAATTTCAGTCATTTGATGTAATAGTTTTTCTCTTCAGTGATTTCTAAAGACACAAACGGAAAACTCATTTTGATCAATCTGTATGTTATAATAGGTCAGGGCAGAAAAAAATATACCCCATACCATTCTTTTGTTTTGTTTGTTTCATTTTGTTTTGTTTTGTTTTGTTTTGTTTTGTTGAAGTGACTGTATTTCAGAGGCAGGCATGTAAAGTCTTACCCTTTTCTTCTGAAATGGCTACTCTGAGCACATTTTGGCATCAATTTGGATGCTTGCCTACAGAAAGGTCAGTCACTAAGCATTCCTGTTTGTGTGATGATGCTTGATTCTGAAAAGCCCTACAACAGCCCTACCGCACTGCATAGACATGCAGACAGGACTCTGCTCTAGCCTGTGGCTGCAGCTGATAGGAGGTGTGTGGCTTTGCCTTTTGCCTTTCAGCCGAAATGCCTCTTAAAGGTTCTTCACAGTCTCTTCTGGAATTCCAGTTTTGCTTTATGGAATCACAGAGTCTGTTGTGTACCTATAAATGTCCTTCACGTTTTCCTCTTGATCAAAGTTCCGTTTCTCTAAATGTGAAGGTTCTGTGAACAGCATCCCTGACCCGGATGTGTGGGTCCACGGTACCATGTCCAGGTAGTGTCACTGAGCATGTAGAATTTATTTATTCTTGATTCTTGGATTCCAGGGTTGAAAGGACTTTAGAAGTAATCTGACATGACCTTCGGATTTTATAATTGAGGAAACGGGGGCCCAATGATATAAAATCACTTTTTTTCGAGACAATACACAGAGATTATTTAGGGGTATACCTGGAACTCAAACCCAGATCTCCAAAGCTCAGTCCAGGACTGTTTCTCGTACTCCATCCAGGCTTGTACCCCCTGTACTGTGTGATGAGTTCACTGACGACCAAATATGGGATTAATAAATGCTGATATTCACATCATGGGTGCACCTCAGCAGGTTGAAGTCGGCGTAAGTGATTACGAACAGATGTTTTGTACACTGAGCTGGAAGTAACATGAAGTCTTGGTCACTACTTGTTCCTAAGGCATCTGGGGACTAGCATTTCAACTCTTTAGCTCATCAGCTTGTCACGCCTCAATTTTACTGTGATAAGTTTCTCTCAATTTCTGTAGAATCCTCTTTTTCTCTTGCCTATTTAACAGGTCTTCAAGTAAGGCTGACTCTACATTACTACAGGGAACGCTACATCAAAGCTGACAGTATAACCAAAGCTATACATGGAGGCTTTTATGAGAGCACTAAATGCTTTTATGACTAGATAAGAAAGATTGAATATAACTGTAAAAGCCTCAATCCAAGGACCATAAAAGAAAAGGAATTCTTTTCAACAGGCATCTATTGAATTTACTGTTTTTTAAAAACAAATGTTATATCTACTCATTATGAAAAATAGAAATATTGTTGAAGTACATAAGGATTAATTAATTAATTAATTAGAAAAATACCTATATCGATCAGGAGGCAGGAGTAAATAAAGTTTGAAATATAAATGAACGAATTAGGAAACAAAAAGAGTAAAATGGAAAAATAAACCTAAGAGTTGATTCTTCATAAAGAGTAATACCAAAGACAATCTCCTGGCAAAGCTACTCAAGAAAAAAGAGAGTCCATTTATGGAGCACACCAGTCACCTTTGCTACTGGCTAGTAGAGCTTTTCAGAGAACTTGGTGGCATACGAGTCCGGATCGGGTAGAATAGGATGGAGTGCTGATCAGGGAACCAGGAGCATCAGGGCTCCCGTGAGCCTGGGTGCCCCCATGTCTCCCTCTGTGTATCTCTTTTCAATAACCTAGGTAAGAAAAACAAATGTCGCTTATCTATATGTTTTAGGTACTCATGCAAGCAACAGAACAGAGAAAATATGTCCTGCAAAAAAGAGTTTGGGACTGAGCAAAACACATTCCTATTATAATTTTCGAATGTCCTGTAAGTCATTCTCAGCAGACCCTGTTTACCCATGACCTCTGTGTAAGGAGTTAAGTGCTAAGTGGTAGGGGTATGCGGTGTTAGGAGACAGATTACGCTTAAGAAGTTTATAGTCTGTTATAATACGGTAAATGTGGTAAAAGTTGCAACTGAAGAGGTACAAGAGGTACCCTGTAAAGAGCAATGACGAAAAAATATCATGGAGGTACCAAAGAGCAAAGTGGGTAAAAATGCCTGGTTTTCATTAATAAAGCTTTTTTCTCATAATACTCCCCATGAGAAAAATCATAGAATGGCTTGTAGCTCCATTAAAAAATGAATTTATTGTAATAGTCACAAAGGATTTGGGTATCTTAAGGTAGAAGCTTCCGTTCTCTTCACAGCTAGCAGCTTCTCAGTCTTAGAAATTGAGGCAGAAATGTACTGCGGTTGGTTTATATGGACTTATCTCTGGAATGAGACTCAGCGGACGGTAGCTCTGGCTCATGAGCAAATGCATTGTTGAAGGTCCTTCCTATTAATGTCAATTAGTTAGATTTTGCTGCGAAATGTGTTTCTTATTGCCAGGGCTTTGAGATGGTGTAGTTCAGACTTTCAGTCCTGTAAGTCTCATGGGAGCAATAGGATGACATCCTTCAGTTTATTCAATGATTTCTTATTATTCTGCTGCATTATATTTCCAGAACTTTAACAATATAGTTAAATCACTTCCCTACATTGGAAATATGTGTCTCTGCACCCAAGTTTTCTTTCTTTTATGTCAAAGGCTTTCTTTACATCTCAGGTCTTCTATTTCTCCTTATATACTTGAGGCTTTCCTTTGAAGAGGTTTACTCCCTCTGCTGGCTCTAACTGTGTAATGAATGAACGCATGTAATAAGTATATTTCTGATGACATAGCTCAGGGATTGCTTGCATATGATGTTCTTTGCCTTAGACTTTTTCCAAAGTGTAAAATTATACTTTAGTTTGGCTGGCTCTAATTCTGGATATAAAATCGCCCAAGAATCTGAGAGATATTTTATATTCCTTTTGAGAACGATATGAAATTCTATGAGACTAGTAGTAATTTGACATTTAAGTAGGTCTGGCGTGCAGATTTATAGTATGTAATGTAATAGATGCTCAATAAATATTTATTAATTTCTTGATTGCAGTCACTTTTTTTGTATGCAGACAGATTGTGTGTACTTTATCGTAGGAGTAATAAATCACCCATTCTCTTTAATGAAGTCATCTGTGTTTTCATAGCACTTTCTCCATGCTTTACTGTAGTTCTAACCACACTGTATTACAGTTACTTCTTTTTATATTTGCCTTGCTGAACTGTGAACTCCTTCAGAACAGGCATTGTCTGTTAGTCTTTAGAGTGTCAGTCCCTGTCGTGGTAGGTTGCCCAGTGAATGTTGGTGAACTTCAACATTATACAACTGAAAACTTCCTCCCAAATGGTGTACAACAGCCAGAAAGTTTAAGTAACCAGAATTTTTTCTGCATTCTATTTTTACCATAAAAAGGTTATTGAAAGTAAATGATTTATTCAGAATACCCACTTCCTAAATGTGAACACATGTGTACTAACAGAAATCATATAGTTAATACAGACATAGAAGACCTCCCCACCATCTCCGTTTGTACTATTATATAGTAGTAATCAGTACTATGATGGTTATACCAAAGCCCTGAAGGGTCTTTTTGCAACTTATATTTTGTTTTTGTACCTTCATTTTCAATGCAAAACCAGATTTTCATTTAATGTTGCTTGCTTAAAGCAAGATATACCCGCTCTTATTTTTCAAAATGATGTTAGTTAAGAATGTTAAGTTGCATGCAAGCATACATTCCAAATTTATTTGGGGTTATTTGTGCTCCTAACCCTGTACATTGTCATAGACTATTGCTTTTCAAAGCATTTTACAAGGAACCCTAATTCTGTAGGATAGTGACAGGTATTATATGAGGAGGAAAAATCATTCCATGGACAATACTTGGTAAATGTTGAATTAAATAGGTTTCTTTTTTAACTGTAGAACTTCTCAGATCGTTTAATATGTCAGTATGTGAATTTCAAGAGAGTAGATTTAGCATATTCCCGAAGTTGTTTGATTTAGAACTGTTTTTCATGAAACATCTCTGGGCATTATTGTCCTCTAAATTCCCTTTGGGAAACAGGTGTATAGACAATCAGAACTTAACGATATAGCCAAATGGGTTCCTCCCTCATTTTCTCCAAGATACTACCAATATTCATCTCTTACTGGAAATGTCTTTGCTGATAGGAAATAACGATGGAATGATTTGAGGCTGTTTTTGAAGTCATATGTAAAATTTCACAGATTTTGTATGTTTTCCTCAATAGGCATAACTTTCTGGGCTGAGTGACAATATTCCTTCCCATCTTTTCCACTATACTTTTGCAGTCAGACACTAACGCCCCATAAGTGCAGGAACCGAGGTTCATTCACTAGCACAGAGTGCCCACTGTCAAGTAGCACTTTGCAAATGTTTATCTATCAAATGAAGAAAATAATTTTTACAGTCGTTCGCGTTTCTAAACAAAGGAAAATGGTACCACATGTATACTGATTATTGTCCTGCAGTGCACCCCTCACCCCCGAAATAGTTGCCATGGTTCCCCATGTTTAAATTTCATGCCTGGGTGAATGTGAACGCAGGCTCACCGCAGATGGAAACGTGGCTACATGACCTCTTCAGAGGGAAATGTGGCAACAGGGGCCAATAGCTTAGGGTTTGCTTCTTAACTAGGCTACAGGAGTATATACTGACAGGGATGGTTCTGTACTTTAGTTTATAATGATGTTTCAGCATTTTGTTCGTAGAGGAAATGTAGTAAAAACCACTGTCCAACAACTTCTAAAGCTTTTATATTATTAATATTTTAACTTAGAATCTTGGCAGAAACATTTCAAAATATTTTTCTGTTTAGTTTCCCTATTCAGTACCCAAATTATCTAAGAACTCTGTATAAATAGTTTGTACACCTCCAGAGAAGGACAAACAGATGCTTAAAGAGTTAGGAATTTGCTAAAGTCAGATGTAGCAGGAGCAAAAGTGAGAAGAGAAGCCTAACGTTTAAAAAATTGTCTTTAAGCTATTGAAGCTTTAAGCTATTAAGCTATACACAAATGATATCATTATTGATTCTGTCATTTCAAAGAGTCTAGTTAGTGCTTTAATAAATCCAGACTATATTATTTTTTGGAACCCTATATTCTTATAAATGATCAGTCAAAAGTATAAGAGGTACCACAACACACTAACTTGACTGGTTGGGAATATCAAGTGGTGGCAAAGTTATGGAGAAACTGGAACTCTGATGCATTCCTAGTGGGAGTACAAAATGGTTCAGCTACTGTACTTGAAAAAACTATTTTGTAGTATCTACTAAATATATGCCTTCCCTCTTAGATAGATAGATAGATAGATAGATAGATAGATAGATAAAGATATCCAAGAGAAATGAGTGCCTGTGTCCAATAAGAGACATACACAAAAATGCTCATAACAGAATGTTCATTCACCATAGCCAAGAACTAGAAACACCCATCAACAGAAAAAAAAAATGGCTAAATAAATTTTGGCATGTTGTCACAATGGAGTACTACACAGCAATGAGAGGGAACAAACTACTGATATGCACAACAAACTACTGATATGAACAAGTTGTTAATAAGACAACTTACTTATTAAGTTGAGGAAAAAAACCAGACACAAAATCTGCATGTTTCCTTTTATATGAGGTTCAAGAAGAACCAGCAGCATTAATCCATGATGATGATAGTCAGAACAGTGGTACAGGAATGGTATTGGTTAGGAAAGGCACACCACCTTCTGTGGTGATGTAAATATCCTATGTCTTGGTCTGAGTGGTGGTTAACTAGGTGTGTACATATGTAAGGGTTGGGGGTAAGGAGATAGAGAAAGAGAAAGGGAGAGGTGGCAATAGGTAGCTAAAACTTATTTGCTGTTTATGAGAAATTTCCTCTAAGGTATGATGTATAAATTTGATTCTGCGTCCTTATTTATGAACCTGAAACACCTTTTGTACCTTCAGAATAATCTAAAAATAGATGTATTTTTTTTCTTCCCTGGTTTTGTTTTGTTTTTGTAGTTTGGGAAAAGATTTGCAGGAACCTCTTGGTCATAGGTTGAATGCCTGGTGTGTGGGAGACACTGTACCAGGCTTTGGAGATCCAAAGATAATTAAGGCCCAGTGCTGCCACTGAGTCTTGTCGGGGTGACGGAGGTGGAAACAGATTCTTATGGTCACATCACACATCAGCAGGGGCTATAAGAGAAGTGTGCTTTGGAAGTACAGAGCAAGGAGCCTCTCTCTCTTAGAATGTTCTGGAAGGCTTCACAGAAGGCACCACTAGGCCTGCTTCTGTTTTTGCCATGTATCAGGGTCCTTGATGTATAAAGCATCTACAACGGTGATTTAAGGCTGCTTTTCAATTACTGAAGAATAATTAAAATATTTTATGTAATCTTCACGTTTCCTTAGATATCATTGTAATCACTTCTTAGACCATTTTTCAAAGCCCTAGCAGTTTCAAGGATAAAAGAAGCTACCTGCGACAGATTTCTAGAAAGCAGCAACATTCTTTGAAATGCTTGTAAATGGAAAAGCAGTCTTTCTTCGAATTAGCTCTGAGGTAAACGCCATTATACCCAAACCGGAGAGTTACTTTTCCTTTCAAGTAGTGTTTGCATATGCAGCTACCACACTGCCCAGAACACACATACAGCATGAGCTCCTGAACCTAGGTGAGAAGCCTTCTGCTGGTTTTTATGTTCACACATGTATCTCTCCTGATAGCGGATGTACCTAGAAATACTCTGTAGAGTCCTTGGTATTAGTGTGGTTCTTCCTAGAAACTGAGACAGTTTTAAGAGAAGCATCTCAGCTCATCAAGGGCAAATGAATTCTGTACTTTATACGTATTTAAATAACAGAACTATACTCCCTTTCGATGATCCTTCTCCTCGCAGAGAAGATGCAAAGATATTAAAAATTCTGCAAGCATAGAAAAGTGTTTTTTAAAGAAAGAAAGAGAAAATAAAGGGCTAGGACTCATGTTACCTATCAGACTCATCTCTTTTTTAGTAATTTCGAAATCAGATCGTAAAATCTAGAATGATGTCATCACATCCATACAATTACACTGGGTCTTCAAACTTGAAAATATCTTATGCCCAGTGATGTGAATTTTTTATTTTTTTTTTACTTGAGTTTGATATTATAAAATGGTGGGTGATAGTATCCAGGTGGTCCAAACTGTGTATTTTCCATTCTCCTGTTTCCACAGCTCTAGTCCTCTGTGCATTTTGCTCTTTTATCAAGTTAAGAAGGCACCCTCTTTACGTGTGCCTGCGTAAATGGATGAGAGGTGAGTCTGAGGAAGAGTCTAGCTTGGGGAACTGGTTAGAGGGGGATTTCACTTGCAGAGATAGGGAATACAAAGGAAGAACAAGTTTGGGAGGAAGGTCTTTGCCATGGCCCCAGAGAAGGAATATTCTGGGGGGACAGCATGAAGCATGCCTCCGGTGATCACACAGAGCACTGCGGGTAGGGAGGCCTTCCCGGCCCGCCACCCGTGACCCTGAGTCCTCAACCAGTGACATCTTGGTGAAATCCTTTGGGGTATTATTATCCTGGAAAAAACATTTCTTTTGTTCCTGTCAGTTCTTCGGTTTAACTTACATTGCTATGGAAATGATTGTTTCTTTTTTTTGGCGGGGGGGGGGGGGGGGAGGGTTTGTTTTTTGTCTTTGGCACTCAGCGTGGCTTACAGGATCTTAGTTCCCTGATCACGGATCGAACCCCAGCCCACAGCAGTGAAGGCGCCAAGTCCTAACCACTGGACCACCAGGGAATTCCTGGAAATGACTGTTTTAGAAATACAGACATTTAAAATTGTAATTAGGCCTAAGACCAAAAAAATAAAAAAAGAGCCAGTTATTCAGTCTCCACAGTGAGGAGAGTCAATCTGAATCAGATAAACCCTGTTTCAAATCTTGGTTCTACCATTTACTAGCTGATTGGGTCTTGAACAAGTTGCTTAACTTCTGGAGACTCAGCTTCCTTATCTTTAAAAATAGAGTCACTGCAGGAAAAAAGACACAGACGTAGAGAATGGACTTGGGGACACGGGGAGGGGAAAGGGGAAGCTAGGATGAATTGAGAGAGTGGCATGGACATATATACACTACCAAATGTAAAATAGATAGCTAGTGGGAAGCAGCTGCATAGCACAGGGAGATCAGCTCCATGCTTTGTGACCACCTAGAGGGGTGGGATAGGGAGGGTGGGAGGGAGACGCAAGAGGGAGGGGATATGAGGATATATGTATACGTATAGATGATTCACTTTGTTATAAAGCAGAAACTAACACACCATTGTAAAGCAATTATATTCCAATAAAGATGTTAAAAAAAAAGAGTCACTGATACTCACTTTATACCACTAAACTGAAGATGCTATAAGGGGACAGATGAAGTCCATCCAGCACAGTACTTTACATCTTCTGTGCCTTACAGATGTTTTCTTTTCCTCCTTCTCTAGCCCACCTCTTTAACCTCTAGATGGGATAAAAGTGAAAAATTTTTAGAGAAGAGATCACAAAATAATACAAAACCCCACAATAATCCATGTGACATTTAACAGTTCTTCTTGTCAGAAAATGCTTCCTTCTTTCCAACCAGAATTCCTAATGTTGCAGTCTAAGTCCTCTCCGTTGTGGCCTTCTCCTATTTTGTTTGCAGTTTTAATCTTGCTAAACAAACAGCATGAAACATCCTAATCTTCAGGAGCATATTTTCTTTAGTTCTTACCTTTAATAGCTAAAGCACAAAATATAGTGGGAGCTCCAGAATCCTCTGTAGACCTTATCTTCATTTCTGGTCACCCAGATTGATTAGTTAGCATGTATCTCTGTGTACCTTCTAGATGAAGATGTGTTAAGTAGAAACTTTGGGGAGAGTGGGTATTGCAGAATGAACTGTACCTTGGTAGCTCCTTCCAGCTGAGGAACTCCAAATCCTTCCCATTTAAGGAAAGTAGTGCCCACAGATTTTAAGATGTTGAAGAATGTTTGAGCCTGCACTTCGGTTCTAAAACTCTGCTTCCATTTCCCTCATCACTTGTACTAACCAAATAAGTTGCAAGTGTTCATTTAATAGTTTACATGCAGCCTGTGTAAGGATGAACATAGTAACCAAGGAGGAAGAAGGCATGGACTTTAGAGACATTCAGCTGTTTTCATCATAAAAAGTCAATTTGTAAATTCTCTTCCAAGTCTTGAGTGATGATGTGGCCTCCCAAAGCATATAGATTTTCTTAAGAGTTAAAAAAACAACTTTTAAAAGGAAACAATGAGCTCTACAGCCTGCCATATCCTGTGTTCAGAATAATTTTCATTTCTATTTATCTGTGAAGGTTGAAGGAATGTCTACAAATATTTGCTTGGTTTCTATGGTGAAGGCAGAGAGAGATCAAGTGTGTGATTGTTCAGTGTCAAAATCAAAACTACACTATACTGTACTTCTAAAAAGAGAGTTTGTTACTTGAAACATAATAGACATTTAGCAAGTGGTAACTATTTTAAGTTTCACAAGTTCAGGATGAAATTTAAACAATATGGCCTGAAGGAAAACATGGGCCCTTCAAGCATTTTAAAGCTTCACTTTTCGAAAATAAAATGGTCCTCACACTTTATTAAAAAGTCATCTGTTGATTAAAGATAATGTTGGTGGACTCTCAGGATGCCTTGTGTGGGTATGGGGGCATGACCATTGGTCTGTAAATTTCTACTATACTAGAAACCCCTGCATCCTGCCCTAGGTTATCCCTCCTAAATCTGTAACCCTCCATTCTGCTGGCTTCTGGCTATGCGTACAGTTTTGGAGCAGACGCAATGCTTTGCCAGGTGCTGGGGATGAAAAGTCTGCTTAGAAACAGTCTCTACTCTCAAAGGGCTGATTTTAGGTCTAGTAGGCAGTAAGTACACAGTGAATGGGATACAGTGTGATAAGCGCTATGTTTCCATGTAATTGGGAGGACTAGGCCGGGCAAGATTCACAAGAATTAAGAATGGGGTGATGAGAGGACATTCCAGAGAAAGGTCTCAGTGTGTGAGAAGGCCACGAGGCATGACACAGCATGCATGTTTGTACAACCATAAAGCCTCTGAGCGGGTTGAGGAAGCTTTCCCGTGAAGGAGGAACAGGCAATAAAGCCAGAGAGAGGGTGGGAGCCAGACCATGAGGGTGCCGTGGGTCAGCTGCACTTGAACTTGACCCTGAAAGCTCTCAAGGATGGTTAAAGGATTTTAAGCAGGTACGGAGTGAGCACAGCTGCAGATATAGTAGAGAGGACAGAGTAGAAGGAGGCAGACTAGTAGGAAGAGACCCCAGAGGAAGCTGTTGGGCCTGCAGGAGAGGACAGGCTCATGGTGGAACTGTCAGGATCTGGTGATTTCCCTCATAGCGGGGGTGAGTGGGAACCTGGGTAGGTGGTGATTTTGCTGTCAGAGAGAGGGTATCTAAGAGGAGAAGCATGTTTCAGAGGAAAGACAAAGCGTGCATTTTGGAATTGAAGGACCTGTGGGAGTACTGAGTGGTGATATCCAGGAGACGGTTGGATATGTGTGTCAGATACTCTACAGAGTATGGACTTGAGGGTTATCCACAAACGATGCTCCCCAGGAATTGTGCATCACGTAAGAAAAGCAGCGGCCTGAGGATATAGCCTTAGAGAAACAATTATTTAAGGGACTGATTGGGGAAGAGACCACCAAGGAGTTACTGGAAAGTCACTAGGACAGGACCCCGGCATTCTGCACTTATATCACTACACAGACCCAACACACCCACCCCAGGTTCTGCTTCAGCCAGCTGATTTGACTTGCTGCTTTTCTAGTTTGTGACCACCCATCCAGGACTAACAGGGTACCTCTCATAGAGTGGGCACTCACATGATGAACTGAAGTTCATTTGGACCTTTAAAGACTTGATGTCTAGAGTAACACCTTTTTTAGGTAGATCTGCTTAGACATTAACAAAATGAGAGAGAGGTGTAAGGCTCAGAAAGAGATGGTAAGTGCCACTGATACCATGAAAGGTCAGAGCCTGGATCCTTGAACTCCACCTTCATTCATCCTTCAGTGGGTCATTATCATACCCCCTTGGACACAGGATGCAGGCCTCTGTCTGCTGAGTACCTCTTCCCCAGAGATTCCCTTCATCTCTATCTCAGCTTATTTTCCCTCTGCCATTGCTCTTTGAGTCTTCTTATGCATCCTCTGATCAAATCAGGTTCAGCCTCACCTCCCTCCACAGATCCAGTTCCTTTTTCAAAAATTCATGATTACTGAAAGGTCCTCAATTATTACTAGACATTGTAGTCCCCATATTCTCCAGACTAGAGGACTGCCTCTGTCCACCATCAGCACTGCCCCCAGGAGTTAGTTCCCCGTGGTTCATTCATGTATCCAATCATCAGATAATTGATGAGCACCCTCCATGCATGACACTATATATATACTGTGGCTGGTGAATTGAATGACTGTAATGGAAAATAGAAAGGGTCAAGAGCTATAGAAGTACAGCAGAAGTTCAGGGGCGAGCGATCACTTCTAGCTGAGAGATCAGGAAAGGCTTCCTGGAGGAAGTGATATGTGAGAATTCAGAACAGCAGACACTCAAATAAAGAATGTCCCACAGAGAGAACCACAGAAGCAGTGGCCAGGTAGCTGGAAATCAGCACATCTAAGTGGGAGCCAGTGGCCCCAGGACAGTCTGCACAGCTGAGGTTCTGGAAAGACAGACAGCCTTCCTGCTGGTAGTAGATGCATAGCAGAGGCCATGATCGTAATTGGCTCAGTGCTGAGAATCTCATTTTTGTGTAGACTTCGGCCATTTTTTGTCATGTATCAAAACATCTTTTTCTGGCCTTTAGGTCAGAAAATGCATCCAGTTGAGGTGACTCCATTATTATTTGTTGCCAAGTACTTTGTGTGTTAACTTTTATTGGTATTTAACTCTTTTAATAGTTCCCATTTAACTGGCTTATAATGACAAGACTGTGCTGGGAAGAATTAAAATTCTGATTGTTTGTGATATCTTAATTTAAATGTCTGATTTTAAAGAATTGAATTTTGAGACCCTTTAGGAAAAGTCAGTGAAATTACCACAAATTTTTTTTTTCTTAATTTATTTTTGGCTGCATTGGGTCTTCGTTGCTGCACATGGGCTTTCTCTAGTTGCAGCGAGCAGGGGCTACTCTTTGTTGCATTGTGTGGGCTTCTCATTGTGGTGGCTTCTCTTGCTGTGGAGCACGGGCTCTAGGCGCGTGGGCTTCAGTAGTTGCGGGCTCAGTAGTTGTGGCTCGCGGGCTTAGTTGCTCCGCGGCATGTGGGATATTCCCGGACCGGGGCTCGAACCTGTGTCCCCTGCATTGGCAGGCAGATTCTTAACCACTGCGCCACCAGGGAAGCCCATTACCACCACCAGTTTTGATTTTCACTTTGCAAAACATAGAAGTCTTCTGGAGGGAAGGAACATACTAGAGAGTTTTATACTGGTGTGAAGCAAATAAACAGCTTAGAGAACAGCTTAGAAAGCCTTCACTTTGACAATATAAAAATCCTGAGTTATTCCATATTTCTCAGAAATCATTACAGAAGTTTACATTTGAGACTTGTTGAAGTCAGCCCCAGAAGAAGAATCACCACACTGGTCCCCCCCATAAGTAGTCACTAAACCAAAGGTCAGGCAAGGATGTCTTGGTTCTGTACAGTATATGCATTTTTAAAATCTTCACTACCATTGCCACATCATTTAGGGCCTCTTAGAATGCTAACAGAAATCACCTTATAGATTATCCAGTCTAAATGTCCTCTTTGACAGATGTGAAAGCTGAGAAAAAGTCGCCACCCACATTCGTTTCTTCATCTGCAAACTGGATGTGTTAGTCAGGGTCCCAACAGGAAATAGATGGCACACTCAAAATAAGACACTTCAGGGAAGGTTTGTTTACAAACCTTACAGACACGATTTACAAAGAAGTGGATTCAGGGGAAGCCCAGCGAATGGTACTAACTTGAGTCTTAGTTGCATCAGACTGTTACCATTCCCAGGCTTGAAGCGAAGATAGGGTGCAGCTACTGGAGTTGGGTAGAGTGGGCTGCCCGGGATGGACATTGACTTTGTGATGGCAGCACTGCCAGCTCTGGACAACCTTGCTGGGAGGAAATCAAGGTGTTAAAGACTCAGCCTCACTCTTCTTCTCTCCAGACTCCTGCCTAGGCTTCCCATTGGCCAAACCCAGTAGGAAGCTGGGGGCAAATGGTAGATACAGATCCACCTGTGAGCACTGGGCCCATCCAGAGAGGCAAAAGGAAGATAGCCAGCACAATGTGCATACCATGCTTTTCTGCTCTTTAAGCATGTAGCCATAGAATAAGGATGACTCAGATAACATCTACTAAGGTTTTCAGGATCTTGGTGAAAGGGTACATGAATAAAAGGCTGTAAAATCTAATATTAAGTAAGAATGCTTTACTCTGACATGTATTTTGAGTCAGAGTTGGCCTTGGCTCTACTTTATCTTATACTGTTATTGAACTGTTTCAAAAAAAATGTGAATAGAGATCAAAGCAGTTTAAACAGATATATCCACTTGTGTAAATATCCTTGAACTCCCCCATCTTCCGCTCCCCCTCCTGTTGCCAAATCCATTCAGCACCTCTAGAGGCTGTTAATACATGTAATGATTGTAATAAACATAGTATTTGCTTTGGTTCCAGCTGGCTCCAACCACCAAACTCTGTCCATAGCTCCTATTGTTAACTTTGCTTAGTAGACAACTGCATTGTTACCATTAGAAGCCACCTTTGTCATAGATTTCTAAGTGTTGATCTTTATACATTGTATTCATTGTTTCCTTCAACATCTTTTGACAGTTACATTTTGTGTTTAAGGATATGTAGAATTATTAAACTTAGAGAACATGTAAGTAGAAGTTAATTGATTACATTGTTGAAAATGTTCCATATTACTTCATGCACTAAAACCTTGAAACATTTTTATCAGTTTTGCCTATTCTTATAAAACCTCCAATTAAAAACTAATAAATCTTCTTACCTGTGACTTAACTGGTTTTAAGTTAGGCAGTCTTCCATCAGAAGTTTTTAGAGGTACAGAACTATAATAGTTCCTAAGGAAACAATTTATATTTTACTGTGCGGGAAATTTGTTCTCAAAAACTTGGAAATTGCAGAAATTGTCATTATTTGAGATATTTTAAATTACAGTGACTTAAAGTAAGGATTGAGGGACTCTGGGTTAGAGAATGGACCAGCCACATAAATTAGCAAGTTAAAACTGGGGAAGCTCTTGATACATGAGATAATATTATATACATAGGGAACAACTATTAGATTTATGTATACTGCAAAAGGCAGTAATTTGTTATTTTAAATGTAGGCTGTAGGCAGTGTTGAGGTTATTTTCTTGGAGAATTAACTAGAAATGTACAATTCATACTTACTTTGGAATTGAAGCACATTGAATTCTACAAGGGTTAAACCAAAAAGATTTCTCTTTAGACAAACGCTGATAGTTCAAATAGAGTATAAACATAAACCTAATAAATGAATCTAATTCCTCTCACCTTGTTACAATGATTTACACATAAACCAAGCAAAACTCTTAGGGATACCAAAGAGATTTTTAAATCTTAACTTTCATTGAAGTTATCAAATGGGAATTTGATGAATACATGTCACACCATACAGAGCACTGTTGTGGTTCAGAAGTAAGTTTTGAAGTTATAGAAACCTTTTTCTTAAACGTTTTTTTAAGGAAATCATTTAACCCCAAAGGATAGTTGCATTTTTGAGATTTGTAATCTCTTTTAAAAGTTCACGTTAAAATATTTCAAAGTAAATTTAAATTCTTTTTCTGTTGGTTCTTTAATTACAACCTGTATGTTTGCCTGTTGATTTGTGGATGTTTGGAATACTGAATGAAAGGTGCCAGGTTGGATGTTGAGGAAGGAGCACAAGGTTGAAATCAGTCCCAGGGAGAATCCCAGCTCTTCCAACGTGTCAGCTCCATGACCCTGGCTAAATTACCCAACCTCTCTGAAATTGTTTTCTCAGCTATAAAATGTGCTTACCGACAGCAGCTGACTGATCTTGTGCCTCTGAAATTGTCGTCCAGCCCCTCCTTTCCTTTCCACTTGCCACCTCCCACACTGCCATGTTTCCACGACAACTGTCCACTTAAAGCTTGATGTCTATGTATAGAATCCTGGCAGACATTTTTGTATGCATAAATGATTATTATATTTACACCGACACGTAATCTGTTAATAAAAATTGGAAAATATTTTGTACTGCTCCAAAACTTCTCTATTCACTTAACAGTGAATCATGGACATCTTTTTATGTGAGCAGCAATGAGCAGGATGAGAACTAGCTCATCTTTTTTGATGGCTGAATAATATTCCCCTATTGGGAATTACTGTGGAGTAAACATTCTTGTGAATACCTCTTTGTATACTAGTCTGAATATTTCTATAGGATAAATTCCCATGAATGGAACTCTGCTTCAGAGACATGGGGACTGTTAATTTCATAGATACCACCAGACTGTCCTCTAAAAAGATTGTGCCAATTTGCAATTTAAAACATACAGGGTTCCCATGAATTTATGGTTACCAGGGGGAAGGTGGGGGGAAGGGATAGATTGGGAGCTTGGGATTGACGTGTACACACTGCTGTATTTAAAATAGGTAACCAGGGGCTTCCCTGGTGGCGCAGTGGTTAAGAATCTGCCTGCCAATGCAGGGGACACGGGTTCGAGCTGCAACTAGAGAAAACCTGCATGCAGCAACGAAGACCCAACGCAGATGAAAAATAAATAAATTAAATAAATTTTTTAAAAGTTAAAAAAAATAAAATAGATAACCAACAGAGACCTACTGTATAGCACAGGGAACACCGCTAAATATTCTGTAATAACCTAAATGGGAAAAGAATTTGAAAAAGAGTAGATACATGTATATGTATAACTGAATCACTTTGCTGTACACTTGAAACTAACACGGCATTGTGAATGAACTATACTCCAATGTAAAATAAAAATTATAAATAAATAAAATAAAACTTACAGGTTCCCATACCATGACTGAATAGTGTCATTCTGTCCTTTCTGCCCATCAGGCAAAAATGATACCCTCTTATTGTGATGGCTTTCTTCCTTTCTTCCTTCCTTCCTTTCTTTCCTTCTCTCCTTCCTTTCTTTTCTTCCTTTCTTTTTATGAGATTGAGTATCTTTGATAGTTTTTTCTTCTTTTGAATTGTCTTTTCATATTTTTTTATCCATTTTTCTGTTGTATTGTTTTATTGATGTAATTTGTTTTAGATGTTTTCTCCCAGGTTGTCATTTATCCTTTCCTTTACTGTATTTACAGTGTTTGGTGAAGAAAATTTCTGGGTTTTTTGTTTTTGTTTTTTTAAATATATTTATTTACTTATTTATTTTTGGCTGTGTTGGGTCTTCGTTGCTGCCCGCAGGCTTTCTCTAGTTGCAGCGAGCGGGGGTGCGCGGGCTTCTTATTGTGGTGGCTTCTCTTGTTGCGGAGCTCGGGCTCTAGGCATGCAGACTTCACTAGTTGTGACTCGCGGGCTCTAGAGCGCAGGCTTAGTAGTTGTGGTGCACCAGCTTGGTTGCTCCGCAACATGTGCGATCTTCCCAGACCAGGGCTCGAACCCGTGTCCCCTGCATTGGCAGGTGGATTCTTAACCACTGTGCCACCAGGGAAGTCCAGGATTTCAGTTTTAAATAGCTGGATCTATAAATCTTTTCATCTCAAGCTTCTAGATTTCCCGTGATGCTGAAAAAGGCCTCCACATCCCAAGGTCCTCTTAGGTTTTCTTCGAATACATTTTTCTAGCTCTCCTTACATTTAGATCTTGCATCTATACAGTTTCTTCTTATACATGGTGTAAACTAGAGATCAAACTTATTTTCTTCCAAATGGGTGGCCAGTTGTCTTGCTTTCACATATTCTAGTGCATTTTCTCTCTAAGGTGAAAGAGAGACCACCTATAAGAATATCTTATAAATATCTTGTAAATATCACCTTGTAAACCAGTATCTCATTATCTTGCTGGACTTTATTCTTTTTTTGTGTGTGTGGTATGCAGGCCTCTCACTGCTGCGGCCTCTCTCGTTGCGGAGCACAGTCTCCAGACGCGCAGGCCCAGCGGCCATGGCTCACGGGCCCAGCCGCTCCGTGGCATGTGGGATCCTCCCGAACCGGGGCACGAACCCATGTCCCCTGCATCAGCAGGCAGACTCACAACCACTGCGCCACCAGGGAAGCCCCCTATTCTTTTTTTTTTTTTAATCTGTTAGCACCTACTATTTTATTTGCTGTATCTTAGATTATATTTTGGTGACAGAGGACAAATCCCCTTCATCCTTATTTCTCAAACTATTTTTGGCTCTTCTTAAGTGTTACTCTGCCAGAGGCACCTGATTGTCAAAGTTAACTTACTCCCCCAAATCACTGGATTGTCTTAAATTTTTGTGTTAATACAGGAATAATGATTATCTTTATGATATGGCTTTTTCCCATCTTAGTCATGGTCTGTCTCACCATTTATTTAGATTTTATTTTATGTTCTTCAATAATAGTATATCATTTTATTTATATAGATCTTGCTGTTTTTTAATTCCTCAGTGTTTCACATTTTTTTTGTTACTATATGAATGGGATCCTTTTTTCCATTATGTTTTGTAACTGATTTACTAGCATTTGTGTATTTACTTTGTATCTTATGTCTACCATCATCTAAATTTTTATTATCTGAATAATATTTTTTGTAATAAATTTTATTTTCTAAAACATAAGGCCAATGTGTATAAGGCAGAAACCCTTAGAAGTACAAGGAGATTCTGGGGGAAGGAAAACACAAACTCAATTCTCTTTCAAAGTTTGACAAATAAAGTGTAGAAAAATATAAGTAAGGATCTGTATGAGACAAACTCTGTTTAATAAAGAACTTTACTCTTAAAAGAGAGTATTCTCCTTACACCCTACAGAACAAAAGCCAGTTATGTGCATAGTCATAAAGAAAAGAAATTCTAGGGACTTCCCTGTTGGTCCAGTGGTAAAGAATCCACCTTGCAACGCAGGGGACGCTGGGTTCGATCCCTGGTCAGGGAACTAAGATCCCACATGCTGCTGGGCAACTAAGCCCGAGCGCCACAACTACTGAGCTTGCACGCCTCAGCTAGAGAGCCTGCGTGCTGCAAACTACAGAGCCCACTCGCCCTGGAGCCTGCACGCCACGACTAGAGAGAAGCCCATGCACCACAACGAAGAGCCCGCATGCCTCAATGAAGGTTTTTCTAGAGAAAACCACATGTCATGACTAGAGAGAAGCCCGTGCACCACAACGAAGAGCCCACATGCCTCAATGAAGATCCCTCATGCCGCAACTAAGACTCAATGCAGCCAAAAATAAAATAAATAATAAATAAATCTTCTTTAAAAAAAAAAAATTCTACAGGTTACATTCTCTGGCTATGATGAAATAAGACTAGAAATACAGCAGCTAACAGTTAAGTGTAAATAATCTGATCATATGGAAATTTTAAAACTCTTTTCTAAATAATTCTTCAAATTAGTTTATTCTTGGATTAAAGAGAAAATTAAAGGTAAATTACATATTATTTAAAGCTGAACAAAAATGAGGACAGTTTATTTAATAATATATAACTAAATGTTCTATCACTAACCAAAACTAAAATAATAAATTACCCAAGTTTCAACTCAGAAATAAATTTTAAAAAACAAAGAAACTAAAAAAAAAAAAAAAAACAAAGAAACTAAGAGGGGGGATTTAAAAAGATAAAAGTAGACGTCAACAAATTATTAAATAAAACAATCCTCCCAAAATAGAAATAAATCTTGAAGTCAGTTTCTTTTAAATAAATAATATAGCTAAACTCCTGACAAACCTGATTGATATAAAGAGAAATATTTTTTCTTTCTCAGAAAACCAAGAAAATAGATGAGATTAAAATAATTACAAGAAATACTGTGTACAAATTTAAGCCAATACATTTTAAAATCTAGATTAAAGAGTTTCATTGGGAAATTCCTTATTATTACCAGAATTGACTCAAAAAGTAGTTGAAACCTGAACAGACTAACTACCAATAAGAAATTCACGAGATTGTTAAAGACATAATGCTAGAAAAGATCCAGATCCAGATGGTTTTATGAGTCCTTTCAAAGGACTGATTATTATGTCATTTATAATATTCCAGAATATAGAAAAGGATGGAAAGTCTGCATATCCTTAATACAAACCTGAAAAATTACACACAAAAAAACTATAGATCAGTCTCATTCATCAGTATAAGTTTATGTCCTAAAATAAACATTGACAAATAGAATCCAAAGATCTAGTAAAAGAATAATAAACCATGATTAGGAATGATTTATTCCAAGAAGGGAAGGGTGGTACAATATTGGGAAATCTATTAATGTAATTAATATATCATTAATAGAATAAAAGAGTGATCAAATGGTCATTATTAATAGACATTTTAAAAAGCATTTGAGGGGCTTCCCTGGTGGCGCAGTGGTTGAGAGTCCGCCTGCCAATGCAGGGGAGGTGGGTTCGTGCCCCGGTCCGAGAGGATCCCGTATGCCGCGGAGCAGCTGGGCCCGTGGGCCATGGCCGCTGGGCCTGCGCGTCCGGAGCCTGTGCTCCGCAGCGGGAGAGGCCACAACAGTGAGAGGCCCGCGTACCGCAAAAAAAAAAAAAAAAAAAAAATTTGATAAAAGTCTGTTACCCATTTTGAGTGGTCACTAAATTTTAAAAGGAATAGAAGGAAACTTCTTTAATATATCAATATTTTTCTTATTATTTTTGTTGTCTAATCATTTATTTGATTATCATAAGTATCACTGATTAAAGTACTGAAAATGAAGATAGTGCTACCTAAAGTGTTTTAGAAAGGGTAATCAATCAGAAATCACAGACTCTTTAGAACAGCTTAAAATAATGCTGTATTTGGATTAAACTTTTCATCTCATATGATGTTAGACTTTATTTCGAACTGAAGTGAGAAGATAAGTATGTGATCTCACAATATCTGTGTATGTCTGTAAACCACTGAAGTGGAACTTTATGGACAGTTTGCCCCTGCACTTTGGTATACAGTGTATTAGAGAAATAGGGAAATGTTCCACCAGCTAGAAATATTGGTAAAGCAGAAATAAATTATTTAACTAAAAACTAGCACCCAGAATTGGATACTCTTCTTAACAAAAGTAGTGAGTATCTTCTTTTTGGGGGTTGACTGGTAATTGAATTTTGCCCACTTATCTTCTAGGAATGATTGCCTTAAAATCATCAATTTGGTATTTGCTAAAACACAGTTGTTATGTGCGCAGTATTATGATGGGCATTTACAGGCATAATGATGGATGAAATTGGGTCCATGCCCTCTGGAAGGACCCATATTATGAACTATTTTACAAAGTATGATTTTTAGGTGGCAGTTGGTTCAGGGAGGTGATGATGTCAAAACTGAGCTTTGTAGGGTAAGCAGAATTTCAGCCTGTGAAGGAGAAAGTAGAGCTTCCCAAACTAGAACAGTGTCAACAAAAGCATGGAGGCAGGAACTGGAGGATAAGTTTGTATAATTGAGTGGTTCTCAAACCTAGCCAAGGGTTAGGGTTACCTAAAGAAGTTTAAACAAAAAAAAAAAGAAGAAGACGAAGAAGAAGAAGAATTTCAGTGGACCCACCCATGGAGATCTAATTCAGTTAGGGGCAAGATAAGGGCCCAGACACATGTGTTTTTCTAAAAGCCCCATGGATGATTCTGATGTATAGTCAGGGTTGAGAGCCAGTAGTGTGGTCTCGTGCGGGAAGGATATGGAGGTACTTTATGATCACTCACAATCCTGTGAGTTGACTGGACTCAACTGGGCAGTTCTTCTGCTCCATGTGACATTGGCAGGGGCACAGTCACCTGGGGGACCAGTCAGGATGGAATGTCCAAAATGGCTAACTCACATGGCCTTTCAGCTGAGAGCTCAGCTGGGGCTGTCAATTGGAACATCTTTGTGGGCTTCTCATTGCATAGCAGCTGGGTTCCAAGAGGAAGCATCTCAAGAGCAAGCATTCAAAAAGGCCCAGGCAACCAGACTTCCTATGACCTATAGCTTTGGTAGTCTCAGATGTTACTTCCACCATATTCTGTTGGTCAAGCAAGTCACTAAGGCCAACTCAGATTCAATGGAAAGTGGACTAAACTCTAATCCTTGATGAGAGGAGTGTGCATATAAGGAAAGAAGGAAATTGATGGCAACCATTTTTTTTGAGAATTGCTACTGCAGTCTTTAGGCACTAAGTACTATAGCATCAAAGTACATAAACAGAATTTCAGGAAATTTAGACATCAGTGAAAGTACAATTAAGTAAGACAATAAGTAATGATAAAAGGAATCTGAATAATATAAAATGCTTATGTAATAGATTTATGTATTGAATTCCTTTATATACCTTCATTTCAGACATCCATAGAATTTCTGTTCCCCACAAAAAAGAGGCATTTGAACCCCTATATACTCTTATAAATGTGGAGCCTTAATGATATGGTTGTGTTTGTTTTATCTATTATTATACAGTGCTCAGTATTAAATGGGGTTCTTCCCATATTGGAATCTCTTCCTCTGGATGACTTTTTACACATGGTATAAACAATTGGGTTATACATTCTCTCGCAAGTTCTTCTTCATGTTTTGTTTTCTGGAAAGAGTGGCATTGAAGGGGGCTTTATTTTGATTCCCCACAGTCTCACGATAAGAGTAGTTTTGACTTGTTCGGGTGCTTTGTAGACTTCAAGGTCACCATCCAGCAGCCACTGGAATAATCTTCCAATTTCCCCAAATTGCTGACGTGGGAATTGAGCTGCAATCGTTGCCATCATCTGTTTTCCATGTATTGTTTTTTAAAGCCCCTTAAGAAAGAAAGAATTGTTTTAAGGTAAGGGTTTGTTTAAGTCTTTGCTTTTGCTTTCTGAAACTCAGTTATTTTATCATACTAATAAGACACCCAGAGTCCGAGGTGAGAACCCAGGTGGTGGAGGTGATGTAATTTCCTGGCCTGCCCGTGATGAGTCCTGGTTACTTATTGCTTCTGTCTGTGTCCCCCATGTGATTTGAGGAGTTCTTTCCGAGCTGAGTCTTGGCATTAAACCACCCAGGGTGAGGAGTCAAGCAAACAACCGTCCCCCTCAGTAACTCTCCACTCCGTTTGCCGTTGCAGGTCGTCACGCTGTGGTACAGAGCTCCAGAAGTCTTGCTTCAGTCCAGCTACGCCACCCCTGTGGACCTCTGGAGTGTTGGTTGCATATTTGCAGAAATGTTTCGTAGAAAGTAAGAAATACCTTTTGTTTCACTCTGTCTCCCTTGGAAAGAAACGTTTCGGGTCTTGGATAATTTAAGTGGCAGCCTAGCATCCCTGTTTCAAGTAGGAACATGGTATCCAGCTCCACCTGCCTGCGGCTCCCACTTCCAAGCATGTCCTGAAACTGCCTTCTCAGTCCTTACAATGTAGTTGGGTGTGGTTGTAGCTTCCGGCTCTTGGAAACTCTGTTTGGAAGGGAACACTCCAGTGTTCATACAATTTATTTTGTTTTTGTTGGCGATGAGAGGATGTGGCAAACATGAAGCGCGTTATGGGTTTTTTGTGTGAGGAAACATCCTCAAGGTGGACTTTTCCACAAGAAGAGGACCAGGGCTGTTAAGTATATGGAAATTTTGATGGTGGGTTGAAAAAACAAAATGTTTAGACTGAAAAGGCACAGGCAAGAAAGATGTCTGCGCCATTTCAGAATACTTTAAATGCTGTCATGAAGAGGAGAGGTTAGACATATTCAGGCACTATAGAGAGCAAAACCAAAGATATTAAAATTACAGAAATAAAGATTTTTGCTCAAAGGCAAAAAAAAAATCTAATGATTAGAGTTATCTGAAGAGAAGATCAGGGTTCATGAAAATAGTGCTTTCTCAATGGGTGTCCAAGAAGAGACTGGACCACTACACACTGTAGATGTTTTCAGTGGCATTCCTAGAATGGGTGGGTGGCCTAGATGACCTCCAGGGCCCCTCTGAGTCTGAAAGTCTGTGGTTCATTTGTTTGATTTTCAGGTCATAAGAAATAGCCAAACAATATAATAAAGATCTGCCAGGAAAATAATCCAGACCTGGGTACTAAATTCAGCCTGGTCAAAATTAAACAGAGAGCCTAATCATAATCTAATCTCTCTTTGTCTTCTATTTTTATTTCCATGGGAAAATGTGAGTTGGGAAGTTGAATATTTTCCCACTGGACATGTTATATTCAAAACGTAGTTACGTGCTAGCTCACAAGAAAAAGAGGTGGTCAGCCATTTCTTGCTTGTCTGTCTCTTTGTTTGTTTGTTTTAACCAAATGAAGTTTTGTGCATGTAACAAATTTGGGGAACTATTCTAGACCTCAGCAGATTCATCTGTAGCTCACAGAGGGGGATCATGGCAAGGTGATCAAAGTGCACAGATGTTTAATGCAGGCCTATTGTGTGCCAATTACAGGACCAAACCTCTTTTCCTTGTGTTACCTTTTTATTCCTCACGATAAGAGATAACTGAGATGCAGTGGTAAATTTATTTGTCTAACATCAAACAGCTAAAAAGTATGAGGGGTATTACTCCAGAGGAAGTCTTGTGACTCTGGTGGTGTTTTTCTACCAAGGAGGGAAGAAAAAAAAAATATATTGAATTCAGCTGCAATGTTTGCCAAATAGGCTAAATAAGTGGTTTTGGAAGTGTGGTTCTTGGACCAGCAGTATCCAAAAAGGTGACCTTTTTTGGAAGTGCAAATTCTTGGGCCTCACCCCAGACCGACTAGATCAGAAGCGCTTGGGCTGGGGCCCAGCAACCTTTGTTTTCACAAGCCCTCCAGGTGATCCTAATTCATCCTCCAGGGTAAGAACCACTGAGTTTGGATGAGAGAATCAGCAGGAATGGTCAGTCGTTAAATGTGCAACTCCCAGACCTCTCTCTTGAAATTCTGATTCATTATTGGACTGAGGCCTGACGTTCTTGTTTGTTTTGGTTTTTTTTAACATTTTTAAAAATATTTTATTTATTTATTTATTTGGCTGCATTGAGTCTTCGTTGCTGCACACGGGTTCTCTCTAGTTGCGGCGAGCAGGGGCTACTCTTCGTTGTGGTGCGCAGGCTTCTCACTTCGGTGGCCTCTCTTGTTGTGGAGCACGGCTCCAGGCACACAGACTTCAGTAGTTGTGGTATGCGGGCTCAGTAGTTATGGCTCGAGGGCTCTAGAGCACAGGCTCAGTAGTTGTGGCGCACGGGCTTAATTGCTCCGCGGCATGTGGGATCTTCCTGGACCAGGGCTCGAACCCCGTGTCCCCTGCATTGGCAGGCGGATTCTTTAACCACTGCGCCACCAGGTAAGTCCTGGCATTCTTGTTTTTAAACGTGTATCATGTAATTCTTTTCATCAGGCAAGTGTGGAAAATTTGGGGTTAAAGGCTTATTGTCAGAACCAGGAATAATTTACTGTCAATATTGCAGTGTGGGAGTTGGGACAGTCATTTCAGTTCATCCCATGAATAAATTGGTGCAGCTGAGAGTTGATTAGAGAAGTATTTATTGGAATTACTTTGATGCGTCTAGGATTGTCCTCAAATGTAAAGATTGGGTCCTTCTTTTGTTATGGGGGAAGAATGATCAGTTATTTTTCAATAGTACAAAACTTGAATACCAGCCATCATTGACGATAAAAACAATCTTCTTCTGGAAGATGTTAAAAGAAAGATGAAATTTAAGATATGTAGTGTTAAAGTGTTCTCTAGTAAGGGATGTACTTTATTTTTAAGTATAGGTAGTCAGCACTTATGGAACAATTGCAGCCCAAATTTTCATTTTATAGCATTAAAACATTCTCCCACGGAAGTGGTAGTATAGTTGGTAATCTGGTCCCAGTCTAGCTTGCAGAGAATCCTGTATAACCTGGAACATATACAGAATATTATTTATCAAAACCTATTTTCTATTTACAACATTTTTTTTCTAGGGTAAAGTCCATTCTATGTTCCAATCCAGGATGACAGGAATACCCATCTCTTCAGGCCAGCATTGGGTCTCAGAAGGGAGACTCAGTATTGGAGGCTCAGAGAGAGACTCCTTTGACAACAGCAGCAAGTCTGCTTCACTTTTCTGGGAAAGTGAGAGGTTGGGTAGAGACCCATTGGCTCTTCAAATGTGCACAAAAGAAAGTACCCCTCTCTTGGAGCCTTGCACGGAGATAGTAAATTGAGAAATAATTGCCGGGAGCGGGAAGCAATATCAGAATCCAGGCGCATGTGCCTTTAAGGCTGAAGGACAATGGATCCATCTGGGCCTGCCACCCTTCCTGGGGCGGGTGCTCTGTCTCTTAGGTAGTTCCTGCCGGTTGGGATGTGACCTTGAAAACAACCATGGGATCTGACCCTTGTTCCTGCTCAGTTCACGTTTGGTATTTCCTATGATAACACCCAGATATCTGAATGTGAAGCCTTCTCACTTATGCCAGCTGAGTTCAGGGGTCCAGCCACCGGCTTCACCTGCTTCCAGCTTAACTCCTGATTCAGTGCTGACCCACCTGTTGCGGTGTCCAGCTGAGAACTCACAAGCCGTGGATTCTGGAAGCAGACTCCCTCATTGCCTTAGGCTGACCCTAAATCAGGGAGTCCTGGTACGTGTCCACTCAGGGTTCCTCCTTGTTGCTATGGCAGTGTTCCCAAATTGTGTCATCTTTTTTAACACCTTCATGGTTTTTGCCATATTCATGATAACTATACTTAATTTCTTTACTATCTTAAATTAATTAACTTTTTATTTAGCCTCATCTTAAGCAAAAATATATAAAATCACAGAATTGATTAACCAGTTATTTGTCTAACATACACTAAAATTCATATATAACCCTTAAAATTAAACAATTTAGTCCATGTTCAGCCCCTGAAATCATCTCCCATATCACCCAGGTGTGTGTCACATGTTGGAAACAGATGTTTCATTCATTCTACAGATAACTTTACTGAGTGGCTACTATATGCAAGGTCCTTTTCTAGAGGGATAATTTACACCCTAGTGCAGAAGAGAGGCATTGCATTTGCAATTAGTCAATTAACCAGAGCTGGGGTAAATGCTGTGAAGTGTAGGTTTCTATGAATGGGTATAATGAGAAGCTTGTCTCCACAGAGGAAAGAGATTTCTCAGTGGAAGACTAGAAGTCAGGATTAACCTTCTCCAGAGGTCGTATCCTAGTTGTTTATATAAGAACATTGAGGAATAACCATTTATGCATCAGCAGGGCTCACCATCCTCCCTAATCTAGGGAGAAAAAAAGAAGCAAAGGGAGTTAACAGTTGTCTGTCATGTGACAGACCCAGGGCCGGGCACTTCACATCTATTATCTCACTAAACCCACATTGTGAGGACTGTTTTCCTGTTTCTAGATGATAAACCAAAGCCTTCCACAAGGAGTATAAATAACTTGTCCATAGGCATACAGCTCTTAAATGGCAGAGCCAAATTTGAACCTAAGTCTACCTGACTCTCTAACCTTTGATTTTCCCACTCTGCCATGTTTCTACCCTGGCTGTGGTTTTATTAGGTACCATATTTTTTTCTAGAATGTTTCATGCATTATTACAACGTAGCAGCAACAATATTTTAGGGAGGTCAAGAAGCAAACCACACATCTAATAGCTTTGATTTCTAGCCTTTCCTATAGTGGAAAGGCTGACCAATTTCTGTGATATTGTAAAGAACTGCATGCCTTTTATTCTAAAATGTGATACCTAGCAAATATGAACTCAGGAAAAAGAATCTTAGGGCAGATGGTTGACAAAGAGCCAGAGAGTTTAAATACCATCTGTCATTATTTTCTGGGTTTAATAATTGCCACACTGACCTTCAGTAGCGTTCTACGAAAGTAGATAAGAGTTGTTGGATCTTTTATCTTCCTCCTTTAACTCTTCATCAATGGGTGATCCATCTTTACTCCACATTGACTTTTTTATATATATATATATATATATATAAATTTATTTATTTTATTTTTGGCTGTGTTGGGTCTTTGTTGCTGCGTGCGCAGGCTTCTCATTGCGATGGCTTCTCTTGTGGCAAAGCACGGGCTCTAGGCGCGCGGGCTTCAGTACTTGTGGCACGCAGGCTCAGTAGTTGTGGCACGCAGGCTCAGTAGTTGTGGCTCGCAGGCTCAGTAGTTGTGGCGCACAGGCTTAGTTGCTCCACGGAATGTGGGATTTTCCCAGACCAGGGCTCGAACCTGTGTCCCCTGCATTGGTAGGCGGATTCTTAACCACTGCGCCACCAGGAAAGCCCTTGAGTTATATTTTAATACTAAAAAACATTTCTATGAATTTGGTCAGTAGACAACTACCCAGCTTGAAGATTAGGATGAGATGGAGGGAGGGATGGACAGATGGATGATACCAACTGATTTTTAACTTCATGGCAAAATAGACTCACAAACGTTAACTCTCCAGGTATCTGTCCGTTGCCTTGTAGTCCTGGTCAGAACTATTGTCGGTGTGGTTTGAAAGTTATGGGGTTTTCCAAGTGACGGCAAAGTCATAAAAAGAAAACGCACATTTAAAAAATAAAACATGCTACTAATTCTTTGAATATGGAGATTGTGGTAAACAGATAGTAATTCTTAGAAGTTTTGAGTTGCCAGCTCTACTGATCCCTAGCTAAGAAATGCCAAATACCACCAAGAAGAACATACAGTCACTGTTCGAAGGAAACAAACAAGGCTTCATAGTTATACTCCCCCTTGGATGGTGGCCTCTCTAGGCTTGCCGTCATTGGTTTCTATGAATTAAACCCCCAGTAGCTGACAAACTGACAGGGAAACTGTCCTTTGTGGCTCAGTGGTCTGTGAGCAAATATCTTTAAAATGTCACTGAGTGCCTTGCCAACTGTCCTACTGGTTACTGTGTTGGTGTTCCCCATATTTGAGCGCTTTCCTTAGTGACATCAGGGAAATGAGGCCCTTGACCAGATGCCCTGAACACCAAGACACCAGCAGGCAAGCCCTAGTCTGTGAGAGGAAACCCATCACCTTAGGTTAGATCAGAACACGCGTGTGGAAACGAGGGCACTCACCGGACCTTCAGGTTTCTTGTCTTTTCTTGGATGTTTTCTTGGACCTCTTTTTTTCTTTAGAGAACCAACCAAATGGGAAGAACTCCAAAGAAGCGTTTTCTTGAGTGAGGAAATACCCAAGGTGGTACCGAGGAAAAGATCTTTTTGAATAATGCATACAGGGTAGTTCTAAGTAAGAACAAATGAGTACTCCCTTTTAATGTAATCAATGCTGATTTTTTCTTATTCTTGATGTGTATCTTACTTTATCATGAATTTGTTTTCATGGAGTATACTGAGAAGCCACCATCAGGCCAGGTCTTTCCCTGTCAAGGCAGCTCTGCAGGCTTCCAGCTTCGCAGCCCTTTGCCACTCCGATTTGGCACCCAGAGTCTGCCTGCCAACCTGTTTTCCTGTTTCCTGACTATTTGTGGACTTCCGATAAATTAATCTTTCTATTGTCACCCTTTTCCAAAAACTTGCCTTAAGGTTTTCCTCCTTAGAACCCTTGCGCTTCTTTTATTCTGGGTGCCCACCTGCCCTCCCTCATCTTCCAAAGCTAAACCTAGAAGCTGTCTCTTCAGGGAACAGACCTGCCCCCGCTCCGGCCCCACCACTCCCCCCGCCATATTTTGTGTGCACCTGTCCAGCAGTGCTTTTCTCAGCCACATTCCGTCTGCGCGCACACGTTGTCCACACAGCTGCAGTCATTATGGATGCAGAGCACGTTCTTTCTGAGGAACCAGATACCTGAGTCCGTTCCAGCCCTGCCTCTGCCAGCTCTGTGACTGAAGGCAAGCCCTTGACCTCTGGAGCTTAGTGTCTTTATCTGTAAAGTGGAGAGGCCGGGATAAGACACCACATCCATGGCATTCAGACTGCTTCATAGAGACCTCATATTCCTGCCTCTATATAGTCCAGGAGTGCCCAGCCCTTCTTGTTCCCACACTCAGCTTTGTTCAGAGCAACTTGATTTCATCTTTTTCATATACTGGGCTTCTGAGATTTAAAAGGATTTTAAAACATGGGAGTAGATAATGTCCAAGTTTCACTCCAACTCTAATATTCTGTGCTTTGGGGTAGAACTGTGGCTTGGTCATTTCTGGAACTCTTATCATGTCAAGCACAGCTAACCCTTGCTGACAGAGGTTATTACACATCCTTGTCATGGTCCTGAGGATCTGACATACATTATTCAGTTTAATCCTCCCAAGTGACTTGCCCCAGGATCCCACATACAGCAGAGCTGTATGACCTATGACAGGAACAGTGAACTGTAATGAACTACCCTAGGAAGCTAGGCAGGCATGAAGTTATACAGGGTTGCAGTGTAACAGTTGGCGGGGGGCGGGGTGTGCATGTGTGTACATGCCTCCCTCTCTATCCTACTGTTCCTTTCTTTACACATTTAAATATATAGATATTCCATGTGGAATGTCTATGAAAGTCTAAACCAGATCTGTCCAATAGAAAACAGAATGTGAACCATGTCACTTTAAATTCTCTAGCAGTCATTAAAAAGGCAAAAAGAAGCAAGTAAAATTAATTTTAATAGCATATTTTAACACAGTATATCCAAAATATTATTATTTCAACATGAAATAAATATAAAAATATGAAATATTGAAAAAATATTCTTTTTCAATACTAAATTCTTAAACTCCAGTGTGTATTTTATGCTGACAGCACATCTCAATTCGGACTAGTTGCATTTCAAGTGCTCAGTAGGCACGTGAACTATATTGGACACCACAGGTCTAAACCATCAAATGAAAAGATAAAGAAGAAACAGACAACTCGCCGTTTTTTGGGAAGGGGAGAGAGAATGAGTCACTGCCCTTCTACCCTAGGCTCATCGATTTCTCAGTCTTCTATCTCCTACGTTGTTCTCAGTCTTCTATCTCCTACGATGTCATCTTTTCTAGTTTGGGTGGAGGCTATAGAAGTTGGGGTCCTTGATGTAAAACCAATAGAGCCGATGTTGATGCAGCTGCCTGGACTTTGTCCCTGAATCAGTGACGCTTGGGTGCCAACCTGCAAATACAGTGTTTATCAGCACTGGCAGATCTTCCCCAACATGTCCTCTTTAAAAATTCTTGCACCTGGGCTTCCCTGGTGGCGCAGTGGTTGAGAGTCCGCCTGCCGATTCAGGGGACACGGGTTCGTGCCCCGCACGGGAAGATCCCACATGCCGTGGAGCGGCTGGGCCCGTGAGCCATGACCGCTGAGCCTGCGCGTCCGGAGCCTATGCTCCGCAACGGGAGAGGCCACAACAGTGAGAGGCCCGCCTACCACAAAAAAAAAAAAAAAAGTGCTTTCACCTGGAGCCTCAGTCTCAGCGATCTCTCACTCCACAAGCCACTTTCAGAAACAGGAATTGTTGCGGGAAGGAGCAACTTAGGAGATGTAGATACCAGGTAGCTTTATTTTAAAAAACAGAATTTTTTTTAACCACCAAGTAAAGTACGCTGGTAGCAGAAATGCCAAATGGCACAGAAATATAAGAACTGAAATTGTCTTTCCTACACTCCCATCCAAAATCCACTTCCCAAAGATAACCCCCTGGATATATTTCCAGATCTCCTTTATTGCAAATTCAAAAGTGTGTGTTTACAAATACATACACACATGCACACATCTGTCAGTTTCTCTCACAGAAATGGGCTAATACTGTACACCGTACTCTTCTGTACGTTGCCTTATTCACTTTATTTTGTCATGATATATTATGTCAGTTCATAGCGATCAAACTCATTTTGAAACTGCATAATTGTCAGCTCATTTATTTCATAGTTTAATTTCCCATTGATGGACATTTAGGGGTTGGTTGGTTGGTTGTTTTTGGTCTTATTACAAACAATATTGCAGTAATATCCTTGTGCTTATTTTGTGGAACATTTGTCCAAGTATTTCTGTATGGTAAATTCCAGAAGTGAAATTATAGGGTCAGATAACATGCCTATTTAAAATTCTGCTAGCTAAACCAAATTGCCCTCCAGCAAGCTTCAAGTAAACTCTGTTTTTACCTTAAGGTGGGAAATAGTATTGAGATTCTCAAAGATGAAGAAATATTGTCAAAAATAAAACAAGACAAGGCCTCTTACGTAAGCCTTGGCTTCCTCCTACCTCTGTTACCCCTTTTTAAAAATATTATCCAGAGGAAAACCTAAGTGACCATGGTAATTATAAAAGCTGCTGTTAAGTTGGTTTGAAGCATAAGAGACCTTTTTCAACTGTAAAATTAACTGTGGGTTTCCTTTTTATCAGTTGTGTACGATAGGAAAGGAATCAACCTCATTTTGTCAGTTAAAAAAAAATTATCTTAAGATAAATTCCCAGGCAGTTTTTTGGGCTAGTTTTTTCCAGTGCACAGACAGCATGTGGAGAGTAATGTATATTGAGTTTTGCTCTCCCTTCCAGGCAGGATGTAGAGCATGGGTCCTCTCTTCTTCCTTAGTCATCTTAGTCACCAGACCTATTCATCTTTACTTCAGATTTTGCCTTCTGGGTCTACTCATTGGAATAACTCTGGAAACCCTTGCATCAGCCCGGTTCTTGAAATAGGAAAAGAATCAGACTAATAGTCTCAGTTCTGCTTTAGTCAGAAAGTCTTAGGTCTTGCTGGTCACATCTTTCAGCCGTTGATTTGGATAACAAATATTTGATTTGAGTCAAGAAGCCACCCATTTTTTAATCATAAAACACTGGCAGACAAAGTAGCTATTTTATACATCGAAAGACAGTTCTTACCAGTCTAGTCTTTACTCAGTCAAAGGCAGACTTCTCATCATTGTCCCTGGCTCTCATAAACATGAGTTGCTTCCCAGCCCTACAAAATAAAAAGTACCAGGCCTGCACAAAATTATTTTAGCTGGCGCTTGGACCTCTGATCTGAGTTGAGTCCAGCCTTAGTAATGCCTTCAAAGCATGACGTAACATTACATTTGTTGCTTTATAATGATCATGCAAATTTACTGGACAAGACAATAGATACAGTGAATAGTACAAGGTATTTCAGATAAATGTAAATTTTATGAGATTTCATTGTATGCCTAAATAATTTTCCATAGAATGGTACTAAGGTGCTAAGTTACAATAAGTGGTACGGTGTGACAAAAGATTCTACTTGGTCTTGTCCTGTAGTGATAGGTTGTAGTGACAATCTTTTGGCAGTCCCATGTGGCCACTGCTATGGGGTCTGTGTCTGTCTGATACCCATGCTGCCTTGTTTTGCACTGCGTTTCTGCCTCCCATCTGGCCTTGCTATGGTGGCTGGAGGAGTTAATGTCTGATAAGACCCATACTTGGCTTAACTGAGAAGCATTGGGTATTTTCTCATAAAAATCAAAGATATTACCTAGCTCTCTTTTTCTCTTTTATAAATTTTTTTTTTGGGCTGCGTTGGGTCTTCATCGCTGTGCGCGGGCTTTCTCCAGTTGCAGCGAGCAGGGGCTACTCTTCGTTGGGTGCGTGGGCTTCTCATTGCAGTGGCTCCTCTTGTTGCGGAGAATGGCCTCTAGGCGCTCGGGCTTCAGTAGTTGTGGCTCGCAGGCTCTAGAGTGCAGGCTCACTAGCTGTGATGCACGGGCTTAGTTGCTCTGCGGCTTGTGGGATCTTCCCTGACCAGGGCTCGAACCCGTGTTCCCTGCATTGGCAGGCGGATGCTTACACTGCGTCCCCAGGGAAGCCCTACTTAGTTTTCTTTCTTTTTCTCCTTTCATCTTCTTTTCTCCTCTACCCCTCCTCCATAGTTCTCTCCTCCTCTTCTGTCCCTCCTCCCTTTCTCCCCTCCACTCTCCCTCTGTCATTCTTTCCCCTCTTTCTCCCAGTTTAACTGTGGAAAATACAGAGCATTCAACATGGCCTCCCATATATACCTTCTCTGATAATACGTGGTAGTATTGAGTTTCTGATTAACTGCTCCAGTTTTGCTAGATAAATTAAATTTGCAGGGATCCAGATTTACTCAGAGATAGGCTGAAGAGCTGTTGGCTACTTAGGAGTGTGTGTGCATGTGTGTGTGTGTATACGTGTGCACACACTTTTATAAAACTAATAATCTGAGAAATGTACTTCTGAATCTTCTTGTTTTCTTATAAACATTTTACAGACTCTTAATATGAGAAAAAAAGTGTTCCAGAGACAGCTACAGACATGTGGGCTGTATTTACTCACAAACTGAAATATTGCAAGGGACAATTCAAAGGTTTCTGGTGGAAATTAGACTTTACTACGAGCTGAATTGGATGCTACCAGCTCTTCTCTTATCACTGGCACAATTAGACTTTGCTGGACACTCTCCAGATCTGGGAGAAGATCCAAAACTTTGGAAGTTAGGCATCAGGAGCCTGTCAAATGTGTTTGTGCTATAATGTCCCACTGTTTAATTGGAAATAATTTTACCTACTAATATTTCAATAGTAAGAAGTAACTTGGAAACCAAATGCTATGTCCGTTTTGTCGGTCAGAGAGTCATATTGAATTCTCCAGATATCAGCATACAACAGAGTTAATTTCAAAGGCACTCAGTTAAACGGGATACAGCCCCAATTAAAAGTGGTACTGAACTGAAATACATAGACATTTCTCATTTTTATGTAAACTGATACCTTTTTTATACATTGCATATGAACAGTTTCTTCTTGTGTTGCATCTGTGAGCCCTCAATCAGAGCTCGTTAAAAGTATTAGGAGCTTTTAGTTTAAAATGATACCTATTGCCCCTCTCTGTTTCTTACTAAAAAGACAAAAACATCCAACACTCAAAATTAAGACTGGCAATGAAATAATTATCAAAGTTATTTGGAAGAATTTCCATTTAGCCAGAACTAGATTTAAAAGCCCATTTGGTGACTCAGGTTATGTTATGTGTACCTGGAAATAGTTAGACCTTTCTTTTCCTCCCTCATTCCCTTTTTGAGAAACACAAGGTTGATTACAGTTCAAAAAATGGTCAGCTGTTCCCACCACTGATCCTGTTGAGATCACCACAGTGGTATTGACTCCCCTCTGCCATCAGTATGATATCTCTTTCTCTCTCGGGTATGAGTACAAATACCAGAAAACCTTATGTGCAAAAAGGGATCAGGGGAGGTGACGAGAACAAGGTATTTAGTAGATGGAGACAGAGACATGAGAGCAGTATTAGGTGAAACATGTGAGATATTAAAATTGATCTAAGAGCTGCTCAGAGACCGTTATATGTACAGAACGAGTCAAAGTAATGTCTACATTTTGTTGACTATACACTGTTTGTCTGGGTAGATTATCCCTCTTAGAAGAATGAGAAAAACTAAAAGAATAAAATTCTTGTGACTTTTGAAAAAATACTACCAAACAAGCAAGTATTGATAGATAAACAATAAGGACCTACTGTATAGCACATGGAACTATATTCAATATCTTATAATAACCTATAACAAAAAAGAATCTGAAAAAGAATATATATATATATGCATATATATGTATAAATTACTGAATCACTTTGCTGTACACCTGAAACTAACACAACATTGTAAATCAACTGTACTTCAATAAAAATAAATAAAAGAGAAACAAAAGGCAACAAGAACCGAACATTCTGAAATGTAAAAACAGTAAACTGAGATGGAAAAAGAGATACATAAGATGTGAAATTAAAATGAAATCAAGTACAGTGGCACAATTGAAATCTGAGAGGAGGGAGTAAAAAGTAGAATTAATACTATAGAAAATGGAATCCTAGATGTAAAGACAGTATTGAGAAGTTCTCACAAAATGCTGATGAAAAGAACAAAAGGTTTTAAATGGTGAGAAAAGGACAAATATGAAGAATAGAGAATGGAATCTGGCATAAGAAATCAACAGTCTTAGTCTATGTTTTTGATTACTGCATTTCGTGAAATGCAGTAATCAGAACATTGACTAAGACATGACTTGAGTATGTGGATTAAAAGGTCTCACAATATTTTGGAGAAAATCATTGCAGAAGAGATACCAGTAGTTTGGGATGCTCAGGGCTGTGGGTACAGAGAACTCAATTTAGATAAGCTAAAGAGTAAGAAATTTGTTAGCTTACATAAACGGTGATTCCAGAGGTAGGTGAGCTTCAGGGTTGGCTTAATCTAGAAGCTGCAGCTCCATTTCTTTGAGACTCTTTTCTGTGTGGTGGCATCTTTGAAGACTGTCTTCCCTCATGGCAAAGTGGTATGGTAGTTCCAGGTTTTGCACCAGGACACTTGGACAGTGAACACATTCTTTTCTACCAGGGTTCCAAACAGGTGTGCTGAAATTCGTCCTCAGGACTGTTTATAACATATGCCTGCACTTAAGCCAGGGACTGACGCCAGAGAAGTGGAATTTGCTGATCAGATAGATGGTGGTCTGAAGAACATCAGGGTCTGTAACAAGGAGAAAGGGGAAGGTGGATACTGGGGAGGCGACCCATGGAATCCACTTGAGACCGACATAAAGCACATCCTGGGAAATGTTAGAATTGCATGGAGAAAGAAAAAAGCCTATGAAGACCAAATAAATGTATTTGAAAGCTATACAAAAAAGAGGGAAAATCAGGCTGGCCTCAGACTTCTCTTCTATTTGACTAAAAGCCAGAGGAGAACAGAGAAATATCTAAATTTGTGGGGGAAAGCCTATGACCCAAGAACTTTCTTCTCAAGTGACTTGTCCTAAATGTGTGAAGGCAACACAAAGGTTCCAATATGTAAGGATTCAGTTACTGTTTGTTTATTAAATACCACTTGGGAATACTTGAGTTGACTGAGAGGGATATCAGAATTAGCACATCAAGAATGGGTGACCACATAGCACAGGGAGATCAGCTCGGTCTTTTGTGTCCACCTAGAGGGGTGGGATAGGGAGGGTGGGAGGGAGATGCAAGAGGGAGGAGATATGGGGATATATGTATATGTATAGCTGATTCACTTTGTTATACAGCAGAAACTAACACACCATTGTAAAGTAATTATACTCAATAAAGATGTTTAAAAAAAAGAATGGGTGACCACAGGATGTAAATTGGTATAGCCACTATGGAAAACAGTATGGTGGTTCCTCAAAAAACTAAAAATAGAGTTGCCGTATGATCTAGCAATCCCACTCCTGAGCATATACCCAAAGAAAACCATGATTGGAAAAGATACATGCACCCCTATGTTCACAGCAGCACTATTCACAATAGCCAAGACATGGAAACAACCTAAATGTCCATCGACAGATGCATGGATAAAGAAGATGTGGTGTATATATATACATTGGAATATTACTCAGCCACTGAAAAGAATGAAATAATGCCATTTGCAGCAACATGGATGGACCTAGAGATTATTATACTAATAAGCAAAGTAAGTCAGAAAGAGAAAGACAAATACCATATGATATCACTTATGTATGGAATCTAAACTATGACACAAATGAACAAATCTACAAAACAGAAACAGACTCACAGACATAGAGGATAGACTTGTGGTTACCCAGGGGGGATGGGGGAGGGAAAGATTGGGAGTTTGGAAGTAGTAGGTGTAATCTATTATATATAGGATGGGTAAACAACAAGGTCCTACTGTATAATATAGCACAGGGAACTGTATTCAATATCCTGTGACAAACCGTAATGGAAAAGAATATGTATGTATAACTGAGTCACTTTGCTCTACAGCAGAAATTAACACAGCATTGTAAATCAACTATATTTCAGTAAAATTAAAAAAAAAAATAGAATGGGTGACCACAGTATGAATGGGCTGGTGAGATTCCCTGAGGGACTGCCTATAGGCACCCAGCTCTTCACAGAAGTTCTGAGAACCTGGCTTCAGCAGCCTTCACCTGTTTGTACTGGCCATACTAATGACCCCATAGGAATGTGGTCGGGCTAGTATAGTTTTAACAACAGCATCTGGATGAAGCTTAAAAGCAGACAATTTCATTATAAATTAATAGTCCTTATTATGAGAATAGCCCCGTAATTGGACTTCAGAAATTCCCCTGAAAAAGCTTCAGGCAGAGTGTACCATCAGATTTAAAAGTCTAATTAAATGGGACTAAAATTATGTTTCATTTTAGCCCACCTATGACTACAAAGAAACGGTTTCTAAAGGCCTTTAAAAAATAGAGAAGAGTAGGTCAAAGGAAAAGACTAAAGATGAAAATAGAAAGGGAGATGAATGGGATAAGAAACAATTATAAAGACGGAAAATGGAGTAGCCAGATTACAGTCCCCTGAGGAGGCACAAAGAGCAGAATTGACACTTAGGAGAATTGAGGAAATGATGCAAAAGGCAAATTTGGTTAAACTTTCAAGTGAGCGATATATTTCTTTTAATGTAATTTCTTACATTTTCCCATAACACTGCATTTTTTCTATTTAAAGATGATCTATATTAATACAAAAAAAACTGAATTGATCAAAATGTTCAACATTGGTGGAATTGCTTAGTAAATAACCATGTATCTATACAGTTTATGAAGATGGTTGAAATATGAAAGTGTGTGCTGTTGTTTTCCTAGAAGTGAGAGTGTTAGCGCGCATGTTATTCATGTCACTTGATGTCACTGTGTTGTTAATATTACGGCATCCATTACTCGTTGTTAAAATATTGACATGCTTCCAGTTTTACCATTGCTAAAAGATCCACAGCCCAGAGTACCCCCAGTTCCCTACATGCCCCTGCCTCTCTCCCCAGATCCCCAGGGCTTCCCTGGGATCCAACTGAAGGGTTACTGGCTGACATACCAGGGTTATCCAGAATCCTGCTCCAGCCCTTCCATGTTTTTTTTAAAAAATTTTAATATTACCTCAGGCTGTGGAGATGCTTTCCTAGGAATATCCATTTGCAGTAACTCCTATATTCTCTTAAATCCCCGGAAGTCATCCTCTGTTCTGTCAGTCGTTTCCTCCAGCTACCATTTGCTGATATATGGGAGATCATTTTTCTCCCATTATATCAAAGACCTTCCACCAGTTCCCAACCAGCTGCTGATTTTTATCCTGTTTCCCAGGCCTTAAAGGCTTCTGGAAATGGGTTAAAACTAGGAACTTAACATCTCACTGTGAAATTCTTCCTTTGCTTTGTTTGGTTTAGTTTTTTGTTTTTTTGAGGCAGGTGTTTAGCATTATCATTCATCCTTTGGCCATCTTGGCACAGAAATGTTCACCAAAAGTGGTACCCAGAATGGCCCCTAAATATGTCTAAACATGCCCCTAATTTGTTTTGTTACAATAGCAAAAGGGATTTTGCAGCTATAATTAAGGTTATGAACCTTAAAATAGATTATTCTGGGTTATCTGGGTGGGCCCAGTCTAATCACGTGAGGTCTTTTTAAAATTTTTTATTTTATTTTTTTGCGGTACGCGGGCCTCTCACTGTTGTGGCCTCTCCCGTTGCGGAGCACAGGCTCCGGACGCGCAGGCTCAGTGGCCATGGCTCATGGGCCCAGCCGCTCCGCGGCATGTGGGATCTTGCCGGACCGGGGCACGAACCCATGTCCCCTGCATCGGCAGGCGGACTCGCAACCACTGCGCCACCAGGGAAGCCCCTAAAATTTTTATTGTATATTGGAGTTTAGTTGATTTACAATCTTGTGTTAGTTTCAGGTGTACAGCAAAGTGATTTAGTTATACATATATCTATTCTTTTCCTATATAGGTTATAACAGAGTATTGAGTAGAGTTCCCTGTGCCAAACAGTAGGTCCTTGTTGATTATCTATTTTATATATAGTAGTGTATAAATGTTAAACCCAACCTCCTAATTTATCCCTCCCCCACCTTTCCCTTTTGGTAACCTTAAGTTTGTTTTCTAAGTCTGTGAGTCTGTTTCTGTTCATGAGCTCTTTAAAAGAGATAACTTTCTCAGGCTGGAGGCAAAAGAGATGGGACAGAAGGGGAAGTCACAGAGATTCCAAGTGTGAGAAGGATTTGACCCACTGTTGCAGCCTCTGAAATATAGGGGCCCATTAGAACCGGAGAGAGACCTCTGGGAGCTAAGGGTGGCCCCACTGACAGCCAGTGAGAAAATGGGAACCTCCGTAAAACAACCACATGGAACTGGACTCAGCCAACAACCCAAATGAGACGAGAAGCAGATCTGAATCTCCAGAATGGAACACAGGCCTGCCAACACCTTGACTTCAGCTTTGTAAGACTAAACAGAGAACCAGTGAGCCAAGCCATACCTGGACGTTTGATCTACAGAACTGTGAGATGAATCATGGGTGTTGTTTTAAGCCAGCAAATTTGTGATAATTTGTTGCAGCAGCAGTAGAAGACGAACACACCAACATATAAAATAATAGCAACACAACAGAAACAAAAACCCTACAGGATGTGATGGAAGAAACAGTAAACACTGCAGAGCACACGATTCAGAATGGCTGGGGAAGAGCTTTCTGGCTGGGAATGTCTACACAGTGAACAGCACCAGTTCTGAAGGCCAAGAGGGCCCAGAGGGATTCTGTGCTCAGCACTCAACTAAAAGTATACAAAGGATTGGGCCTCTGGGGGGAAAACACATATATCATTTTTTGTAAGAAAAGTTTTTTAGAGACTATTTTAACAAAGTGGCCTTGCACGGTGCTGTGATTCAAAGAGGGTGAGTATATTTGTAGGTTTTTGTTTGTTTTTTGTTTGTTTTCATATTTGTAGTAAGAAGTTGGTGAGAAGAAGAAATTATGCAAAGGGGAGATTGTTTTGACAATAGGTCCATGCTGTCCCATTTGTATTTTATTTCTTCTAGTACAACTGTAAAACTTTGACAAGCTTTTCAAGATGTGTTAGCGCAGTTCTGGGTGTTATTTTAAGGCTATTTACATAAGGCTTCAACTTGACTTGAAGGTCCAGTGAGTTGCTTTGTGATATGGATTACACTGGTCATATGGAAGTTTGCTAATATATGCTGTAATTCCAAAGGTAGCAGAGCATAAGTATTGACACTCTGGAGCCAGACTGCCTGGGCTTAAATCCCAGCTCTTTCACTGACTAGCTGTGTACTCTTGGGCCAGTTACTTAACTTCCCTGTGCCTAAGTTTCCTTTACTGTGAAAATAGTAAGTATAATAATAGTATATTGTGAGAATTTAATGTAAAGTGCTCAGAATAGCACCTGGCACATTGATTGTCAGCAATAAATGTTAGCTATAATTATGAGTGTTACGCTTGCCATATTCCTGAAACATGGAAACATTCCTGAAATTGGGTCTTTCTGACTCCTTGGATCCAAGAAACAGCTGAGCCCAAGGATCCCCCAACTGAGGATGACCTACCCATCCTGTATCAGCTGGCCAATCCAGGAAATCCAGTTAGTTACCTGGCATCCCTTTCTGTCCCTGCTTACTGTCATTTTCCACTTCAGATTAGTGGGGCTTTATAGATAATGTGGCGTTATAGCTGTATATTCCTTACCAGATAAATCTTCATTTGTTAACACCTTAAAAGAGCATTCTCTATCTGCCATTTTATGGAATGATGTTTCATAAGATGAGATAGCAGGCATGCTGTGGTCTGGTAGAATAATATTAAAATAACTTTGGAAATGCTAGGTTTAGTTTCCTTACTCAGGACTTATCAGAGCCCTTGTTATTAATGTGAATTTTGAATGCCCGAGGATATATAGTGCATTGCTCCCCAAACATATTTGACCATGGGACATATTTTTCAAGATATGCCTCTTAGAATTTTCTAGAAGTGTTCTACACATCCAGTTTGGGAAACAACTGCCCTAAAATATAAGCATATTTTACCAAGATTATTTAATATTTAAAAATTAAGGTTTTTATGCATTGTAGCTTGTTCTAAGGGAGATTTTATCGTTCCAGATCCCAAGTACATATGTATCTATGTATGTATATCCAAATTATACTAAAGCAAGGGAGAGTCTAATTCTTATTTTGTAGATTAAAAACGGCCTTACTAGGTCAGATTCATGACCTTTCCCAATAGTCCTTCTTTGAGACAGAATAATGAAGATCTCATTGTAGGACACGATCCTCCACTTGGCAAAGATGGAGTCATCAAATGTGTATTGAATTGGGCAATCCAGGTCTGTCATCCATAAATTTAGTGAGGCCCTTTTTTTAAAAAAGTTTGTATTTTCAGCCAGCACTGCTTATTGAGATGGTAACTTCTATAAAGTTAGTACCCTCTCTGTGAAGAAATTCCTTTCTTTTGTTCTAAATTTACCTCTCCCAAATGTTAAGGATTGCTTCCTTGGTCTGATATTCAAGATAAGTGGACACAACAAAGTTTCCTCTTACTGATTTTGTAGACTTCAGCCTTATCCCCTTCTTGGTGTTTTCCTTTCTAAACTAAAAAGTCCTCATTCTTCAGTCTGTCAGTTGACTGACACCAAGAACTGTGAAGGATCTGAGATTTTACACTATTGCAAGCTAACAAATTAGCCTGCCACAGTTTCATGGATGCTGGCAAAAAGCACAAGACTCTTGGGTTAGAGACACAGGGTAGTTTATTACTCACTGCAATAACAGTAGCTAATTACATATTTATTATACTTCCTGGTTTAAAACCTATTTGTCCCATCACTCATGAAACTCTGGACCATCTCTATTTTGCTCACCACCGTATACCTAATATCTAACAGAGCATGGCATGAAGTGGGCACCGAGTAGATAAATAATGAATGAATGAACATGTTACAGCCTATCTAGCTCAGAGCCTATCATTCTGAGTAGCTTGGCATAAAATGGGCCAAAAGCATTATTTAGTCCACGCCTTCCTCCAAACAGTTTTGCCATATTTCTTCCTAGTCACACAATCTCAAATTTTTTCTTCAGTGAAGTTTGTTTTTTTTATATTCCCAGAAAACACTTAAATTTTACTTTAGAGTTGTTACATCATTTTGCTAATTGGAATGATGTAAGCATATTAAATAGATACTAGTCCTAGCATTGTTTCTTTGGGTAATTCTAATGTTTCCACTTAACCCACGTGCATCACAAGGAAATGAAACTTACTGAAACCAGGGATTCGGATGGTTTTTCAAATATCCTTTGAAAAGCTACGTGGTTAAGATTATTCTGGGCACTGTGGGAGACAGCAAAGAAGTGAAAGATCGCGTCTCACTTATACATGCCAAGATCTGTGGCCAGGACCTCAAAGAGGTTAGAGTCTATATGAGCAAATAAGAAGAATGGACTTGATGTGTTAGCACGTAATATTGATAATAGTAAGCAAGCAGCGTTAGAATTTTGGCATATGTGAGTGCTGAGCTACGTGGTACAGATTTAAATACCCGCAAGAGCTTGGAAGAGTTCGATATTACTCTGAACTGGACTAGAATACTAGAGACTTCATGAAGTGAGCTCTGAGCTGGATTTTGGAGCTCTTAGATTGGATCTTTAACAAGAACTTCATTAGGCAAGCCACAGAAATAGCAGTGTATTCTTGGAAAAGTGAGCCCTGGCTGGAGTGGTAGGTGTCCAATGGGAAATAGTGTCTTTTGTGCACAGTCACCATTGAGCTATAAGAACTGCACGCAGCCTTTATGTCTCCTTTTCCATTCAGTTTAACTGTGCGTAACGAGGAAGCCACACCTTTGGGCAAATACAGCCGGGATGAGGGGGGCCAAAAGACAGAGCCCTTCTAAGGAGGATCCATGAAGTAAATAAACTCTGAAGGAAAACCTTGGAAGGTCATCCAGTATACTCATAAATTCCAGCTATTACCAGAGATGAAAGGGAAGTGAGAAGAGCAAGGAACAATAGGCAGGGGTGTTCCCTGGTCCCTTCTAACTGCCTGTTTACAGTAGGGGAGGAGCGGCAGGGCTGCCCAGATGGCAGAGCCAAAGTGAGAATGAAGCTTCCTTGCCCTAAGACCTCTTTAGGAAATCCTGTTTGTGCCGGTGGCTTCACTGCAAAGTAATCAGGAGCTCTCCCTGTGTTATACAAGCTCACTTCTAAAACCATGAGCAACCACGGTTTCTAAAGAGTTTGAAATCTCATTATCGTGTCCATTCAGCAACATAGAAACTGTGTATCAGGTGAGGCTTGGATCAGACCTTATTTTGCAAGCCTTTAACTTATCTTTCTTGTGCCACTGAAATGCTGGTAACACAATAGCTTAACAAGAAGATAAGCCTCATCTTTTTTCCTGTGTGGGTATGTTAGGGAATGATGGTTTTGATGGCCTTTAAAAAGCAGGAAAAGGCAAAGCCCCATGATACCATTTCTTTGGCATTGCATTACTTCGGTAAGAGAATTATCTTAAAAGCCTGGGAAATACAGCTTAAGATTGTTGAGAGCTGGGTAAAAACAACCTCGAATCCAAACCAGATTAACCAAAAGGTCCACCCCCGAAACGATCCATTTTTACATCCACACTTGGGGTCTGCCCTGTTCTCCTCTTTTCCTTCCACCACTCAAGTGCTTTTGGACATAGGGGTGGACAACCTACTTTCCATGCCAAGCCTCATGAAATGGGATTTGTCTTCCCTCACAGACAGGTGGCCAGGCTGTTACAGAGAGGGCTCTGCCCGGCTGCTGTCCTCTCTGGGTACGCGGCACTGTGACTGCTCAGCGCCAGGCCACATATCTATCTGACCCCGCGGCCTCACAATCTGGAGGCCCACGTTGGCAGCCTTGGGTGGTGACAGCTTCGGTCAGTTGGTGTGGAGTTGCCCTGGCAGACAAAGGAGAGCAGGAGAGCAGCTGCCCCGCGTCACTTCTGTGCGATAGAAGAAACCTCTGAGGTCCTGGGTATTTGTAAAACCGAAAATGGCTGCCCCAATAATGAGAGTACTGGCCGTCCAACCTCTGGGTGCACCAGGGCTTGGGAGAGGAATTTGGGCCTTCTCAGACCGTACACATTACTTAATACGGCCTTGTATACTTACTCTATGCATCAGGAGCAGATTTCACAAGGCTTTTTCCTGTGAGACTAGATGAGTCATTAGGGTTAATTATTCAGTAGTTAGAGGAAATATTATGATGGAGAAAAAAATAGACTTCTGGAGGCCAGGAAGTGGAGGGTGTCAGAACTTCAAATTGCCCCATGAAGAGAGTAGGCAATCATTTTACTGCAGTCTTTGTACACAGAAAAATAATCATGATTTGAATTCTCTAAACATCAAAAATATCCCCGTCTTAGCTATAAATGGCCTCCGGTTCCAACCCCGTAATATATCATTAGGGAGTATCTCTTCTCCCAGAGAAAATACAATTGGATTCTAGTAGAAAAGGACCCTGGGTCTTCTGTGCTATTGCCTTCAGCAGACTCTACCGAATCTCTACTTGTGACATGATAAAATTACCATTCCCAGAAATAGGAAAGAGGCGGCTCAGAACTCCCCAGTGCTGGTCCAAAGAGCCTTTTGGTTTTGAGTGCCTCATCTGACCACTACACAGCGTTGATAGAAAAAAGTCTGGACTCAATTCACTGCTCTTGCCTTCCACTCTCCCCCAAGGGCCCACGTGAAAAGCAAGTTTGGCCTCATTTCCTTAGGATCCCCTGGGCCCAATTCTTTTCTTTCATCATCTTTCCTAAAGCTGATATGACAGTTCCACAGGGAAGAAACAAATAGTACACTTGGATGAACTCTGCAAAATGCAAAGAGTTTTTCTCTTGTCCCTGATTCTGAAGTATTTCTGTATTTAGGAAAACAAAAATGAGGATAGCTCTAGACTGAATAGTAAAATATTGTTCATATCATATTTGTGATTTTTAAACTGGGTAGAGAAAGTATTAGTGATAAAGCATATGGATTGTAAGGTAGTGGTTAATCTGCTTAAAGGAACCCAAATTGTAAACACCCTTGAAAAGTACTCCAAAATTCCACTTACTACCAGAGATGAAAGGGAAGTGAATAGACGTCATCAGCTCTGCTTCTTCGGTGTCATCCTCTAGGTTAAATGTCACCTCCTTAGAGAGGCCTTTGCTGACCGCTTTATTATTCTTCACCAGAGCATCTTATTTTCCTCATAGCACTCACCGCTTATTTAATGGTTGTTTCTCTTTCTTCCTACCTGAACTGTAAGCCCTACAAGGTCAGGGACCACATCATTCAATCATTCCTGCATTCCCTGCACTTGGCACAGTGAAGAGCGTCCCAGACCCCCACAAGTGCTGAAGGAATGAATGAGCTATTGAAGTCCTGTGTGGCAAGCTTGTTCCATGTTCTTAGTGGACTCACAGTTCCTTGGGATCACCTCTTTCTTTTCTCAGATTCAACTGAAGAATGCTACTTGGTCTCAACACTCAGCTTACCAGGGTGGTTCCCATTCATTAATTTTTCTTTAAAAAAAAAAACACTGGAATTTTTGTTCAGTCAGAGTCTCAGGTCCACTAATAGTTCCATATCTGAAGGATGCAGTGTAGTGAAGGGGTTGCAGGAACCAGCTTTGGAGCATCTAGTTTTGTCTCGGTCGCTTCTTAGCTGGGTAATGGTGGCTCATTATTAATCATCTCTCCACCTCCGTTTCCTCAACTGTAAAATGAGGATATTGCTATAGACCCGTCACCTAGTGTTGACCTGAGGTTAAATAAAACAGTGCATGTAAAGCAGTGAGCTTTGTGTTTCACATTGCATATGCTTAGTAAAACTTAGCCCCTATTATTTTGTTCATACTGTTAAGTTACCTTGGTGTATCATTTTTCTAGAACAGGATAAGGAGTGGCTCCTTGTCAGAGGTAACATCGGACATTAGAAGAATCCAGAGCCACAAAGCCTAGGACCTGGAGTACTGGGATCCAGGCAGAGCCTCATGCCTAAAGGCACAAAGCCTGAACTTAGGTCACAGCCGCCTGGGCGGTATGGCCAAATGACTCAATATTGACGTAATGACTAATCGTCGCAGGGCTTCTTGTGTCTCTTCCCCTCCACCCCACCACAGTCACCACAAGGCTAGAACTGATCCTGGGGTCTGGCGAGAGGCTGAGCATACAGTGAGTTTCAGCAAACCCTTCCAATAAGATTGGAGAAACCAGGCAGGGCACTCTGGGCTGAGGGGTTTGCTAACTCCTTGACAGGGTGGAATTGGGGGCTCCTCTTTTGCTTTCCTTTGTGCCTCACAGAATCCAGAGTGCAGTCCCCAATGGCTGTCAGAGAGTCTTGTTCTGAGCCACAGGAGGAAGTGCCTCACACCAGCTCATAGGGAAACTCCAAACAGTCAACAGGAAGAAAATCACATATGAAAATTTTTTTGTCTCACCATTTTTCTATGCAGTAATCTGAGGGGGGAAACAGGGAGACATTTGGCTATGAGACATTAATTGAACAGAATGTACTTTAACTGTTCCCTCTCACATCTGGGGTTGTGTGGCTGGCTCACTGATCTCAATCAAGAAAAGAGCAATGACTTATGCATTTAATGATCTTACTGGACATAATTGCCTTTCATACTGATTTGTAAGGCAGGTGCTCCCCTCTCCCACTTCAGTTGGAACTCAAAGAGGAGCCCCACTGGTTTTAATATTCTGAACCATGTAGGGTCAGCAATCTGGACTTTTAAAATAAATGTTAACATTATGTATTGTGTTCTTTCATTTAATAAGAGTAATACATGGTTATTGTAAAACATGTTTTTAAATATGAGTAAAGAGTAAAAGATAGGCCTAGAGCATCTTATTGTATCAGAAAGTAAGAAAATGCTAAAAAAAATAATAATGGTAACATGTTAAAAGGGCACGGAATCTAGCTTAAAGGGACCACTAGACAATTCTGAAACAATTTGAGCATTAAGGTATATAATTATAGTAATGGATTAAACCCATTGAATAAAACAAAAATCTGTGAGTCCATACTTAAAAATGGATAAATGAAGAGAAGAGAAAGCTCTTTCTTACAATAAATGCCAACTAATAAATGTAGACAGAATGATAGAGTTAGAAAGGCATCAATGGATGCTAAAACTCTGAGTGAACATATTTGATACAGATCAAGAAATTTATCTGATCTCAAAATAGCTCTCTATAAGATACTTATTTTCTTAAGGTGTGGAGAAAAGAAGAAAGAAAAATAAACCATAAACCAGTGACCAAGAGATGACCATTATTAATGACTTAAGTGTCTTTCAGTCTTTTTCTATATGCTATAATGTTTTGATTTTCTTATAAAAATGAGCTCATGCTTTTTTGTAACCTGTTTTTCTCGTATAAAATATATCATGATCTTATTTATTTGTATTTAAATATTAGTAGGCAAGTAGTGAATATTCATTGAGTGAACTAGCTAGTGGTAAGCAGCTGCATAGCACAGGGAGATCAGCTCCATGCTTTGCGACCACCTACAGGGGTGGGAGGGAGACGCAAGAGGGAGGGAATATGGGGATATACGTATGCATATAGCTGATTCACTTTGTTATACAGAAGAAATTAACACAACATTGTAAAGCAATTATACTCCAATAAAGATGTTTCAAAAAATTCACAAGCCTTTTTAAAGCAAGGTTGTGATGTACGTTCTTTAGTACTAATTCCTGGAAGTGGAATAGTGAGGTAAAGAAGATTCAGAACCCTAAGTCCTCTGATGCATGGAGCCAAAGTGCCCCCAGAAAGATTTTTCTACTTTATTTTCCCACCAGTGGTGTATTAAACACATGCCTTTCAATACATTTTAAGGAGGAAGACTGGGATTAATGTGTATGAAACACCCAGAGTAGGACCCAACAGTCATTAAATCAGAAAATAATAGTCATTCAAATCCTCTTCTCTCCACGTGTAGGTTAGATTCTGTCAGGACCAAAAGATGGGGATCACTAAACAGTTTTCCAAAACCTTCACTCTTACGGCATGGAGTTTTTGTTAATGTGGAAAGCTCCAAGTTGGGGTAAACCTAATTTTAGTTGAGCCACTAAGAGACCATATCATACACCAGACCATCCTCTTCTAGTCTTTTTTTTTTAAAATATTTATTTGGCTGCGCCGGGTCTTTGTTGCGGTGCGCGGGATCTTTTAGTTGTGACATGTGAACTCTTAGATGTGGCATGCGGGATATAGTTCCCTGACCAGGGATCAAACCCGGGCCCCCTGCATCGGGCACGTGGAGTCTTAACCGCTGGACCACCAGGGAAGTTCCCTTATCCTCTTCTAGTCTTTATCAGAAAACCCTACCACCTGTGCTAGACCTGGAGTCTGCTATGTCAAGGTAAATGATGAAGAGAAAAACCTGGTTCCTGACTGTGATAGGCCAGCACTGAGCACCACTGTTATCAACACAGAACCTCCAAAAGGCCCTCTTCATTTGGACTTTGATGCTGGCTTCTTAACACACTTGAACACCAGCATCCAGTGCAGTTTCCAGAGGTGACAGGGCAAGGTGCGGATGCACACGCACTCCATGGCAACTGAGCAGGTTGCCCTCTTATGCTCGTTGGTACCCATGGCAACCCTCACCAGCTGACGTAAGGCTCCAGCTAGTTGGAGCGGAGATTTGCATTTCCTCCTGATCCATACCTGATACTGATTATTAAGGAGAACCAAGAAGAGGATATTCAGAGAAGGACCTTTGGATTCAAAAGACGAGAAATCAGTAAAGCTATAACCATGATATGGATTTGCTTATATTTTCCTTTTTGGCTTCCACTGGCTCACATGTTCTCAAGTGATGACAGTTGGGCTGATTGAGAGCCGTTAGTCAAATCCAGTAATAGTATTAATCTGTGGTTGGAAATGACTGTTAAAGTAAGTGCCAGGCTATTCAGTTGTGGTTTTTCTTCCAGCTTCCAGTCGTGCCAGGCTTCCAGCGGGAGGAATAGAGGCTGTGGTAAAGGAAACCGTTGATAAACGAAAGAAACCAGAAACTGTCACTACCCATAACAAGGAAACAACAAAAAAAATTACAGAAAAGAGGGGGAGACAAAGGAAATTGTACAAAGCGGTTTAAGCCTGCAATCTGATGTGATCATTAGGCATGAGGCTAGCGTGGTGGTGCCTCAGGCACTGACTCCAATTTTCCAGGGAGAACAGGAAGGCTATAAGTACCAAGTAACACTGCTGAGCAAGAAAGCTTTTCGTAAGGGAAGAGAAAGACTGGAGTTTAAATGAAGCTATTTTTATCAGCTTCCTAATGTGCTCCTCAGACCACTGATACACAAAAGGAAGCTAGGGGTCTGGTCACCAAATTATGTCAAAAGAGCTTACCCCATAATCCTCTTGACTGAATTTTCCAGAACAAATGTTTAATAATGTTGCACCATTCTTTAGTTTTCAAGAAATGCATGTTGTAACTGAGAAGTGCTTAGCAGTCAATGTCTTCTATTTGCTGTTTTTATTTCGAGAACTTTAGACTGGCAGCTCGCCATGTGTGTTCACCAAAGCTCCAAGATGAGTTTTTTTTATACTTTATTTATTTATTTTTTCAAGCTGACACAGGGAATTTATTTTGTAGAAAAGCAACATCTAGAGAATGCCATACAACCCTAGTACGTCTAAAGTACTATATATAAAAATGACAATTGCTCACAACAACAACAGTGAAGCGTTGAAAGATACCAAAGTACTTTCTGAATCCAAGAAATCAAATTATAACCAGTATGGTTTTAATGTCCTAATATATATCAAAATTCTAATACGCTGACATGTGGTAAACCAGATAACCAGAGCATCCAGTAATGTGACTTGGGTGACACGTAAGTTAACCTGGAGACATCCAAGTCTTTTGACAATACATAAACTTGCTCTTACTCATCTGGTAGATCTCCACACAAATATTTTAAAATTCCAGTTTCTTGGTCAAGTGATATATTTTGCTTGAGTTGGTTAAATACATTTAGACGTCTCGATTATACAAAGTTAAATGTACAACTAAATTAGTAAAAAGTGCTGAGATTTTATGGCAGCATTAATACTCTGACAAAAATGTTTATCAATGTACTCTATACTCGATATTGCCTTTTTTCATTTAAATCTAAATTTTTCCCTTCTGTTTTTAAACAAGTTTTGTGATTTTTTTATACAGTTTTTTCTCTTTTTTCCCCTTATTTCTTAGCTTAAATCCAGTTTAAGCTTTATTGGTATCTTAGGCTTCATGTGTATTGTTACTCCTAAGCACCAGCAGTTCTTCAGAGGCCTAAAATCCGGCATGGGAATTATTATATTAAATTAGTTCTAGGAGGGCTTCCCTGCTGGCGCAGTGGTTGAGAGTCTGCCTGCCGATGCAGGGGACACGGGTTCGTGGCCTGGTCCGGGAAGATCCCGCATGCCGCGGAGCGGCTAGGACCGTGAGCCATGGCCACCGAGCCTGCACGTCCGGAGCCTGTGCTCCGCAACGGGAGAGGCCACAACAGTGAGAGGCCCGCGTACCACAAAACAAACAAACAAAAAAATTAGTTCTAGGAAAAACATTAAAGACATTTTTTTCTGAAATATACAGAACATGTCATGCCAAATCTCGTTTATACAATAAACCAGTAATATTGGTAAATTGCATATACAGCTTATATTCCCAAAATAAAATAACTTAAATACTAAAATGTACCTTTATGTTACCACCATAACTGACCTTATAAGCATAACAAATGTCAATATCAATATAAAAATCACAAAATCCACTAACCTTAAATGCTACGTATCACAGCATACACACTCATCTCCCTATGACCTGTTCAAACTACAGACAGCAAACTATAGCTTTAAGCTACTCTAGCATTTACACCCTAACTAGAAATTTATACGAAACAATTTTATGTTCAATTATGGAAATAGCAACATAATTCCAAAACCCAAAAGTATCCCAGCATTCTGTAAAAAGAAATATCCCCAGCGGCTACATCCATGGTCACTAGCATCATTGTGCAGCGTCTCAGGTACCATGTCAACCAGAGCCACATATGTGAATAAGCCCGCAGTAACTGCAGATATCCACATAGAAACAGTTTCAGCATAATGACCAGTGCAAATTCCTGTTGCCATTCCAAGATACGCCAGCATGGCTGACAGAGCATTATAAAGAACAGCCTGCTTAACAGTCATGCCAACCTTTAGTAAAACGGCAAAGTCACAACCATCCTGTTTACAAATCCACTGTATACAGTTGAGTCGAGCAGTGTGACCATTCAGGTTGGTAATAACAACACTTTTCTGAGGGTCGTAGAGCACCACAGAACAGGACATGCCGAAGGCCAGAAGCCCTCCGGGCCCAGAGCTCCAGCTCAAGGCTCCCCGCACCCGGTTCGGGCAGCAAAACACGTGAGAGGTCTCCAGTACAGGTGCCATCATGTTGCTGGCTGGTTAGCAGCCCTTTATATACTTTAAAAAAGAAAGAACTGTCAGTAAATATGTATTCAGTGAACTGAAAAGTTAAATGGTTCTATAAAGGAACAGCAGGTATAAGTTCCAGAGTAACATCAAAGAGCATCTGAACATAGTACACCTGAAGCATTTCACTGTCTCCCAACAAGAAAACAGCAATTTTCATTGCTACCATGTTTCACATATTGCACTTTTTTTTTTTTTTTAAAGACAGCCTTGCTCTGTCTTTATTAAAGATACAGTAAGACACAGTTGAACAACATATAGCCCTACATCTTAGCTTTGGGATATGCCAGTGGTTCCCAAACTTTGTTGCACGTTGGAAACACTTCGGGATATATTTTTTTTAAATACTAATGCCTGGCTCCTACCCCCATACGTGTTAATAAGGGGTACAAATTGGGCATCAGGGTTTTTTAAAGCTTCTACCAGTGAGTCTAATATGCAGCCAAATATGGAAACCACTGGGCTACCTACTTATCCAGTGAGGAAGGATGCCAGTTGGGGAGAAGCAGAGTACTTACTATAACTTGGTCGAATCCCTTAAGAAGCAGCAGGGACTCTGTGATGGGAAAGAAGCTTTAGATAGCCTCCCAGAAAAGCCTGAGAGGAGAGACAAGAGTTCGGTATCTTTCTGGAAAAAATCAGATCCACAGAGTTGAAAGGTGGTGATGATGAATCAATTTTGACATTTTGTGCTACTTAAGGTAGAAGGGCTTAAGAGGTAAACAGGAAAGATCAACAGGAAATACAGAAAAGTCAATTACATTCTTAAAATAGTAGATGGTAGCTGTCTTTTAGAGTATGTGTTAGTTTAATTGCCAGCCTTGGATGGGTTATCACAAAATGGAGATTAAGAAATACTTCACATTATTACTGAAGAGCAGACATAGCTTTTTGAAGCAGTTGAACCATCATGGGATAAACTAGTGCAAACTCTTTGCCTTCTCTGCTTTTTACTGATTGAACATAAGCTTCCAGGATGCCCCTGATGAGGAGAAGCCACTGGGAGAAGCGTGCGTGGGACCACTCGGCCCTCTGGAAGGGGGATCTCAGCTCAAGGCGTGCTCTTGTGAACAAAAACTGAATAATGATGCTGAATGGAATAATGTCCCCCAGTGCAGGGCTGCTGGCCACGTGTTCACTTGTCTGGAAGAGCAGTGGTCTGAATGACCTCAGCATTCGATAGGACTTTCCTAAATCAGATACTCTTCTGCAGAGGTCTGGTCCAAAGTGGCTAAGTTGCACCGGGATCCGAAAGCCCCTCAGCAGCTAACTCCATGGAGCCAGCGGCCCCACCCATTTTTTCCATTTTTGATTATTTCTAGAATCAGGATGTAAATTGGAATCAGTTGGTAGCATCTTAGGTTCAATGAAAGATGGTGGTTCTGCTTAAAAAGCAAAAGTTAGTAATTTTCTGCATATCATTGGTGTCCAATGGCTGGTTAACTCTGGGAGTCAAAAGACAATTTTAAGCACTGGTAGGGAAAACGCATTTAATTTATGGACTTTTTTTCTTCCGGTTTTATTGAGATATAATTGACATACAGCACTGTGTAAGTTTAAGGTGTATGCATAATGATTTGACTTACATGCATTGTGAAATGATGAGCACAGTCGGTTTAGTGAACATCCATCATCTCATGTAGATACAACATTAAAAAGTAGAAAAAAAATATATTTTTTCCTTGTGATGAAAACTCTTAGCATTTACTCTCTTAACAGCTTTCATACATAACTAATTATATTAGTTATGTGCTAATTATATTCATTATGTTGATGAATAATTATATTCATAATAATTGAATTATTATTCAATTCAATAATTATATTCATCAGTTATATTCATCATGTTGTACATTACATCCCTGGTACTTATATGTCTTATAATTGGAAGTTTGCACCTTTTGACCACTTTCCTCCAGTTCCCCCTCCCCCGCCACCCTATCCCCACTCCTGCCTCTGGTAACCACAAATCTGATCTCTTTTTCTATGAGTTTGTTTGTTTGTTTTTGAATAAAATTGACCTACAATACTATGTTAGTTCCTGGTACACAACATAGTGATTTGTATTTCTCCGCATTTCAAAATGATCACCATGATAAGTCAAGTTACCGTTAGTCACCATACAAAGATATTATGTAATTATTGACTATATTCCCCACACTGTACATTTCATACCCATGACTCATTGATTTTGTAACCGAAAGTTTGTACCTTTTAATTTCCTTCACCTATTTTTCTGCTCCCCCCAACCTCCTCTCCTCTGGCAACCACCTGTTTATTCTCTGTATCTGTGACTGTGTTACATTTGTTCTGTTTTCTAGATTCCACATACAAGTAAAATCATGCAGCATTTGTCTTTCTCTGTCTGACCTATTTCACTTGGCATAATACCCTCTAGGTCCATCTACGTTGTCACAAATGGCAAGATTTCATTCTTTTTTATGGCTGAGTAATATTCCACTGTGTGTGTGTGTGTGTGTGTGTGTGTGTGTGTGTGTGTGTGTGTGGACAACTTCATTATCCATTTTTCTATCAGTGGTTACTTACACTGCTTCCATATCTTGACTATTATAAATAATACTACAGTGAACATAGGGATACATATATTTTTTTGAATTAGCGTTTTCATTTTCTTCAGATGAATACCGAGGAGTGGGATTGCTGGGTGATATGGACTTTTTAAATTATAATTTAGTATGTAAGTGATGGTCCTTGGGGCATTCAAGGAATAACCTAAAGAACCTAAGGCTGAGAGTTAGTGTTGCCCTCGTTGGTCACTGCCCGCCAATGGCGATGGCAGAGCGGGACAGGGGTCTGCCCAGCCTGGATGGTCCACACAGGGTGTGTTGTCCTGCCGCCTGTCAGAGTCCACGCCTTACAAAGCAGGACTCTGAGGCAAACCCCACATTTGCTCTGAAGTGTCCTTCTATCTGGGCACTGGCAGAACTCCCAAACAAGTGGGGAAAGGTACCAAGTTCATCCTCAGATGAGTGGATCAGTTAAACATGAGACAGTAGAACATTGTTCCATGAGGGGCCGTGGGATTGGTATGGCTGCGTTCCCCAGCTGCTCCATGCTCAGCCTGCAGACTCTTCCCTGGTATCGAGGTCTTCCTGCTTTCAGGTGCCAGGTTTATCTTTTAAAATAAACCATTTATTTTAAAAATAGTACTGATGCTAATAAAATAATAAAATAAAAATGCCAAAGATATGCTAAATATATAGTATATTTTGGTAAATTAATAAAGAGGAGCAGTTCAGTTACCATATAAAATTTAAATTTAAATGTCTTTAGACTTTTTAACATGCAAAACCAGAGTAATCTAAAGTGTGTATTAGTTTTGTGCTAAAGCTGTACAACTTGAAAGTGCGTTTTATGAGCAAGGCATACAATGTGCATTATCAAACTATACCAATATTTTATTTTAAATATATTAGATACTCTCACCTATAATGCTTTGTAAGTTTTAAAGGGCTGTACTTAATTAGCTGAGATGAACGCAGTACAAACTTACAAGTTTGTAAATTTATTTTGGGCCTCACTTTTTTGTGTACTTTCCCAAAATACGGTAATCACCTTGTATGTGTACCATTGGGTTTGCTGTCTGCTGTTTATTACCTAGTAGATGTTAGAGTTTTACAATTTGATATTTGATCTTAACCTCTCTAAGCCTCAGTTCCTCCTTTTAAAGTGAGGATAATGCTATGTACTTAGCAGAGTGTTTTTACAATTAAATGAGATAATACATGTAGAATAAAGCAGCTCCTGTTCTATTAGATGTGCTAGGTAATAGGTAAGTTGCCTCTGTTATTAATAGCCATCAGTGTTGAAGAAAAGTTACCTACTTAACATTTTTTAGGTTGCACTGGTTTTTATCTACATAATTTCTTTAAGATAATGGTCTTAAAGGCTAAGGTTTCTTATATACTTCCTTAAAGTTCCTTTCAGTTTTAATCTAGCCAAATGTGGTCAGAAGTTTGTTTATAGGTTGAAAGAATCTAAATTCCACTTTCAAGGAAAATGTGTCCCTCAGTTACAGTGCTAGGCCTACCAGTGATGATCAAGAAGTCCAGATGATCAATAAGTAATTATACTTTATAATCAGAAAGTAGACATTTATATGCTTAATATCTAAAACTGACCAGAGTATTTTCTGAACTCAGAACCCGTTTTTGAGTAAATGTTCATATGCAATTTAAATCTTCCATTTAGTTAAGAAGTGTGTGAAACCTGATGTAACCTGACAGCCCCTTGTGGCCACATAGTCTTAAATATATAAAAAAATACCTCCCAAAGCTTTTTTTTTTTAATGTCTATATATTCATCTTTTTCTAAGACCATAAATTTAGAGATGGCAGAACATGACTGGATTTTTACTTCTCATTTTTAACAACCTTTATTGCATTGTTCCTCTTAAAAAGTAATATGTTAGCAAAATTTTAGAAAGTTAGATTTAGGAAAATGCAGAGAAGCAAAAAAGACAGGGTGAAAATTACCTGTAACCCATAAATAGGTAGCATATATCATAACATTTTCATTATATCCTTCTTTCTAGTCTTTTTGATATATATTTTTATACAGTATCAATATGTTTTATATTACGTAAACATTTAATATATATTTCCAGTTTTTAAATATATAAATTTATAGTAATTATTACTGTACATATTTTTTACTAGTTATTTCCTTTGTATGACTGACAAAACTTTATGCCCATGATGTCCTCCTCTTGTAGTTGTAAAGTCAAATGCATGGTGGATAGAGTTGTACCTCTCTAGAGAATGTGTACTGCAAACAGATCATAACTAGAATATGCCTTTAACCTCCTCATTCTTATAAGTTCATTTGTTTCATAAATAAATTAAGTAAGGCCAAAGATTGACCTTAATATCTCTTTTGTAACATATTTTTAAATGTGCTATGGTAGATTGCATTTAAATATATGATATAATAATATCAATAAGAAATCATTAAGAATATTGATTCCAGCTTTTGTACTTACCACATATATGACTGTGTCTGTTAAAGTTACAAAATCTTCCTGAGCCCCAGCTTCCTCATCTGTAAATTGAGGAGAGTATTGCCTGTGCTTCAGGATTGTTTGTAAGGATTAGAAAAATATGTCTTACCTATCGCTCCTATCCCATTTCATTAGGCAAAATTATCTGGCTTTGTTTGGCAATTGAGAAGTAGAAATTCACAGAAGTATTACCAATGGTGAATAAGCATAAAAAGTGTTCAAACTTACCACTAATCAGGGAAATAAACATTCTAACAAGAGTTTATTAATGCATTCAGAGAGAGAGGGTATTTCATTTACTACCGTATTCCTAGCATCCAGAACAGCATCTGGCACTCAGTAAATATTCTCTGAAGGAATGAATAAATGAACAGATGAATGAACAAAATATCAAACCTTGAGCAAGTCATTTAATCTTGCAGGACCTCAGTTTCTTCATTAATATAAGGAAAAGACCATATTCAAGCTCAACTGGTGGGGGTAGAGAGGAATGCTCTAACTAATTAGCCTTACTGCCATGGGTACTGAATAAAGAAACACATTTTCCCTCATATTTGTCATTGTCCTGACTACATCATCTTTAAAGTTTTCTGAGCCAGTGATCTTGGTAAGTAGCACAGCAGAATATCATGGGTAAATTACATTCAGAGATTTGGTCCAGAGGTAGGGCCAAAATAATAGCACTGAATTTTTCTTTGCATATTTAGCCATAATGAAACAAGGAAAAGAAACTGCCAGTAGGGAAAGGGGTGGGGGGGGGAGAGGGTGGGATGGAAGATAATACAGTATGAAGCAAAAAGGAATAACTTGGAATGAGTTAGAGTTCATCATATTTGCTACTTTTTCTTTTTGGAGTATAGTTGATTTACAATGTTGTGTTAGTTTCTGGTGTACAGCAAAGTAATTCTGTTATACATATATGTTCTTTCTCATATTCTTTTCCGTATGGTTTATTACAAGATACTGAATATAGTTCCCTGTGCTATACAGTAGGACCTTGTTGTTTATCCATTCTATATATAATAGTTTGCATCTGCTAGTCCCAAACTCCCAATATATTTGCTACTTGATTGGCATTACTTTTACCGAAGAGCTAATTTTACTTCCCAGCAGTTCTGATTTGTCCACCTAGTTTATTATTTTTGCAGCACATCTGTGGTGTACAGTGGGACAGAAGCTGTGATATCGGTTCTTTAGCAGATGAGCAGAGGTTAAGTGGCTGGCCTGCCTGCACTCAGTGATTTGTTAATCAGTTACAGAGCCAGCATTAAGAGCTGGGTCTTCTGTCTCCTGGGTTATATACTCCTTTCCATTGCACATGGCTCAGTGCTTCTGTCTTGTTCTGAAGAAGGCTCTACAGGGGACACAGCCTTGCCCGGTTCTAGAAATAGCATCATTACCTGACAGGTTGGTCTGCCAGGATGACCATTTTCATGTATTTAGGAGGCTAGGGTTTAACCATTTTTTTCCCAAGAGGAAGTAGCCATAACCATGCACCAAAAATAACACCTTAACTGCTAAATTCTGCTTAGTAGGTGGTTTCCCAGAGATGATCCAATGCAGTGAGTCATCACTCTGAGCTCTCATTAACACACTATTTCTCTTTTTCACTAACCTCTGGTGCTTTTGGTTACGTGTTTTTTAACCTTTAGAGCCTTTCTGAGAGGCTCACAGTCTTCATGCTATGCATATAAACCATCCCCCACATGTCCCTCTTTTCCTTCTGCTTCCACTTTTCAAATCTAAGTTAACCCCTGATTCAAGAGAACAGTCAGGATCATGACCTCAGACAAAAGAGCAACAGTTTCTCCAGTTGGAAGCAGCTCCATCTCGCTCCCAGTAATAATAAAAAATGTAAATTAATGTAAGCAAATGTGAGGGACCCATATCAAGAAAACTATAAAACTTGATTGAGAGATATAAAAGACCTACGTAGATGTAGCGAATATTTGAATATTGGAAAGATACTACATTTTCCTGAAAAGATTGAATATTCAGAGGATACAAGATCTTTCCAAATTAATTTATAGGTTTATGCAACTTCAATCAGAATCCCAGTAGGATTTTCTAAAATGCATTTGGAAGAGCTAAATTGGTGAAAATAGCCAAGCATTGTTTGAAAAAAGTTATAAAGGGAACCTCCTACCTCCAAACACTAAAATGCATTATGCAGCTACAATAATAAAAAAATTTGGTTCCAGCAGAAGAAATGACAGACATTAATGGAACAGAATAGAGAGCCCAGGAAAAAACTCTAATTTAGGAAGTGATATAATTTATCATAAATCACAAATCCTGGAGGACAGAATAGCTTGTTCAACAAATAAGATAAGGTGACTTGGTTGACTCATTGGGGGAAAAAAATGGTAATCTGATTAGATTCTCTCTATTCTTTACCACAGAGCAAGTAACAGATGGCTTAAAGACTTAAATATTAGTAATGAAACAAAAAAAGGATAAAGAAACTATAGAAAATATTGATGACCCTAAAATGGAGATAAACTTTCAAGGCATTAAAAAGTCACAAAGGGGCTTCCCTGGTGGCGCAGTGGTTGACAGTCCGCCTGTCGATGCAGGGGACACAGGTTCGTGCCCCGGTCCGGGAAGATCCCACGTGTCGCAGAGCGGCTGGGCCCGTGAGCCATGGCCACCGAGCCTGCGCGTCTGGAGCCTGTGCTCTGCAACGGGAGAGGCCACAACAGTGAGAGGCCCGTGTACCGCAAAAAAAAAAAAAAAAAAAAGTCACAAAGAAAAATATTATTATATTTTTGTAATATAAAAATATTATATTGACAATATAAAAATTGAAAACTTCTGTTCATCAAAAAATAAAAATACTGCAGACAAAGTTAAAAAGCATATGGTAATCTTGGAGAAATTGTTTGCAATGAATATGACAAAGGCATAACATCCTTAATGAATAAAGAGCTCTTAAAATTAATTGGGAAACCACTAGCACATCCCAGTGTAGCTGTACCACTTTCCTATCACATTATGTACATGACAGTGCTACATGGTTTTTTGTTGTTGCTGTTGTTGTTAATTTTTATTTTATTTTATTTTTTTGGCTGTGTTGGGTCTTCATTGCTGCATGCGGGCTTTCTCTAGTTATGGCTCGCGGGCTCTAGGCAGGCAGGCTTCAGTAATTGTGGCTCGCGGGCTTAGTTGCTCTGCAGCATGTGGGATCTTCCCGGACCAGGGATCAAACCCCTGTCCCCTGCATTGGCAGGCGGATTCTTATACGCTGCGCCACCAGGGAAGCCCACTACATGGGTTTTATAAACAGAATACAGTTCAGATGACACAAGTGAAAGAAATAAAGATCTTATTTTCCTTTCACATACTCTTTGTTCAAAGGCAGTTTAAAGAAACTACACATTATGCTATAAATACTTCAGGACAGTTTGTCCACATTGACACTTCCATTTCCTAAAATGAAACCCTCGCTGGCCCACAGGGAGAAAAAAAAGGCTGGCTTTGTTAACCAGCTTTATTTCAACAAGCACATCCATATGGTAAGAACTTCCTCTGATGAGTCATCCACAGTTGTCAAACACCAACTTTCCTTTGTTTGACCCATGTAGAAATAAGATCTGTGGAAGCATAACGCAAGAGCATGAATCATTTAATTGTGTTTTATTCCTATCTGAATTTGTCACAAACAAATTTTGTGACTGTCACAAACCCGCTATGTCCACCATGAAAAATTGCATTCTTCAAATATCACTGAAAAAAAATCCTATTCAAATGGGTCTGTTCTGTCTAGATAGTCTGTGAAATTTCTAAGGAATGTTGTGGGCTTTGCTTCCTGTGCTGAATTGTTGAGTTATCACACATTACTGGATTCTACCCAAAATGTTCTGGATAGGAATATTATATTCATACAGGATACCAGTTGTCTTTCCCATTTAGAAAGGAATAAAGGGAAAGGTTTTCCTGCTCCTTGTTGTAAGATATAAACTCTAAAAGGGTAGGTAGAAATGTGTGTACAAATAACATTTTATTAATATGTCCTTGATTTTTTTCTTCATAGAGGCTTGAGTCATATTCAGTCCCAGCTTTGTTATGACTGCTAACCACTGTCTTGTCTTTTTGTTCTTATTCAAACCAAGGACTATATAGCCAGGATTCCGATCCTGGTCTGGAGTATGGTGCCATCTTTGTTTGAAAGAGAAGAGACCTTTAGAGATCCCATCTAATCCATTTGCATCTAAAAAGAGAAAAGAAATGATGCTGTTATTTCTTCTTTTTACTTTTGTCTATTTTCCAGACTTTCTACAATGCATATATATTTCATAATCAGAAAAATTATTTTTTTTAAAGTAGCCACCCATCATTAAAAATATAAATGCAATAAGTAAGCCTTTTAAAAAATTAAGCTGGCTCTTAGGTCAGTAAAAATTTATCCTGAGAAAAGAAACGCTAACTTTTGTTGACTGATCCCATTAATCTCTCAGTACTAGAGACATGTAGACAACCTCACTGACATTCAGTGACCAGTGCCCATGTTTGTACGCTAACCAGATTTTTTTTTTTTTTTAAGGAAAAAATGAGAAAATCAGTTTTCCACTGTTTGGAGTATTTTTAACCGATGATTGAATCCAATTTGAGGATATTTTTGGGTCATTTGTAATACTGTATGAGTGATACTTTTGGTTCCCTCTTGAGCAAAGCTGCTTTTTTGTTTTAAATAAGCCACTTCAACCAACAGACATGTCTGTTGCAGAAAATTCCTAGTGATTATGTTCCCCCAAAATCAACATTAAAACTTTTAGCCTTGGATTATGCATCGTTTTGCTGACAGCTGGCTGATGTCAATATTAGAGTGTTTGCAAGAGAGAGCATATGCATATGAGCATAGAGGTGATCATAATTATATACTCAGAGACACGCCCACATTAGAGCCCATAAAACTCTCTTTGGCAAAATTGCTGTGTCAAAGACAAGACCAGTGGATTCAAAGATTAAAAGTAAGAGTGTTTGTTTTGTTTATTTATTTATGGCTGAGTTGGGTCTTCGTTGCTGCGCGCGGGCTTTCTCTAGTTGCGGTGCGCAGGCTTCTCATTCTGGTGGCTTCTTTTGTTGCGGAGCATGGCTCTAGGCATGCGGGCTCAGTAGTTGTGGCTTGCAGGCTCTAGAGCACAGGCTCAGTAGTTGTGGCTTGCAGGCTCTAGAGCGCAGGCTCAGTAGTTGTGGCGCACAGGCCTAGTTGCTCCACAGCATGTGGGATCTTTCCGGACCAGGGATCGAACCCGTGTCCCCTGCGTTGACAGGTGGATTCTTAACCACCAGGGAAGTCCCAGTAAGAGTGATTTTGAAAGCCACATATTGGTTACCATAGTTTAAGTAATATTTGTTATTGGAGTATGTCACTATTAGACGAGCTTACTTTAACATTTTCTAACTTTTACTCCTTGTGTATTGCTTTGATGTCAGCCTATCAGAAAGAGAAAACTTGGCTCACCTGTGTCACCTTGGTTCACGTGGCTAGTCTGTTTTACATGGTATGTGTTGCTGATTAGTCACAGTACTCTCTTCTACTGCACCTATATAGCCCTTCAGAATCATTCTCAACCTAGCTCACAGCCTGTTGCTACCAGTCAGCCTGGACAAGACGAATTCTCTTTGTCATCCTAGATGTGTAGTAGCTCCACCACAGTCTCTATTGGTGGTCTCCTCTTTAGACCATGTACTTCCCTCAGACTATTACCTTAACCGTGTGGATTAAACCACAGGCAATGCTCTTTGCCTAGGCAAAGTGTATATGGTTTTACACGGTCTTTTGCTAACACAGAGAAATAACAAGTTGAATTATGGTTTGTGGAGGGAGCTACAAATGGTCTAGTCCCTTATTGCATAGAAACAGTGAGTTATTAGGAAAGACAAGAATGAAATCTGTCTATCTGGACCACCTTCATTCTTATTGTTTTGAGAGATGCTCATCTAATATTTTAAAGCCATCCTCTGAAATAACAAAAACACTTTTCTAAAGATTACTCTTTTTTTTTTTTTTTCCAATTTCCTTTACTATAACTTCTTGTACTGGGTCTCCTGGGTAGGGTGACCAACCATCCTAGTTTGCTTAGGACAAAGAGGTTTTCCTGGATACAGGATTTTTAGTGCTAAAACTGGGACCATCCTGGGCATACTGGGCCATTTGGTCAACCTTTTCATGGGTGCCCTACCCAAATAACCAGTATTGAGGAACATGGGTGCTAAGGTTCGCACTCATAGACCAGCAGCCCAGATATAGGTTTTCTTTCTCTCCCAGGAAGGCACAGTATAAAGAAAGGCTAGGAATTGTGGGACAGGGTGGTTTTATTATGTGATATGGTGAGGTTCTAGTTTGCTTAAGTGATGGCTCTAGTTCACATTTCTGCAGAGTGAAGGTACTTGATAAGCCCTGGGCCCAGTAAGTAATTAAAGCCTGACTAATCAGTCTCTGGCACTGATTTTGTTAGGTGTTCCTGGTAATCTCTGATAATCTATTCTATGTCTCTACACGCCACCATCACCCTTGCCCCAAATGATCTTACAGCATGTCATCATTAAAGGTTTTCAATACCAAGCCCAACTTAAAATATAGTGCATATTATTACAGCTTGAATTTCCATATGGGAGGAGGAGAGTCGTCCAAGCTCTGTGGTTATGTGAAGAGACAGAAGACACCGTTCCCCAGGGCATTGAACCAGAGATGTCTGACTATTAAAGAAGCTTATTGCCCATAGTGAGAGAGGTGATTCCATGGAAGTCCCTAGACCCGGACTTGTCTCAGTTTCCTAGTAATTAGTAATACTAATCCAAATGCTTTTCCCTTGCAACATATCACTTCTTAGGTTTGACTCAGATTTCTTTTTCTGGTTCTCAAACTTTGTTTCAAATGCAAAGTTACTTAGTACTTGCTAGTTGTCTGACTTTAGGGTTAGAGTGGGAATGAAAATGCAATATTATAGTTAGGAACCCAGGCTTTAGAAAGTGTCCACTACATGATCATTTCTTTCCTGCCTTAAGAACTCCCCTGAGCAGCGTGATTAGAGAGCAAGAGATAAGGTAGGCATTGGAAGAGTAATAAACATGTAATTTGGCAAGAAAAATTATCAGAAAGTTTATTAAATGAATACCTGAATCCCAGGCACAGAATGAGACACATCCTGCTTGTTGCTCCTATTGGATCAGAACATGCCTGCCCAGCTTTCTAATTTTAAAGGCATGAAAGGTATTGTATTTAGTAACATGAAGAAGGAAGTATTGTAGACTGAATGTTTGTGTGTGTGTCCCCACCCCACCCCACCAGAATTCAGACGTTGAAGCCCTAAGCCCCAATTTGATGGTGTTTGGAGATGGGGCCTTTAGGATTTAATTAGAGTTAGATGAGATCGTGAGTGTGAAGCCATGATGAGATTAGTGCCCTTCTAAGAAGAGACACCAGAGAACTCGCTCTTTCTCTACCATGTGAGTACACAACGAAGAAGGTGGCCATCTGCAAGCCAGGAAGAGTCCTCGTCAGAAATCAGTCATGTTGGCACTTCATTTAGGACTTCTTAGTCTCCAGAGCTGTGAAATAAATTTCTGTCATTTAAGCCACCCAGGCTATGGTATTGTTATAGCAGCCCAAGTGAACTAAGACAGGAAGAAATAGCACTGGGAGAAGAGAAAGGCAATTCTTTAATTAAATAAGTATATACAAGAAATAATGATTTCTGGCAAATGGTAGATACTCAACATTTGTTAAAGTGATCAGAAATTATTTTTTTAATCTTAATGACCACTGAGGCTTCTTGAGTCATATATGAAATTGACTAAATCAGTAAATATATTAGTTTGTAAGTTTTGTAATGTTTCAGAAATCTCAGGTGGTTTGGTGAGCTCTAGTTTAATTTTAATTGGCAATTTTGAATTGAAACCCGTTGGGGTTTTCCTCTCTTTCTTTTTCTCTCTCTTAAGGAAGTTACTCATAGTCCAGTAAATATGAGTCTTCTGTGGAGAAATAAATTATTCACAGTTGGTAACAAGCAAAAATTAATTCAGCTATTTACTTTTAAGGAAATTACCAGGCTCAGAGTCCCCTGCTATGGACAGATATGGCAGCACTCTCTAACTTGTGTTCATCTGGTCTTTGCTGTAAGTAGCACCTTCCTTCCCTGGTAGAGGTTTTTTTCTGTCTGTCTGTGTCTCAGTGACAGAACTTCATCTCAGATTCTTTTTGCCCCAGTCCTTCCCTTTTATTACTTGTACTTGTAATCTTTTCCCTCCTGTGCTCTTTCCCACCAGCCCTTCTTCCTTTCTGGACTGCTCTCCTTCAAGCTTCTCTTTCCCCTCCACACCCTCTTTAATCCCTCACTCTGTTTTGCCTTGCTACACTTTCTCTCAACACTTTTGTTTCTTTGTCTTCCAAGGAGCCCTTCCCTGTCCTGCATACTTGGGTAAAGTAAGCCCCTGAGGGCAAAGTTCCTATCCTACATGCCTCTTGCTGCTTCTCTGCTGGTTTAGACAAGACTTTAGATTTAGGGGACTAATTGTCAGACCACCTGGTTTTTAAATACCCATTATTTGCACATATTGTCTAGTGCCACAGAGCAGGTAAAGCATAAATGGATGCAACAATGTAAATCAAATCCAGTTTCAGCTCTGGCGGTGTATACATCTATTCATATATATGTATCTGTGCAAACACACATGCTCACACTTGAATTACCCAGAGGTGAACCAAGGAAGCAAATTTTGAGACATGAGAGACTGAAGCTTGTGGAAAGAAGAGAGAGGAAAGCCTTCTTCATAGAAGGAACAGTAACCATTGAGTATGTATTTAATGAGTGCCAATTATGGACAGAAAGTTATGTGCTCTAGATATAGAAGCAAGTAAAGGTTGACCCTGTCCTCAGGGAGCTTCCAATTTTGGCTGTAGAGACCAGCAAGTAAGTGAGGAATAGAAGTGGGTTGGCACAGGAGTGGGGAATGAAGAAGTGGGGTGAACAGATCACGTACATGCAGTATATGGCAAGTAGCCGTGTTGGGGCCTTTTCCTTCTGATTTTAAAACTAACTGATGCTCATAAAATGGTGAGTACAGAATAATAGAAAAATGCAGGAAAAAAAAAAAACCAAATCACCCATAATGTCACCATCAGAGGAAAGCATAAGATGGTTTTTTAGACTGTCTTTTTTTATCCATACACATTTTGGGGGTTTATTATTTAATCCTAATCTGATAAATCAGGTGTTGGGGAGATTCAGATCATATTAGTAGATTATTCAGAACTTCCAGAGCACATCTCTCCAAACGGGTTCTTGATTGAGTATATGGTAGAATAAATGTTTGTCACTGTACTGCAATACGATGTACTTAAGCCTTTCATATATTTAGGCCTAAAGCAGTTTTCTTAGCAGATTTTTACTGTCCTGAATCTGTAATGTTTGCTTGGAAATATAATTTCTAAACTACTTTTTTTAAAACAGCTTTATTGACATATAATTCACATACCATACAATTCACCAATATAAATTTCACACTTCAGTGGTTTTTAGAGTAGTCTATCCAGAGTTGTGCAACCATCACCACAGTCAATGTTAGAATATTTTCATCACCCTAAAAAGAAACCCCATGCCCATTAGCAGTCACTCCTCATTTCCCCACAAGGCCCCCGTCCTAGGCAACCACTCGTCTACTTTCTGACTCCATAGATTTGCCTCTTCTATATATTGGAATATATGGATTCCAATAAATGGAATCATACAATGTGGTCTTTTGTGACTGGCTTCTTTTACTTAGCATAATGTTTTCAAGGGTCATCCATGTTGCAGCAGTGCTTCATTCCTTCTTATGACTGAATGATACTCCATGGTATGGCTGTACCACGTTCTGTTTATCCGTTTATCAGCTGATGGACATTAGGGTTCATTCTACTTTTTGGTTATTATGAATATGAATATGCTATGTACATTCATGTACAAGTTTTTGTAAGGACATATGCTCTCAATACTCTTGGGTGTATGTCTAGGTTTACTTAACTACCTTTTTTTGCATATTTTTTATTTTATATGTTATTTTTATTTTATTTTAAAGGAACACATCTAAAACTAAATTAATTATTTTCCAATTTCCTCCTCCCTGTCCCCCACCACCGTCTCCCCACCTTTCTCATTCAGCCTGGCTTTACTAGTAATGCAAACTTCAAATCATGCTTCTCCTTCCAAGTCCCGTTCAGTCTTTCACCAAGTTCTGATCCCCTTCTGTTAAACATCTTTGCATCCTGGCCCATTTCCTTGTCCACCTAGTGCAGGTCCTTGTCATCTCATTCATGGCCTGGCCTTCCCATTGGCATCCCCAGCGCCATCTCCATCCCGGCCAACTGGCCCAGTGAACCTCTGTCACATTAATCTTTCTAAAACACTGCTTCTATTTGCTGCTCATTGGAGTCACACAGACCAGCTTAGCCTCTTACTGGTCTGTGTTTCCTGGAATCAGTTACTTTACTTCTCATTGATAAAAGGAGGTTAATCAGACCACCTCCCAACATTCTAGTAAAGATTAAATGATTGCCCTGGGCTTTCAGCTCCCACCAGTAAAATTAGAGAAACTTCTCTACTTCATGACCCTGCATTTGTATATCTTGTCTCCTGTGGAAGCAAGGATCATTATGGTAGTATGTAGTATAGGTATGTATATTTATTTATAAAGTTATAAATTTGTATTTTAATATAAATTTATAATGAACTTACACTATTATATAAATATATAATAATTATTTTATTATAATATAAATGTATAAAATATATATTATAATTTAAATGTATGTTTATTATATATTTTTAAAATTTAGTTATTTTATTTATTTACTTTGGGCTGTATTGGGTCTTCATTGCTGTGCGCAGGCTTTTCTCTAGTTGCAGCGAGCAGGGGCTACTCTTCATTGCAGTGCACGGGCTTCTCATTGTGGTGGCTTCTCTTGTTGCGGAGCGTGGGCTCTAGGTGCACAGGCTTCAGTAGTTGTGGCACGTGGGCTCAGTAGTTGTGACTCGCAGGCTCTAGAGCACAGGCTCAGTAGTTGTGGTGCACAGGCTTAGCTGCTCCGTGGCATGTGGGATCTTCCCGGATCAGGGATCGAACATGTGTCCCCTGCATTGGCAGGTGGATTCTTAACCGCTGCGCCACCAGGGAAGCCCTGTTTATTATATATTAAGACCATACATTATACAATCTAATTTATATTTAATATTTATTTGGGCGGGGGCGGGGGGGGGAGGGATAATCTCCTAGCACCTAATGCAGCCCTTTGTGCTTAGTAGGTGATCACTCGATTAGTGTTTACAAAGTAAATCAATTAATTGATTTTCTGCTTAATCTGGTTATTTGAATAGGTGGTAATTGTAAGGTGATAAATTGACATTTTTAACTTAACAGATAACAACTTTGGAACTGAACATGGGTTACAAGTATTAAAAAGCAAACATTCCCCTGGGTAATATTTTTCGAAAGGTCATTTTATGAACATGGAAAATTCCTCTGCTAATCAAGAAAGATAGCAGCTAAAGCATAGCTGCAGTTCAAATGCAGGTTACAGAGGTGTTCTATAGGGTGATCCATGACTTCCTCATCTTTTTAGTACAATGAAAGTACTGTAACTAAACAAAATCTTTCATCTTCCATGATGCATGAATCATTACCTTTCTATAACAGGTATATCAGCATACACGTCTCATCTGCTAGAAAACATACCCTACTTTTAATTGTTGTTTTGCACTGTCCATTAAGATTATGAATAGTATTTATATGTTCTTTTAGTTGTTTGCTTTAAAAGGCATGAGTCCGAAACTTGGTCCCCTTTGTAATTTGACCCAAGCAAATTCACTTCACTGATAAGACAATGGTGAGTGAGTTGTTTTGCTAAACCTACATTTAGAATTGCCAATTCAAAATGAATTAATGTTTATTGGAAATTTTGACATTCATTCTTTCTTTTCTTGATGATAAAGGTATAAGGATTCTAACAGGTGTAGAGAATATATATAGTGACGCCAGAGGAAGGACTATTAGGTTTAAGTTTGACTCGAGCACCCACCACACAGTGACAGATGTCCTCTTCCTTTCTTGTTCACCATGTAAAATATTTTACCTTATCATCTGTGTGTAATAGCGGCCAGGAACCAGAAATATCTACCATGTATACGTGTGAGAAAGTGTGTATATTTAGCTGCTGCATATTATAGGGCTATTATAAACTGGACATTTTACAGAGGCTAAATGACTTTCTAAGGTCATACAGGGAGAAGTGGCTGAGTAGGGGTTCGGTCACACCCAGGACAGTCTATCACCAGAATCTATGCCCTCTCCCCAGTCGGCAAGTATCCTGAAAAATCAACATGTTGCGGGGCGGGGGAGGGGGGGAATGTTAAGGTTTAACCTCTCACAGATTTAATAAAGCCTTGGGGAAATCCTTGATTAAAACCCCAAGGTCTACACTTGTTTTGGCACAGCAGTGCCTGAGGTGAGGTGAGAAGAGAAATGACTCTGCTGTGGTTTGAAATGAATGCAATTTGCCATTGTATTTTGCAGGAATCTCCCTTTGGTTAGGAAAAAAGAAAAAAAAAAACATGTATAAATGAAAATGTATGTGTTTCATAGAGTTTATTTTATCAGCATTAACTATTATCAAGTATAATGGTGAAGAAAGATATTTGAGGAAAATACTTGGAAATAACCTAAAATCCTCTTTCGTAAAAACATAGCAATGTTCAGTTTCAGATATTGTCCCCCAAATATTGCTTACCTTGTCAAATAAGTTGCCTTCTAAGGGGAGCATGGCAAAGTCCTTCCAGTAGGCTCCTCTGGAGTTTATGTGGGAATTCATAATAGAAAGAGGCTCAGGGGCATGAGAGACAGAAGGAGGGTTTCTGCAATAGAATGTAAAAGTCCCAGAGAGTGTGGAGAAAATCTTCTGAAGAATAACAACAATCATAAGCAAGGGGAAGAGAAAAGAAATGTAGGTATAAAATGGGAAATGGATTCATGATACTCAGATTCAACAAAGGTCTTTAGCAATAATGTGTGTGCGCTGTTACCCAGCCACTTGGTTAAACTACTGAAAAGTATCTAAATGAAGTGATTAATTGTAGTTTTTGATGTAGTAAAATGCATAAAAGTTACTGACCTTCAGTAATGTTCTGTATAATAAAAGGATTTTTTAACGTGTTAATTCAGTAAAGCAATTGCAGTCTTCATTTTGGGATGTTTTTGGTAGGAGTGATCTTTCCATTTTATTATTTAACCCCCCAACCCAAATATGTGTATATAAGAATTTTTTTAGAAATATAAAAACAGCCCTCAGATTTACTGTCTTCAATAGAATATCTCTGTCGTTAACTGTATTTTTAAATAATTAGTTTAAAAGAATTCCTGAGTATGTCACCTGGGAGGCTTATGTCTAAAAACAGACAAGATAGGATAGCTTTGTGGACCTTCTCCCTGCAGTGACTTTTTCTAAAAATGCATGACGTTTTATCTTTGATGAGGCTCTGTCTCATGATATATACCAGAGCATTCCTCTTCCATCTTCCATCTCCATGCGGGGCCTCTGTACCTAACATCCTAGGATTACCAGGAGAGGTAGATTCTTAGGCAGTGGGAAGAAACAGAGTTTAAAGTTATTGTGAACCTCCTCAGGTTGTCTCTCTCTGGCCATCTCTATCTCAATCTCAGTCTTTCAGTCTTTCTGTGTCTTTTATTCTCCGCCATTTTGCTCCTTCAACCCTCTACTTCCTTCCAGCTCAGCTTTATGTCTTGATAATAAAGAACCAGCCAAGTCGGACTCATACATGTGTGTGTTTTAGCCAAATCATCCCTCAATTATACGGTTATTCCAGGCAGTAGAATTAAACTCTCCCTCATCACTAAACCAAAGAATATAATCAAAGATTATGTTCATATTTGTCCACCTAAAATATGCCATAAATTATATGAATTGAAGCCTCTTTGGCTCAGCTAATATGGGGGAGGAAGAATATTCAAAATAACCTCAATGAAAATCCCGGTCCTGTGTGCTTCTTCAGTTCATGGTGCACACATACCTGATACAGCCAAGACTTCTTACCAAAGAGCCTTATTTAAAGATAGAATAAGGTCCTTAGGGTGATCTTATTCTTACGTCTCCACACTCCACCACAGTACACCCAGGAGTTCATCATGATGAAAGGTTTCATCTCTCCTCTAAATCCATTGTACCTCTCCATGCTCCTTACGTTCATAGCACCCACTATCATAAAACCAGCTCATACAAACTATTCCAACTTTTCAGCTGAAAACTGAATAGATGGTTCTAAGAGTTTGATCAGATTCATGACCAACCTCTTGGTCAGCTGAGAGTACCAGTTCCAATTAGGCCTGTTGTCCCCTTCATGTGACCCATTTCTCTTGTCTTGTGACTATGTCTTTGCATCCAAAGATCCATTTTATAGGAGCTAATTGCATGCAGTCAGGGTTCAGTAGCTCTTATAACTCAAGCCAACCCACATTTGCTGCAAAGACAAATTAATAGACCCCAGAGTCACATACCAAGTCTTCCTAAGGTGGCAAAAGGCAATCTGAGTGCTACACCGAATTGCAGGCTCTGAGTTTCTAGTATCCCCTAGCAGGTTTTACTGAGTGTTCACAGAAGAGTGGTTATGATTCAGACCTTCTGCTTGCTGCCCTCATTAAAGGAAGCCAAACTGATGGGCCAGTCCTAACTCAGGGATGGCAGGCACATTTCATATTGTGGGCCAAGTCCAACCAATAGAGATACGACTTCAGGCTCTTGCAGTATGGTAGACCACGTGACTTGAAAGTCCTCTGCTAAAACATGTAGCAAATGTAAGATAAAATAGAGCAAACTTAAATGCATAGCAGAACTAGCAAAAAAGTTAGAATATTGCCAAGGGACAAAAACAAGAAAAGAGCTCAAAACCAAAACAGTAGGGACATGAGCCACTGCTGCAGCTGAGCTTCAGGCTGGGGTCTCAGTGCCCACCCCAGGAAAGAGATGTTCTTACGCCTTTGCCTGGAGACATCCATTCACGTTAGTCTGCTTTGTTTGTTTCCCGATAGCCATGCCAACATATTTATTTTAAACTGCTCCATAATCCTCACAAGTAATTTCACTCATGCTTCTGTGGATACCAGTCTTCTTCATGAAGGGTGCGGGGCTTGGCAATGTTTACATAGCGACTTAACCAGCTCAGCAGATTAAACTGATGCTCTCTGTTCCCTCTGTGCTTACTGACCTGGCACACTCACCACTCCAGCCATTTGAGATACTTGCTTAGCAAGAAAGGGTCATTTGTGTTTGTTCCCAAACCTCATAATGCCGGCTATATTTAGTTTTATAATTTCATACTTTATTTTATTTTTAATTTTTTTTAATTTATTTTTGGCTGCGTTCGGTCTTCATTGCTGTGCGCAGGCTTTCTCTAGTTGTGGCGAGCGGGGGCTACTCTTCGTTGCGGTGCGCGGGCTTCTCATCGTGGTGGCTTCTCTTGTTGCGGAGCACGGGCTCTAGGTGCACGGGCTTCAGTAGTTGTGGCACGTGGGCTCAGTAGTTGCGGGCTGTAGAGCGCAGGCTCAGTAGTTGTGGTGCATGGGCTTAGTCGCTCCGCGGCATGTGGGATCTTCCCAGACCAGGGATTGAACCCACGTCCCCTGCACTGGCAGGCGGATTCTTAACCACCGCACCGCCAGGGAAGTCCCAATAATTTCATACTTTAATATTAAGAAAAATAGATGAGTGTGAAGAGAAAGAGAACTGTTGATTCTTTGCAACCCGAGTTCTATGCTTTGGAAGGAATTTTAAAATGGTGCATCAATTAAGATGTGTGAGCTAAACAGCTATAAAAGATTGGGCTGTAGGAAGATTTAAAGATCTGGAAGGGCCTTCATCAGTTAGTTTGTGGAGAGACTAGAGAGTCTCAATCTGGTGAACTGCTTTGTTCCTTGTTAAAGTAGAGCAAGACTTTAAAGACATTTAGACACTTGCAAAGCCATCTGAGTAAGAATCCCATAGGCACCCGCTTATGAGACACAGGTTCTCTACACAGCGCTCTTCACAGGGTCCCTGTGCTATTTCACCCCAGAGGCTCAGCTAAAGTGACTGTCTGTGATTGCAGAGAACATTAGTAACCAAAATAAAAGTATTACGACATAATAATGAAGCATACAGGCTTTGGGGCAAGGCAGACCTGGCTTGAATTTTAAGTCTGCAATTTGTTATGTGTCCTTAGGTAAGTCAGGAAGCTTCTCCAATCCTCAGTTTCCTCATCAGAAAATAGGGATGATAATAATACTACCTTGCTCCTGGAGTTTTTGTGAGAATTAAATGATACAATGTTTGGGGAGCATGTGGCACTATGTCGGGTACAACACCAGTGCCCTATGAATAGTAGCTGTTAAGATTCCATTGTTTAACTTTTCTAAAACTTTCACTTCTCACCTTGCTATCTTTCAGGACCTGTCTAGATGTCTTTTAGAATCCAAATCCATATCTTTATTAATTTGGCTGTGTTAGTGATGTCTGTATCCGTTTTCTAGGGTTTGCCATAACAAAATACCAAAGACTAAGTGGCTTAAACAACAGAAATTTGTTTTCTCACAGTTCTGGAGGCTGGAAGCCCAAGATCAAGGTGTCAGCTGGTTTGGTTTCTTCTGAGTTCTCTCTCCTTGGCTCACCTCCCTGCTGTGTCCTCACATGATCATTTCTCTGTGTGCACGCATGCCTCTGGTTTGGATTGGATTAGGGCCCACCCTAATGGCCTCATTTGGACTTACCCATCACTTTAAAGGCCCTCATTCTGAGGCACTGGGGTTGGACTTCAATGTGAATTGGGGGCACGGGGCGGGGGGACACAATCCAACCATAACATTTACACAAGTAAATTATTTTCCACTTCATTTGAAAATAACCACCTTCAAGAATCATGGCCTGAATAGAAAGTGTATGGTTCAGTGTCTCCTAGCCACTGAAATGCCATGACTTTGTAGGAGTCTCCATATATAGCGTATATAGCAAGTTCGTTTATTGTGTGTAAAAAATATTTAAGAGGTCTGGTTTAAGGCTTTATAAATTGATATATAATATTTCTAAAACATGATCTCTGATAATAGGCTGCACATATTTTTTAAAACACATTATTGTTGAAAAATACTTTTTTTTTTTTTTTTTTTGCGGTACATGGGCCTCTCACTGCTGTGGCCTCTCCCGTTGTGGAGCACAGGCTCCGGACGCGCAGGCTCAGCGGCCATGGCTCACGGGCCCAGCCGCCCCGCGGCATGTGGGATCTTCCCAGACCGGGGCACGAACCCGCGTCCCCTGCAACGGCAGGCGGACTCTCAACCACTGCACCACCAGGGAAGCCCGAAAAATACTTTTTTATGTCATTTGTTGAGCAAGGAGTTAGGGAACATTTACATGTGTACCATGGGTATATATAAAATCAAATAAGATATGTATTAACTGAGCACCTGTTCAGGTAAAGCGCTAAGCCACAGGTTAGGGGCAAACCTAGAACACTCCCTGCTCTCTACTTAAGAAAATGCCAGAAATGTCACCAAGTGAGTTCATTTAATTGTCAGTTAAATGCTCAGTATAGATAATGAGTCTTGTGTGTTCACAATTGCCTCTGAAGCCCAGAGTTAGGATTTTGAACTTGTGATGTTTAGCTACCATAATATTGGGAGAAAGGGGAGTGGTATAATCAGAAAAACAGACCCATAGGTAGCTCACTGCAGCATTCAGGACAAGTGGAAGGAGAGAGAACTGTGAGGAAGTACTGCGATAGCAGAGTGATATTAAGAAAGGGTGCTCTGTCAGAAAACAAACTTATGGTTACCAAAGGGGAAAGAGAGGGGAGGGGTAAATGAGGAGTATGAGATTAACAGATACAAACTACAATACATAAAATAGATAAGCAACAAGACCTACTGTGTAGCACAGGGAACTATATTCAATATCTTCTAATAACCTATAATGGAAAAGAATCTAAATATATGTGTATATATGTGTATGTATTTGTATATATATAGTTGAATCACTTTGCTGTATACTTGAAACTAATACAATATTGTAAGTCAACTATATTTCAATTAAAAAAAGGAAGGGTGCTCTGAGAAGGATCTGACCAAGAATAATATCAAAGAATTCCACAGGGCTTCCCTGGTGACACAGTGGTTGAGAGTCCGCCTGCTGATGCAGGGGACACGGGTTCGTGCCCCAGTCCGGGAAGATCCCACATGCCGCAGAGCGGCTGGTCCCGTGAGCTATGGCCGCTGAGCCTGTGCGTCCGGAGCCTGTGCTCCACAACGGGAGAGGCCACAGCACTGAGAGACCCGCATACAGCAAAAAAAAAAGAATTCTACATACCTCTGGTTTGAGCCTATGATAGCGATGTGTTCCAGCCTACCACAAAGTTAAGTAGAACTTTGAGGCCAGGGCCTGTATATGATGGTGGCAGTGTTGTTACAATGACTGAGAATAGGTTACCCAGGATTATCAAGTATGGGAGTCAGGCACCGCCAGATATTCATAAGAGATCTTACTGTAAGGGGAATGCAAGAAAAACCTTCATTTACCAAAGGTTACTGCTTCCCCACACAAAGAATATTTTGATTCCTGTTAAATAATGATCAAGACAAGTATGATTGAAATGTAACCAGAGAAAAACTCCTTGTTTAATATGTATCTTGTTTCTTTCAGGCCGCTTTTTCGTGGAAGTTCAGATGTCGATCAGCTAGGAAAAATCTTGGAGTAAGTATTAACTGTAATTTTACATCTGTGTCTGTAACATTAAAACATTACAGTGACCTTCCTCTGACGTTTATGTAATATGTTTATCTCTTGTCTTTCCTACCCCAAGCTGCTGCTGCTGCAGACAATGTTACTGTTTGTGTGGTGAGTGGGGACATGGTAGACGTCTGCTGTTTTGTGCAGAGCCCATCATGCCTTGTGGCCTGATTGCTCTGCTCTGGAAGCTTTTATGTTGCTCGTGTGGATCTTTTGACAGCTGCCCTTTCTCTGCTTGGCTGAGCTCCAGTTCTTTAAGTTCAGCTGTGTTATCTGCTTGGGGTCATTTCAGATGCTTCCACTCAGAGGTGGGGCGCTCAATGACCAGGTAACCCATCCTTACCCACTGGGCTTCCTGTCCCCATTGAGTATCCTGTAGTCATCCAGGTTGGTTTTACATTGTTTTGTTTTGTCTTCCTGGACAAAGGATGGTATGCTACAAATCCATTTTTCTTTGGAACACTGAAAAAGGAGATAAGGATCCTAGGTTTCAATCCTACGCCTGTGGCTAAATAACTGTGCAGTCTTGAAAAAGTCATTTAAAACACCGGGTAGAAGACTTACACAGTGCCTGGTACATAGTACATGTTTTTAAAAAAATGTTAGCTATTATTATAATTCATCATTAATTGTTTAACCTTTTTGTTCCTTAACTTCTTCGCCTGAGAAATGAAACTTTAAGGCTTTCTTGTGCTCGAATTCTTTGGTTCCAGTTGTCTGTGACATAGCTCCTTGATGATTTTCAGAGTTCCACTAGCGTACATGTTTGTGCATGTGAGAGTATGGACGCTTTCGTGTGTCTAGAATGGGAAGAAGAGGCTTTTCTTCTCACAGAGCATGCAGTACAGCAACCTTTTGGGATCTATGTTGTTGCCAAGCCCCATCAGGATTCGGGTGGAGTAGGAAGAAAGTGGGAGTTCTAGAACCAAAAATAGCCCTGATCATTGCTCTGTACCATTTTATAGGCATCTAGTAATTTTTATGATATTTGCAGCCTGTAAAACTGATGAAAAGTCCCCCTAAAGAAAAGCATTATATTTTAACACTATTTTCTCATGTTTAACTGCTTAAAACAGTCGGAATAAACCCGGAACCTGAGTTTGTTCTTTCAGTGACTGGAAGCAGCTCCAATAGGCTTCTGTTAGTGCCAGAGTCACTGCTGAGTCAGAACCCAGTGGCTTTAAGGCCTGAAAAACATTTGCTAGTTTTATTGTCTGGGGGCTTCCTGGGTCCAGGGCAGCTGCCACGACGGCTGCTCCTGCCACTGCTACTGTCCGCTCTGTAAGATGGATGAACTCAGGACCAAACTTGCACATTACTCTCTGCTTCTGGGTGTCACGTTCTTTGATCACTCAATGATGAACTCCCATCTGTTCTTCCCTATCCCTGTTGAATGTATTTTGTGTGCATGTGATTGTGAAGAGGGAACTGTGAAAGTCAGGCGTACCAGTGACTCTCTTGTTAAAAGTAAGAACAGTCTTGACTGAAACCAGCTTGCCAGACACTGACGTCCTTCACCTGCTTTTCCTTACTGACTCCACCTGGGCGTTCTGTCCACCTCTAACACCGATGTCTTCAATCATGTTAACGCTGCTGGTGCCCCTTAGTACGTGAAGCCAGTGGGACGGACCAGAAGGAACCTTTGACGAACACGTTTGACTTGCTTCCAAGGGAAAGCCATTTCCACTTTTGGCAAAGGCCTAAGATCCCAGGTTGCCAGCAGAAAAGAAGCCATAAAGTTTGATATGTTTTGTGCCTTTAGATTTTACTTCTTGGTTTCTGGCATTGTTTCATTGAAATTATATTCTGTTTCCTCTGAATGTATTCATTGCTTTGGCAGAGAGAAGAGGGACAATGCTGCACCCTAGTGTCACGTCTGAAGTACTTGAAAAATGATTTCTGTCTCAGCCACCACTGCCATTTATAGGTTTTGTGCTTTGTCAGTGTTTCCAGTACAAATGTCAACTTTTAAGGCTTATATTCGGCTTTGTCCAAATATTGAAATTTGATGCAAGCCCTTTTTAATGGACCTATCAGAATTTCACAACACTCATATATAGGCCATAAATGTTCACACTAGATATTAAACTGAATATTTTTTAAAAGAAAGCCATATTCACATTCTCTTAAGGGGAAAACTGTTTCTGTGTTTTGGAAGATTTATACTTTCAAAGAACAGTAAGTACTTTGAAAGTGAAACTGAATGCTTTTAGCCTGTGACATTTTAGAGCATTTTTAAGAGCAGAGTCATAGTTAAATGGAAACAAAATACTGGATTTGGAATACGTTTGCTCCAGGCTCTGGGCTGAACTATGTGTGAAGTTGGCAGTTCATTTTATTCCTCATCCTCAGTTTCCCCATCTATATAATGGAAATAATAATACCTGACCTACTTGTCTCAGGAGGTGGTAGATTTAAGAACACTTTTATAAGTTATTTATATAAACAGGTATGTATATGTATGTATGTATACATCACACATATACATACAGGGACACTGTTTTTCTGAGAGCTTTTGGCATTCAACTGCCCACATTGCCAGATTTAGCTCAATATAAATATATTCAAAACTGCAAATAAAAAAGATTTTAAACTTGTACTAAGAGTTGTTATAATCGATTTCTAGGTGACTGGTGATAATATGCAAAAATATTGACATAAAAATGGCTAAAAGGCCAAAAATGACTGAAAGACAATTTTTTAAAGTTATTTAGTAAGCATTCTCCTGTTCTTCCTCTGCCTGTCCCATTCTATCTAAACACACACATTTTTTTTTAAATAATAAATGGTAATTTTTTGTTTTCCTCTTTTTATTCTTATTCTAGATCTTGCTATTAAACAAATTAGTATGTTGCTCAAGTTGTCATTTCCATTCATCTGTTCCATAAACATGTCCATGAGTCTGTTTTTATCTACCTCAATAACCTGGCTCTCCCCACATGTCTGACAGAGGTAGGATTACTATGTCTTTCCCCAGACACCCAGTGATAGGTGTCTGCTCTTCCCAGGTGAGGTCTGTTACCTGGGCTCTGTTGAGGTGAGGGAAGGGGAAGAAAGCCCTACAGAGATCTTGTGACATTTACCACCACGTGTTCCTGCACCCTGGAGGACTTGTTCAGGAGGACATCCCCTGGGTCTTAGTCCCAGTGAGTGCAGGCCAAGAAGACGACAGTGCAGGCCAGCACCTTTTCTAACTGTAGTCAAAGGAGTTTTGCTCAGTATTTGAATAGTCATATAATCTGTCCACTAAACAGCCTGTGCTGTTTTCATATCACTTGATGCTCTCTCTACCTTTCTGATCCCAGGATGGTTTTCAGGGGGAACATAAATGATACTGTTTTTATTAATTGTTTGCTCACTTTGTAATAGCATAAAATAGTTATATAAAATATTTAAATTATGGAAGTTAAATTTGATATTAAATTATAAAATGGTATTGCATAATATAGGACTACCATACCTTTTAGCCTCATTTTTTTGGTCTGGTTCTGATTTATGTAATTACTGTGTGAGGAATTATTCTTCAACCAAAAATGCAACCAAATTTATGTGTAAACAAATCATGTTAGATGAGTATCATAAAGGCATGTCAGTACAGGAGTGTTCGATCAGAGCACGAAAAGCACTCCTGGGCATAAAGGAAAATATGATATGCCCGTGCGGGTCTCCTTTGAATATATAGGTCCTGCTCTGTCAGTATTTCAGGGCTTATTGGTAATACAATAGTTTCCAGTTCTGCATGCTCTCTTACATTTTGTGTCTTCCGCCAAAGTAATCTCTTATCTCTTCCCAGTGGTTTTTACAGTTCTCCTGTGAGATTACCCTATTGCAGCACCTGATTACCCTGCCATGATCACCGTATTGCAGTAGGACAGAGAGAAATGGGAGTCCTGCCGGTCATACAAGTGATGAACTCCTGAGGCTCTGTGTCCCCCATGCCTGCCCCTTAGGCTTTACCTTCTTCTAGAATTGGTGGAAAAATCGCTTCAGCACAGCAGCTAATGCTTACATTCACCTGTGGTTCTTTTGTAGTGTAATTGGACTCCCGGGAGAAGAGGACTGGCCTAGAGATGTTGCCCTCCCCAGGCAGGCTTTTCACTCAAAATCTCCTCAACCAATTGAGAAGTTTGTAACAGATATTGATGAACAAGGCAAAGACCTACTTCTGGTAAGTTCACATGATGCAGAGTTGGTCTGCACTGTGCTCGTGAGAGACTTGCCGTGTCCATACTGGGCACTGGGCACAGTGTCAGTTCATCATCATGTGCCACAACCACACGGGGCAGAGGCCACAGTCTCTCTGCAGCTTTCATTTCCAGCCCTATAGCAGCTAGTGGCTTTTGATTCTGCAGTGTCTTCAGGTCCTATAGAAAGAGAAAGAGGGACTTCCCTGGTGGTGCAGTGGTTAAGAATCCGCCTGCCAATGCAGGGGATACGGGTTTGAGCCCTGGTCCGGGAGGATCCCACAGGCCGCAGAGCAACGAAGCCTGTGCACCACAACTACTGAAGCCTGCGCTCTAGAGCTTGTGAGCCACAACTACTGAGCCCGCGTGTTGCAACTACTGATGCCCGCACGCCTAGAGCGCGTGCTCCACAAGAGAAGCCACTGCAATGAGAAGCCCGTGCACCGCAACAAAGAGTAGCCTGCACTCACCACAACCAGAGAAAGCCCGCATGCAGCAACGAAGACCCAACGCGGCCAATAAATAAATAAATAAATAAATAAATAAATACTGTGTATCAATAGATGCAGCCAAAATTTGAAAAAAAAAAAAAAATGAAAGAGTCTGATCCACACCCCTTCAGTCTGCCATCTTCGAATGTCCTTTTGAATGCAGCCTTAGAATCCTCTGGGTTCGTCTAAACACATGCTTCTTTAGAAGTAAATATTATGTTTCCTTGTTTACACTTTCATGCTACTTTAAGCAGCTTGTTTGGCATTTTAATGTGTCTTTTCTTAAACAGGCACATTTTTAGGAAGATGTTTTTCCAAAGGAACTGGATAGCAATACTCCTTTTATTGATTGATTTATTTAATAAGTATTGAACGTGCCCTGACATATAAAATACCTCACTGAAAATAAAGACTTCTGTGCCCTGTTTGAGACTCAAACTCATAATACTTGGCTTTGTGCATAATTCTTTGTATTTGGAGACCAAACAGTAGGTAGAAGAAAGTACCTATGGGGCTACTCTTGGTGTTTGGAACTCAGTGAGTAGTAATGAGTATCCTTTACCAGCTGAATTAACAACCTTTGATATCTAGCCAAGAAAGTGCTCCTAGACTCAGAAGCTTACTCCCATTCTGTCAGTATATTATGAATTTTAGATATAGACCTAAGAGTCTATAGGTCCTAGTAGACATGTTATGTATGCTTCAGCTCTGTGTGGACACAGCCATCGATTGGCATGTTTGCAGAGCCAAGGATTTTCCCACTGAAAGCCCTAACTCCATCGTCAGCTGATGGTGGCTCACTTTCTGATGCTTAGGCAAAAGTTCCCTCCACTGCCAAATATAGACAAGGACAGCTCTATTCCTCCCCACTGTTGATTTGTAAGATACCTACTAGTGTGGCCTGGAAATGGAAAGCCATCCAGAGTGTAAATGCTCTGTCTCCGTACTGTGCATCACATGCTCTTAGCAACTCTGCTTTTCTCTGCCCTTTTCTCCACCTCATTGCTTCTTTTCAGTCCTACTGTCTGCTCCCCTAACTTTAGCTGGTCCCTTGTCTATCAGAACTTCAACTAATTCACAGATCCTTTCAGCTCTAATCCCACTGCTAGCATTTGCCCTGTCACTGTTTCCTATATCAGATTCCTACAAGGAGGAACCTGGCTGCCATACCTCACCTTTTTTGCCAATCCGTGATAAGGGTTGCTACCTACGGCCAGGCTGCACTCCTGGCCCAATCAGGTATGCCAGGAGACAGTGAGGACTGCGTGTTATAAAATATAGCCACCATAGGATTTCCTTTTCAGCAGGAACTTTGAATGAAACGTTCCTCTTAGTAGAGGATTCTGGACAGACAATGACAGTGATGAACAACTTTGGTAGTGAAGTAGCCCAGTCCTTCGGCTAACGGAACATCCAAAGACAACCCAAAAGATCTCCTGGCTCCAACATTATTAGGAATCATCAAGAAGAACTTAAAATGTAAAGATAACAGACAATGCCATGTGTTCATTCAGGGTCCCCCACTAGAGGTGGTGGCTTCCAAAGTCAGACCACACACTAGTGCTAATCTGAAGAAGTAGCAGGAGACAAAAAAGAAAAAGGAGCAAAGAAACCTACTAAAGAGAGAAGGAAGTAGGTAGACAAGGAATGGCAGCAGAGATTAGAAAAAGGAGAGGAATAAAAAGCAGAGCCAGTAACATCATGACCAGGTAAAACTTAAGCATAGAGCATAATATCCACAGGCATGCAGGGAAAGGACAGTCCAAGACCTTAAACCTCAGCAGTCTCTGAAAGCTCTCACTGTTTTATCCTAGAGGGACACAAGCTAGAACTCTAAAGCAGAGAAGGCAGGCCATTTGGTACAAGAGAGGCAGCTGAGATCCCAAAAGTAACTGTTGCCGCTATTGAAAATTTTTTACTAAGGAAGAAAAATAAAGAGTATTTTAGAAAGTTGTTTTATTTAAGAAACAATTAACATTTACAAGTTTAGCACTTTAAGAGTTATCCTTCATTTTTATCTGAAAAAAACAGTTGACTTTATAGAACGCCTCAATCTTTCATGTATGGATGTATTATACATCAACATTTATAAATGCTCTTATGTAGATATATAAGTAGTGTGCAGTAACAAGACGATTCAGGGGAAGAATTATTTTTAGCAGGCAAAACCTACATATCTTTATAAGTTTTGTCCCCTTCATCATGATTAACTTGGGAGTCTGGGTACTTACTCCAAATATGATGCTCTTGCTGAAAAAAGTTTTGGAGTTCTTGCTATCAAACTGCTTTCAGAGCCTGAGGTACTTTTTTTTTTTTTTTTTTTGGTCCTTGTATTAGTCTGTTTTCGATGCATAACAAACAACAAAAAAAATCTCACTAGCATACAGCAATAAGCCTTTGTTTCTTGCTCATGTGTCTTCACATTGGCAGAGACGGCTCTTTGAGTCATCTAGAGCAACTCTGCTTCAGCCGGTGGGTCAAGTACTGGTCTTCGCCACGTGTCTCATTCTGGGGCCCAGGCCCTAGGGCCTTTGGCTCCCCGCGACATGTTTTTCTCATCCTAGAAGGTAGGTGCTCCCAGAAGGGCAAGCAGAAACCTACGATGCCCCTGAAGGCCTAGGCTCGGAAGAGATAGCCTGCCATTTCTGTCCACATTCCATTGGCCAAAGGAAGTTACATGGCCAACTTTAATAGAAGAACGAATACTTCTCCCATGGAGAGGGGGAAGGAAAGAAAAGGAATATGTGTCAGAAAATGATCCAGTCCACTGTAGTAGTCAACTCTTGACTAGATGGTAATTCAAAAGCTCATTTTTTAAGCAGTTATTTGACAAGCAAATTATATTTTTTTGCAGAAACAATATTATTATGCAAGATTTTAAAATTAGTTCTCAAAATAGCCAATTGTTCTACTGAGGTAGAGCAGTAATAGGATTCAGCCACCTTTTCTAACAATATTTCTATAGGACAAAATGTATTACAACCTCCAACTTGAGATTCTCACACACACCCCACCTTAGGCTAAAGATTTCTCCTTTTCTCTACCCTCTTCCCAGACCTAAGCCATCCGTATAGTGTGGGAACAGGGATTCCTCTCAGATAATCCTCTAGGGACATGTCTCTCTGTCTTGGACATATCTCCACAACTTCTTTTTTCTTTTTCCTATATCCTGGGAATTAAACTGGCTGCTTCCTTTTCTAATGCCACTACGTAATTTTTTCCTTCTTGGACTCTGGGAAGAGAAAACTCAGGCTCAAGAATTTTGCCCCTGCTTTCCTGTCCTTTGGGAATTCAGCCCTTGTGAAGCTTTTCTCAAGATGTTTATTGCTATTAGAGACAGTAGAACCATTCTACGAACAATCTCCTTCCTCTGCTTGTCGTTTGGGTCTTTGATTTTCAGAAGACACTATGCGCAGGTTGGCGTCAACGGACTAGTAGGGAGCTCAGGATAAATAAGATTTCAGGGGACCCAACAGGTCACCTGAAGTTAAATGTAGAATTTTCTGTTTGTATGTGTTTTTCTAGCTCAGTTGCATTCAGCAGAGTTTTAGAGGAGTCCTAATCCACTCAGGACCTAAGACTGTGAGATACTTAAGCGCAGAAACCCAGATTAAATGGAAGAGGTCTACATAAGCATGATAACGTTAAGTCTAGATTACACAGAGGACTGAAATCAAGAGAAATTTCAGATCCCCAGCCCACTTCAGTAGACACTGCATCACAAGGATGGAGAAGCTGGTATAGCTTCTCTGCTACATGTGAGCTCCTGGGGCAGAGGGTGGGGGAAGACATTACTCATCATTAGTGCTTGCCACCTGCTAGGCATGCTGGAGGAGTTGGTGGAAGGAGAGGAGGAGGACTTTTTTTTTTTTTTTAAAGAAGATGTTGGGGGTAGGAGTTTATTTAGTTATTTATTTTTGCTGTGTTGCGTCTTCGTTTCTGTGCGAGAGCTTTCTCTAGTTGTGGGAAGCGGGGGCCACTCTTCATCGCGGTGCACGTGCCTCTCACTGTCGCGGCCTCTCTTGCTGTGGAGCACAGGCTCCAGACTCGCAGGCTCAGTAGTTGTGGCTCACGGGCCTAGTTGCTCCGCGGCATGTGGGATCCTCCCAGACCAGGGCTCGAACCCGTGTCCCCTGCGTTAGCAGGCAGATTCTCAACCACTGCGTCACCAGGGAAGCCCCGAGGAGGAGGATTTGAAGAGCGAGATTACCTGGGGTTGGAGTGGAAATGGCACTGAACTAGGGAAACGTTGTGACTGATTATGTATCAACAGCTTGGGAATGCAGATTGCTGCTCCAGAGTTCACCTTTCCCTCCTTTCACCTTCTACGTGCACTTGAGTCAACGCCTGGAATAGAGTTTAGTGACTTGACTTGAATCTGATGGTCCCCTTGTAGGGCTGCTGCTAGCCCATATGGCACCTTGACTTGAATTAGAAGGAAGGCATCTCTTTCTCTGGGTGGCGCAGCCCTGGGGCAGTGGATCAGGATAATTAGGGTCTAGGCTTTAGCCCTTACTTGTTGCCTTCTCCACTGGCCCTGGGTTCAGTAATTATCCTTTACACCTGAACAAGGCAACCCCCTTCCATTCCCTGCTCATTGATAAAATCAGGGTAAAAAATTAGGGTGAAGATTCTGACTATAGCACTAAGTTTGCTAGCATCAGAAAAATCACTACCCTAAATAAAGTTATATGCATGCTGTAATAATAATATGATAGGGTTGGAGAGAAATGCTGGGTGGGTAACAGTCCACAGGCAACCCAGAAGGTGTTGCCTTTTCCTGAGCAGACATATATGAGTACTGTCTACATTGTATTTAGTGTCCCTTGAAGTAGATATTCATTCTCTTTTATAGACACATGTAATACGGGACAGTGAGTAGATGCATAATTACGTGTGGCAGTGAATAGACGCATAACTATGTAAGCACGTTATTTAAATGGATATGTTTTATGTCAATCTGTTATTTTTTCTCTGTCACAGAAGTGCTTGACATTTAATCCAGCCAAAAGAATATCGGCCTACAGTGCCCTGTCTCACCCATACTTCCACGACCTGGAGAGGTGCAAGGAAAACCTGGATGCCCACCTGCCGCCCAGCCAGAACAGCTCAGAAATGAATACAGCCTGAGCTGCCTTGAGCTGATCATCCGGACAACCTCCTTGGTAGCTGATGGGTCCCCTGAGTAAGCCCTGCAGAGCTGCTGAGGATCACTGGCTGGAGACCTTCTAGCTGCCATCTTCTGGATGGGCTCTGCTTCTCTGAGGAAACAGCCTCGTTTACTGTTTTGAAATCAATGCAAGAGTGATTGCAGCTTTATGTTCATTCGTTTGTTTGTTTGTCTGTTTGTTTTAAGAACCTGGAAAAATTCCAGAAGAGAAGCTGCTGACCAATTGTGCTGCCATTTCATTTTTCTGATCTTGAATGCTGCCAGTGTGAAGTGAGCAATCCAGACACAGCTGAGTTATGATGTAATCTCTCTGCAGGTGCTGGAGCCTGATTTGGTACTTTTGAGTGAGTGTGTGTGCGTGTGCATGTGTGTGCGTGTGTGTGTGTGTGTGTGTGATTCTTGATCTCTTAAAAAGTGTTACTTTCTGTAAACAACAAGAATAATTGAATTTTAAAGGCTCAAAGTGACCGCTAAATAACAGGTGTCTGTTGACTAAAGGTGATTCACCAAAATGGGCTTCTCAGATTTAAAGTTGAGCCTATGTCCTTAGCATTTCTTTTCTGGCCCAAAGCAGTAAATTTGCTAATAGTAAAAGGTCCACTATCTAGGTGAAGTTTTATACACACAGCAAAAAGAAAAAAAAAAATTCTACTATCTTTTAAGAAACCTGTTTTTTGAAGCACAAATTCTATTTACTTTTCAAAAAGCTCATTTACTCCTTGTAATTTTAACCTGTATAATGTGCTTTATTGTTTCTTTTGAAAAATACCTATAAGCTTTTTCTTAACTTGCTGTAGATTTAGGGAGTGTACCTCAACTAGGTAAATCGTCAAAAAATAATAGAGAAAGCCTTTATTTCCTGGTTTGGAATTTATTTTCTTTGTGGGTTTTGTTGTTATTTTGTTTTGGTTTTGATTTTAGGAATTTGTCAGAAACTGTTTCCTGTTTGGGTTTGGAGGATAGTTCTCTCTGACTAGAGACAGGAATGGCATTTAAGTTTTCCCCCACCTATTACACTGTACTTTTTCTACCGTGCACTGCCTCATTTGCAAAGTATCCATCTTATCTATCCGCCAGCGCATCTAGTATGTATTACTACCCTTACATAATTAATAACAGATTGCTTAAGCTGTTCTCATGCACCTCCTACTTTCTTTCTTTCAATGAACCTTTCATAAATAGTTTGATTCAGATTTATGGCTTATGGCTCCAATTCCACAATCCTAACAGAGTCCCATATGTTCTCCCTCTACTGCAATCTTCCTGCCTGGCATTTGGCATTCACGGTTGTTACCTAGGCAATGAGTAGAAGACTGGTTCTTCTCAATCACCAGCAAGCAGACTGCTTTAAAGTGTAACTTAGTGTTTTACAGCTTTATAGAATATATTGTCAGTGTAGTATCTGAGGGAATGTCCTTAACTATTTTTTAGAAATATATATTTACTCTATAAAATTACCTATTCTCCGTCGCCAGGCTGTGCTTGTTTCTAGTGCCTTATGCACATGCCCGCTCTCTGCAGAGCCAGCCTGACCTGGGCATTGTGAACAGCTTTACTTTTCCTCTTGCCATTTTCTCTACAGTTCTTTATATTCCATACCATCTCTGCCTTCTGTGTGGTTAGTGCTCAGTCGGCTCTAGTAACCAGAAGACACAGAGATGAAGTATCTTTTGGTAAGTTTAGCTAATTTCGCTTCCTGATTCATGTTTTACGAGCATGCAACAGTTAGACTGTGTTTAGAGTTAGGGTTTTCAAAGAATGGACATTGCTTCCCTCAGAAGAAAATGTGCCAGATGATGTTTATGCATAATCAGGCCTTTCTGAGTTCTCCACAGCTTAATATTGTATACAACTATCTTTATATATATATATATATATATATATATATATATATATATATATATATATAGTTTAACATTGTTCTAATTCAGTAACTTCAAGAGCAGGAAAATTTTTCTAAAGCAAGATATGATGAGAAGATGGGCCATAAGAATGTTTTATACTTTCTTCCTTGTGACAACATCGATTATATTTTGTCATCTCTGTAAATGCTTGAGATATAATGAATCCAGAGCATTCAGGTCAAGCGTATTTGCGGTCCCCCTGGATAAATGAGTTCTGCCTTTCCTTCGATCGGGGGTCAGAACACAAAGACCAGGGGCCTAGAAGTTGAATTTTAAAACTCACTGAACTAATCCGTCATGAGCTTTTCAGTTAGTATCCATGGTTAGAGTGAACATAACTTGGGTTTTTGCTTTTGCAAAAGTTTTTCATAAGTTCACTCAAGAAAAATGCAGCTGTTCTAAACTGGAATTTTTCAGCATTCTTCAGCATTTTAAACATGTAGAGAGTTCAACTTTTATTTCTAACATATGCTCCTGATTCGTTTCTTGGTAGTGTTTATAAAGAAAACTTAAAGCACAAACATTTTGACATTAGATACTTGCCAGATTCCCCTCTGAGAGGCAGAAGGAGAGGGCTTTTCAGCCTCTCTGAACTTGTTAACGAGTCTGTCCCCAGCTCTTCCATCCGGGTGGTTGTTGCACTTGAGTGATTACTCTCATTTTATGTCTTTTACATCCGCCTCACCACTTCTGAAATCCAGATCCCACACAAGCACCCTTTGCCATTAGGGCACTTTGAAGCACAGAGCAGAATACAAGCTTACTGAATACAGCTTATTCTTCTGCTACATATGGTTTCAAACATGTTTGCCAAAAGCTAGGCAGTGGTTAGCTGAAAAGGTCATACTGCCCCAGGGCTATACTGAAGCAGCTTATAGCAAGTAAGAAACAGGATGACAGACTTGAACTCACATTTGAATTTCTTACTAGGACTGGGGCAAGAATATGCCTGATAGTTTCTATATGATATTTAGTTCTAGTGGCCCAAGCTCTGGGAACTGCTGTGCTGGGGTGGAGTTGTAACAACCTGCATTTAAAGAGTCCATTTAGGCATCATAAGCTATCACGTGGCAAAGCTAGTAAGGCCCTAACCTTATAACCTTAAAAACACAATCCCTGAGAGCTTGTCAGAACCCAGTGTGTTGGAGCCTCCCACTTTGTCTCTCCTTTGAAGTAGATGGGAACTCAAGGAGCAAAGAACCTGTTTCCGAAGAAAGCTCCAGGCCATTTCTGCCCTCTGTGTTCTCATGATTTTCTCTCAGGAAACACACTTTGAATGGCAGAATTTTCATTTTGCACCAGGTGACATACTAAAAATAGTTCAAAATATTCACCTAAGACCAGAATCTCAGCCTTTTAGTTTTAGGTGAAAATGAAAATTTTGGAATGCACGGGATGTTAATATCTTAAATAAAACATGTACCTTTTCTTTTGTTTGTTTTTTGTTTCGGTACGCGGGCCTCTCACTGTTGTGGCCTCTCCCGTTGCGGAGCACAGGCTCCGGACGCGCAGGCTCAGCGGCCATGGCTCACGGGCCCAGCCGCTCCGCGGCATGTGGGATCTTCCCGGACCGGGGCACGAACCCGTATCTCTTGCATCGGCAGGCGGACTCTCAACCACTGCGCCACCAGGGAAGCCCAAACATGTACATTTTAATAGAGAAACTTATGGTCTGACTCCAGAATGTGATACTCTCCATCCTGATGGAAAAAACAAATATTACCAAACTTTTGAATCTTAAATCATGTATTTAAATTACGTTTTTAACTAACTATAGCTGCTTCTCTTAAAAGTGGTACCTGTAAAAGTCAGTAATGGTAATTCTCATTTCTTAATGGAAATTAAATCATGTAAGCTTCCTAATATCATAAACATTAAAATTCTTCTCTCTAAAGAATTACTTCTTTTTTTAAGTGACAACTTTACTGTAATTTTTATGATAAGCACATGAGAGTGTCTCACATTTTCCAAAAACAGGCCTGTGTTGCATAGGTGGGTCTAGGAAAGAATAATGTTGAAAGTTAGTAAGCCACGGTAATTACTTGTGTTAGTACAGTTTCTTGGAAAGAAAATATTGAAATATGATAAATTCCTAGATATTGATAGAATTCAAAAGAATGCATAAAGACAAAATGATGTCTTTATAAAAAATAAAGATGTGATTTCTAAATCTTTAAAAACCATGAGACACTAGGCAATGGATAGAGGAAATTCTGGAGAAAATGAAAGTATTCAAAGAAGGATAGTTTCAAAGTTATGTATATTTTGAAGGGTATATATTTTATTAACATGTATTGCAAGAATTTATATTCAAGTCACCTGGCAACTATGAACTTAATATGGGCAAAAACAAATTTTATGGAAAAGTCACTCCAAACAGTTACCATTTCAAAGGTTGAGCTAATCATACTAAACCATCCCTATTCCTTCCTCATTTCATGGAAGGAAGCAGCCATGTGAAGCTACACTTGTTATGCAAGCCTAAAAATGTTTGTTGTAAAAAAAAAAATAAATTTTTTAAAGGTGTGTTTCCTATGTCACCAGGATTTTTGAAAACTTGTGAAACCCAAACCATTTATCATGTGCATTCAGTACATTCAGATGTATGATTAGGAAGATAATTACATGTTCCTTCCCCACAGTGGAAAAACTTCTCAAGGCTACCAAAAACCTGTCAAGCAGTGTAAGTCCTCAGATAATTAGTAGTGGTGTTTTCCTCAAAAGCATAAGAAAATAGCATTTTCATTTTTTATCAATGCAAATTTCAACCTGGTTTTGTTACATATCTATATCTCAAGCATTTCTAACTTGTACTTTTTCAGAAAATAAACCAAAAATATTCCTTTGGCCTTTTCCATCTTCTGACCTTTGTTAACAACAAAAAAATGGAGAAAGAGGAGGGGTCTGATTTTTACATGTTTTTCGCGATTAGTTGTATGTTTTCTTTAATGAAGTGCAAACCAGCTTTTCAAAATGTTTTCTATTTCTTAGCATTCCCAGGGAGTTAATTTAGATAAATGAATGGACTTCCATCAACATATTTATGTTTCCTTGATACTGGTGCTCTGGCCTTGAAGAAGAAAACAAGACTCTCCTGAAAATAAATACAGGTTTTTTCCAAGCATCTGTTTAAATACTATTACAGCAATTTGAACTTAATATGGTAGGAAAGGGAGGCGGATTTTCTTTGAAATGTCTGTTTTAAAATTCACACTGTCCTAAGGGGTGAACTTTCTTGTTTTATTCTAGTATATTCCACAAGGTGGCACTTTGAAGCAGGGTGTGGAATCTGAGCAAGGCTTCTACCTTTATTTTTCTGCACACATTTAACTCTTGCCTAGCGCTCGTTTTTCAGGATGATTAATAATCTTCACAGTGTTCTGTAACTCAGATATTTTAGTTGTTAGCTAAGTTCTGAACAATTGTCTGCAAGTAAATTGTTCTTGAGGATGAATAATACACCTATTTTGATTATTTTAGTGTATAAAGAGAGCCTAGTCATTCATTTGGTCATGAAACATTTTTTGAGGTAACTAATTACCTCACTTTTCTAGGTGCAAAGTTACAAAGATGGACATGCTTATTACTCAAAAGGCAACACTCATCTGTGAAGAGGATAGTTTTGTTAGGAGTGTAAAACTCCTACAGAGGTCCTAGGCAAAATGCCCATAGCCCCTGTCACCTGCTTTCACATTCCCTACCATGGTGGCTGTTAGGCGATTAAATTTAAAAATACTAATTTAAAAAATCAGATGCAGAAACTAAGTAACGCATCAGTTACTATATAGACAAAACTATTATTTCAAAGAATTGCTATGCTGAAACAGAGCCCTAAAATACTAAAAGACCTGGTAATTTTTACACTTATATAGTCACAAGTGTAAATTCACAAGAAATTGTAATTTTTTTAAATTTTCAGTAAGCATATGAGCTAATAACTTAGTATATCTACATAAGTGTTTGATTTCTCCGCTTGCGAAGTTCTTTGGCAACTTATTATAAATATATATGTACATACACTTTTTTCATACACTTTTGTTTTAATCCACAGATCCGCTCAGAGACCCATTATCTGCCACATGATTTTAGCTAATTTTAGAAGTCATTTTCTTTAACAGTGTCACTGAAATTTAGGAGGAAGGAAATTGTGTTATTTTTTCAGAATTTCCTTAGCACAACCCAACGGAAGGCAGTTTATTCCTTCTGAGTGGCAGAAACTCCCTAGTGCCTGCTTCACTTTCCTCCGGAGTAGCCAGCGGGCAAGTCTCAGTAATTCATTCTGAATCAAAATACCGCACACACTGGGGGCTGTCAAATCTTCGGCCTCATCCCTCTGCTTAAAATCCCACTGAAGTATTTAGATTCCAGTTTAAGCCCCTAAGTGGAAGGCCGAATTCAAACCTCGAGTTTGTTATCAGTTGGGCCAGTCTGAACTCTTATCTGCGCGCGTTCAAAATTTCCCTCCCACCGAAAGCCTTTCGGGTGCGTTGCGCCGTCGCCCCGCCCCTTTGGCAGTAGAGTGGCAGTGGGCGGAGCTGGCTGGGACCCGCCCGCCGCTCACCTGTTAGTGCCTGAAATGATGTACAGACCCGGCGGGATACTGTCCGAGGTCCATGTGCCCTGCTGCTGTCTCAGAGGCATCTGTTCTGCAATCTTAGGAAGTAAAATATCCCTAGAAGCAAACAGGTGTCATCTGTGCGTAAATAAGTACAACACAATTCTCCGAGAGTTCGGGTATAAAGAGATGCTGCTCTGTATGAAGCTATCTACCAGGCATCTCTCAAGCTCTAAGCTCAGATTTTTTTTTTTTTTTAAGAGAAGATGTATAATTACAGGAAAGATTTTTTATTTTTTTATTTTCTATCATTCTACATATATGATGGCAAAAGATATGCCTGGAAAAGTTTTGTTTGGAAAATTTGTTTATTTTCTGCTTCATCCTCAGTTGGCAAAAGCTCCTAACTCTTTACTTTCTAATTTCTTTCTCTTTTTTTCTTTGTCAAGTAGTTAAAGGTATGTGAGCAAATTATCTCATGTGGGAGGGAGACTTTCCTGTTTAGAGGAACCTTTTGTGTGAATTGTTTTGTCAAACAAGTAACCCCTTCTCTATTTAAGGAGTTTGGACCGTCAAATGTAGGTTTTCTTAAAGGGGACACATAACTGTACATAACGCTATAAAGAATTATGACTATAGCACTAATCAGCAAGCATAAAGCCACAAGTTATATCATTTCTAACTCCCTGTGGTTTCTAGCCAAATCCGTTGAAGTGCTTAGGTTACAGTCCTGAAGAGACCTTTCGTACCCTTACTTGAAAGTTTCTAATATTAAGTTTTATGAAATGCAATAATGTGTATTAGCTAGCAATATTTCTGTGATCACCAGCAACTCCAAATTTGACCTTGAAGTCTCTGGATAATGAAAATAGATCCCAGCAGTAATACACTTCTTGAACACCCCCCCACCAAGTGTATTATGTATCTTTCTTATTTTGATCCTGTGTTTGCAACAAATGTATACGGGAATATTTTAGTTCCTTACTTTGTATTCATTTATTTTCCTATGACCAGTAATAAATATACTAGTTAGTACATGGAATCAGTAGCATCAGCTACTCCTAGGATCAGCACTTAACAAGGTGGGAAATTTCTATTTCAAGTTGTTCTGCATTTGCATAAATTATTTCTATTATTGTTCATGTATATTATTTATTTCTCAATCACACTAGTCCTGTGAAAGTGCAACAGAAGGCAGACCACATTAGGATTTGCATTAAATGCTCATTATCATGGTCTTGATGGAACTAAGAAAATTAAAGTTAGACTAAGCCCCCAAATAGCTGCATGCATTTTAATATGATTAGTAGAATTTAAGTCTAGAGAGATAGCGTTTTTATGTCTAGGTGTTTTATCATTATGTAAAGGAATTAAAGCAAAGGACTTTGTAGTTGTTCTTTTGTCAAGTATGCATATACTATAGTGTGAAATACAGCAAAACTTAAAACTGCAGGTAGCAAAGCATCAAATACTGCCTTAATTTAGGAACGCTGCCAGGTGGCCCTCAGAATAGATGCCAGGCAGAGACAGGTGCCTGGGTGGCGCCTCCTCTTATCTGGCCTGGAAAAGAAGCTTCCCCCACACCATCTAGTACCCTTGTAGGTGGTGTGTCCTGTAGTGGGAACAGGTAGCACTGTTGAAAGGAGAGCAGTGTGAGAGGTTTCTGTAGAAGCAGACCTGTCAGCGTGTGCCTTGAGGCTTCCAGAACATGCCAGGTGGAGAAGTCCAAGTTTCCATGCTTCAAGCAACTTGGTTTTGTAGAGAAGCAATCCAGTCTGGTAAGTAAAACAAGGATTGCGTATACAGTAGTCAACAGTGGGGTTTTAACAACAGTCCCCAACACCTCAAAAGCTTGTTGCATTTCTGGTATTTTAAATTTTGATCTGAAGGTTAAATGGCAAGTGTGTTGTAGAAAAGAGCAGTATGTGGCAAGAAAAGCACAATGTCGGTTCCCGTAGAGTGCAGATTAGAACCAGAGGGTTTTATAGGCTTATCATTTCTGAGATGTGTAAAAGCACGTTTTCACTGTAAAATGTATTAATGTTTCTGCATTCCTATAGGGCCTAGTTAAAACTTTATTCTAGATTTCAGCAAGGGTGTCACAGCCAGTGAGCTATTTTTTTGCTTTTTTTTTTTTACTTATTTTTATAGTAGAAGATATTTTAAAAGTAGAAGAAAATCTTAATTTGGACATTCGACTTGTTGGTTTCTGTGTTTGAAATCACGGTTCTGGAGATGTAGAGATTGTGCATGTGCATGGCAGATACTAATCTAGGCTGTGTGAACCAGCCCAGGATAACTGATACTCCGCCAGCCTCTGCATCCTTTCCTCCTTTCCTCTGAAGTGCTCTCTGCCCCCTTTCTGGACTGTCCACGTGCTGCTCTCCATCCTCCTCTGCTGTACTTTGGGGTCAGGGACATGATGAGAGATGCTTTAGGCATCCCAGGTATGCCTGTCCAGGCTTGGCCACCACCCCTACTTGACCTCTCGCTGGCCACAGTCATGAAGAGAAGGTTCCTGGTGCTGAGCACAGTGCATGGTCAAGACACCAATCACAAATGCCCTCTAGCATCTTCGTATATGTCTTGATTTTTAAACCAAGTCGTGCTACAGAGCATTCTGTTTTGGCTGTGGTGCAAAGAAAAAGACTAACCAAGAATATAAACCACATTCCAGGCTGCTGTTTTCTATCCATCTACAGGCTATACTTTTACTGTATTTCTTCATACTTGAAATTCATTCTGCTATTTTAATATCAGGGTACAGACTTATAAGGGTGCATGTTCCTTAAAGGTGCAAAATTACTCTCATTCCGTTTGCTTATATTGCTACAGAATGCTCTGTTTTGGTGCTTTGGGTTCAGCAGGTCAAAGAAGCAGTGTGGAAATTGACTGCCTGGAACACAGTCTTACAAGAATGCTGGCAGATGGCTTGGTGTTAGATATTGCTTCTGCTTTTTTCTCTGTACACAAGATTGAGAGTTACCACACTGGTCTGTCAGGTTCACCTGGGTATCCTTCCTCACAGGGTCCATAAACCCTGTGCTCTCCCCAAGTGTGGGTGTGATGCCGCTCTCTGAAAGCAGGGATCTTCCTACATATCCAGATCTTTTACCCCTCAAAGAAAAATGACCTCGTGTGCAGACAGGAGGAAAATGGGAAGAGCCGTCTCACTCTAGCGACCATCCATGTAGAAAGCCCTCCTGAGGCCAAAAAAAAAGAAAGAAAAGGAAAAAAAAGAAAGCTGACCTGTAAAGTTACCCTTACTTATAGGTAGATGAAAATATAGGTCAGTTTACCTAGGCTCTTCCCACCTGAAGAGAAAAATAGAAAAGTAGGTATTTGTGTCACGTGAAATATGTAATCCAAGGACCATCAAAACTTACATTAAATACCCCATTGCTAGCAATCAGTTTTACGAATTAGCTCAAGTAAGTGATGCTTGATGACCTGGGGTTTCTGAGGGCAGAGGTAGCTCTTCTAGCATGCACCTTACTCTTAAGACTTGTTTGGAGAGGGAGAACTACCAGTGGTGACTGTGACAATGGAAAAGGTAACATGTCAGAAAATTCAGAGGGTTATAGGTCAAGAATCCTTTGGAAACTGGATGTCTTACTGGGTGCTAGGATGCAAATTTAGGTGTTTATTGTCAGATAATGGAATTCATTGTTTTTTAAGAATTGGTGTTGAAATGTCATTGTCCAGTTCATTGTTTTCACTTATGCACAAGCTAAATTGAAGCAAAAAGAGAAAATGGTTTGTGTATTTGTCATACCTTTTGTACTTCTTACAATAAAACTGTTGGTAGCAAATAAAAATAATAAAAACAGCAATTTTAACCTGCTTTCTTGGAGATGAATTACTATTCTAGCTATTTTTCTTTTTACTTTAATGTAAAATAAATGTAATTGCAGTGAGTAAAGTAACGTCTAATTCAATAGCAAGTTTTAGCAGAATATGTTTCAAATTCTTGTTTTAAGAGACTCCTTTTCAGGCTTCAGATGTTTAAAAAAAGTAGCAGCTCATTGAACTCAAAAGTTCCATAATAAGTACTTAGTAAGCTCTTAATAGTTGACTGTGGTAAACACTGAAGACCCAAAACATGAATAAGGCACAGGCAGTCCTTTCTGAAGCTTACAGACTGAGACTGTGAAAAAGGTTTGTGTAACCAATTGCCGATAACCTGGGAAGGAAAAGAGATTTCACATTGGAAATGATGCTTGAATGGATTCAAAAACAAAAGTTAATGCTGGCCAGTCACAGAAGGAGAAACACTTTGTGTGTGCAATGGTCTGCAATTATGAAATAGCAGACAGGAAAGGGCAGGAAGATTGGTGAGGCCACACCTGGGGCAGTGGTTTCCAACATTTGGATCATAACCTATAGAAAGACATATAATCCAACAGCGTGGCTGGTGCACACAGATACACATGGAGACATATATCAGAAACTTATTTTCCACAAAATGATGCTGTGCGCCCCACACGTTTTCTTTTTTTATTTTATTATCCTCCACACTTTGAAAATACTGGTGGCAAGCCACGAAATTCATTTCACAACCCCACCAACAGGCCATGACTTAATGTTTTAAAACAATTAGTAAGGGGCAGAGGGGTGGTGAAGGAGGAGGTGAGGTCCAGAAGTGCTTAATATACCATATAAAGGAGTTTGGAGCCACTGAAGGATTTGAAAGAGAGAGATCATTTCTGTTAAATGTGTGCCTATTTTTGTTCGACTTATATACTAGACGAGAGTGACAGACGAAGTAGCTCCTGAGGTGCTACAGGCAAACCAAAAGTGGGACTGTAGTTGCTGTTGGATATTTATATTCCCATCTTTGTGTACAGTATCAGGTATTTTAACATTAGTCCTCCAGAATTCCTTGGGAGCTCTCATTAGGACTTGCCTTAATTTTTTTTTAACAGGCCCCAAATTGCATCTAAATTTGTAAAATCTACACAGAATATTCAGAAGGGATGATACAGAGAGTCAGGAATTTGATCTTTATTAAGTAAGTGAAAGTTTGTAGTTTATTAAGAGGTCAGTCATGACTACCTGTTTCTACAAACCACAGGTATTTACAGCCAGGTTTGGCAGGACCATTTTTTTCAAAGTGGTTTATCAAAGACCTTAAGCTAGTTAGTTATCTCTAGTTATCTCTGCTATACTCACTTAGAACCTCAGTCCATTGAAAGCCCAGTAGGCCTTTGCCACTGATTTTGCCCTCTGGAGTGTGAGCCCAGTTTGCACCTCCCTGTTCTCTAGCAAAGAACTCCTTGTGGATGGTGATGGTCATATTTGTTCCGCATATGCCATTTTTCTGGACATAGCAGATGAAACAACCAAAGCATCCCATGGGATGTGGAGCCAAGCCAATGACTGTGTGTTGCTCTCGTACACGTCTGGAGCTGCTACTGCCTGTACATTCCAAGCTGCGCGTGGCCACATTTCTAGATTCCAGAGATACAGCAGTGAACAAGATAAATAAGGTGCTTGATCTCATGGAGCTAACATTTTAGCGGGGGAGACAGAAAATAAATAAAAAAGTGTATAAGTACATTATGCTTAATGCTATAAAGGGAATACACGGGTCTTAAAACAGAAAGTACTTGGAAAATGGTGGTCAGGAAAGGCTCCATGAAAGCTTTGAGTTGAGGCATAAATTAGCATGAGACTGAGGAAGCCAGGCGATGTGCTGAGGGTAGAAGAACTGAAAGCCTCACTAGAGTGGATTCAATAAAGAATTGGTAAGTGAATATGGAAAATGCCCAACATGAAGTGAGAGGTACGAAGTGTAAAGTAAAAGGTGTGAGGGGTAAAGTGTGACCGGGTACTGGATTGAGCCCAAACAGACTTTGATAGGTTCAACATACTTTCTTCCCAAGATCAAGAACAAGGCAAAGACGTCAGCTTTCACCACTTCTGTTCAACATTGTGCTAGGGTAATAGGCAAGAAAACAAAAGGCATAGAGATTGGAAAGAAAGCAAAGCTGTCCTTATTCACAGACAACACGAGAGTCTCTGTAGAAACTCCTGAAGAATACCCAAAAAAGCTACTAGAACAAACACATTTTGCAAGGCCAGAGGATACAAGGGCAATATATTTTTTTAAATGTATTTCTATATACTTTAAAATTGCAAACCCACATTTAAAAACCAATTACGGTAGCAGCAAAAAATGAAGTCATCCTGGATTCAGGTGGGCCCTAAATCCAATGACTGTTAAGAGGAGAGGGCACATGGAGATGCACACAGAGAAGACAGATACGTAAAGATAGAGGCAGTGATTGGAATTATGCTGCCACAAGTCAAGTAATGCCTGGAGTCATCAGACGCTAAAAGAAGCAAGGAGGGGACTTCCCTGGCGGTCTAGTGGTTAAGACTTCGCCTTCCCATGCAGGAGCTGTGGGTTCCATCCTGGTTGGCGTGCTAAGATCCCACATGCCTCACAGCCAAAAAGCCAAAACATAAAACAGAAGCCATATTGTAACAAATCCAATAAAGACTTTAAAAAAAAAAATCCACATCCCCCCCCCCAAAAAAATCTTAAAGTAAGGAGGAATTCTTCCCTAGAGCCTTCACAGGGATCATGGCCCTACTGACACCTTGATTTCATACTTCTTGCCTCCAGAGCTGCAAAAAAATAAGCTCCTCTTCTTAAGCCACCCAGTCTCTGGTACTTTGTTGTGGCAGCCCTAGCAAACTAATACAGTAATTCAATGTGGAAAGGACACTCTTTTCAACAAATGGCTCTGGAAAAATTGGATATCCATATAGGTAAAAAAATGAACCATGACCCTTACTTCACACCATGAAAAAAATTCAAAGTGGGTCATGGACCTAAACGTAAGAACTAAAAGTACAAAACTTGCTGAAGAAAAATAAGAAAAAGATCTTCGTGACTTTGGGTTAATATCTGTAAAGTTCCTGGAATATTAAAAACACTATCAATAAGCCATGAAAACAAACTTCCTCTTGTGCATACAGAAAAGCCTGTCTGGTCAGAGAATCCCCAGCTTAAGTCAGGGGTGATGGAGGAGGAGGGGGAGAATTGAAAGCATGGAGGCCCAACTTATAGTAAAAAGCAAAGTGGGTTACTAAGGAGAATGAACTTTCAGTGCAGAATAGAACCACCAATGGCTGCATTTGAGAGAGTCTGGGAAAGTTCTGAGAGATAAAATGGGAGTTGGCGTCATCTGTTGTGCGATGCAGCGATGCAGAGGGAGAGACAAATTGGGAAAGATGATTTTAAGGAGTTCTCATATGTTTGAGTATAAGCCCATTTTGCCATTTGCTAAGAGCCTAGAAAAGACCCAAATCGATTTTCAATGACTTTCTAATGATGTTGCACTGAGATGGGTCCAGCTTTATCCAGATCTATTAATTCTAAATAAATATAATGACACCTTCTCTGAAGCCCAGACCACCTCCCTTGAAGTTTTAGTATTGTACTGCCATTATTATGACATGCCATGTGGTAAAGTTGACCCTGTGTGTATCTATCTCCCCTACCAGATTACAAACATGCCCTTTGAAGGTAGCACTTGTGTCTTATTTTTATCTTTGTGTCCTGCTCCATATCCATCTTCCACTCAGTGAATTACACCAAGTAGATGTTCAAAAAATAGTGTGAAATGAATGCATGAGTGATGGATGAATGGAATTTAACTTAAAGAGCAATTTCTTTAGCAACATCTATGACAGCAGTGTCTTCTCCCGCACCGCCTGATGGACTCTGAGGGACCACGTCTGTCCTGGTCCTCACTTTATCCCCAGCATTTGCACTATGCTAAGCACACCATAAGCGTTGGAATAATCATTGTATCCTCTAGAAAGGATTTCAGCGCATCAGGAATGGAAGAAAGCAAAACAATCCAAGGCTGAACGGAAGTGAGCTGCCTGGGCGAGGCTGTCGTACTCGGTGGGCGGTAAAGAACAGGAATCCCCAGGCGAACCCTGGGAACCGCGGGTGAGTGCGGGCGCCTTCCTCTCCTCCGAGGCGATAGGTGGCGCTGTGGCCGGCCGCGGCCCCCGGGTCTGCGGGGCGCCGCTCTCTGGACGGGGTGGGGAGTTGGCAGAAGGACCTGCGGCGGGTCTGCTTCGGCCGCCGCTCTGGCCTGGTCTACCCCAGCGGCTGACTGATCGCTCAGTGCGGCACCATGGGGAAGCGGGACAATAGGGTGGTGAGTACCCGGTGGGGAAAGCAATGCGGCGGCGCGGGGCACGGCGGCAGGAGAGCGGGACCCCTCGCTCTTCCCGGCTGGGCCTGAGAGTCAGCGGCGACGCAGGGACCTCAAACCAGGAGACCCAGCTCCCCTCCCCGCTCCGGCCCCAGACGCGCGTGCGCCGCGCACGAAGTTGGCGCCTTCGGCTCCCCCGCTCTCTTTTCTCTTCTCTCTAGTCTCCCTTTCCTCTACACCCCGTCAACCCTGCCGCACCCTCTGGTAGTGTTCTCTGGCATCCTTCCCTTCCGCACTCGGGCCAGCAGTGCCCAGTTTGTAGAGCTCTAGGGTCCCCTGCACCCTCCTGTAAGTAAGTCCAAAGTCTGAGGCCCGTGGAGGTGCCGGGACTCGCCCCCCACGCACCGCGACCGGGATCGCGCACCCAGGGGGGACGGAGGCCATGGACGTTGTCCCTCCACCCGGGGGCCTGCAGGGCTCCCAGTTCTAGCAGCAGTCGGGCTCGCATTTGAGAACCAGGATCAAAGCATTTGGCTTCGGGCCCCAGTGTCCAGCACTACCTGGCACCTAGTAGGCTCTGTAAAGGAACGAATGGCCTAGTAATGTTCACTCTGGAGTCAGGCCCAGACTGGAATGTCAGTTCTGGTCCCTCGGGAGTTGGGGGACCTAGGATGAGTTGCTTTTCTTCTTTGAGCCTCAGTTTCTTCATCTGTAAGAGGGGATCAGTGTTGCCCATAACTTTGCAGAATAGTTGAGAGTGCAAAAGGCAAGGTGGCCGGGCGAGTGCTTGGCATGCAGGTTATTCTAGTAAATGAGATAAAAGAGATGCAGAAGTACCTAATAGCAGAAAGAGTAAGAAATATCTGTAAGTAAGAAATTCGAGGTTCTGAGGGCATTTTGACAGGCGGAGATGGGAGGAAGGCATTCTAGGTGGCTACTAGCTTGGTGTGGACAGCCCAGGTTATGAATCAGTTTGAATGGGCTTTAAACAGAAGCGATTAGCAGTAAGCTTAGGTTGCAGCCTTACAGTTCCTAGGCTTGGCTATGATAGAGTTTTAAACCACTGAGCAGCAAAATAAAAAAAAATAAATGTCGTTGAAGCTACTGTACTAAATTTAGTGAACTAGCTTTTTAAAAATTAAGTGATTATTTCCTTTGGGGTTAGGGGGTGGGGGGAGATGGGGCGAGGTACTAAAAGAGCTTCACTTTTATGAAATATTTCTTGTCTTCAAAACGTTTGTTTTAATTTTATTTAGTCTTCATAATCAAAGATGTCTAGGAACCACAGTGGTGAACTTTGATTACAAGGTTGAGGAATGTTCTTTTCTCTTGCTTTCCTGGCTGTAAGTCAGACCTTGTGGTATTCTGATTCTCATAGAGTTGAAATGGTGTTCTCCTGGAGCATCCTTAGGTTTAAGGTGTTAAGAGTGTTTGGGCTCTTTAATGACCTTAGGCCTTAAATGCTTAGAAATTACCGGACCTTGGGTACAGTTTTCATGCAGAGACCTAAGATGTTTTGTTTTACTGGCAAAAGGTGTTGGTTTACACATACTTTTAAAGCATTTGAAAAAGTTTCCAAATTAGTTTCATTTACTAGAGCATTTTGATAATTCCGAGCTCTGCTTATTACTTGGTATGTTGTCTTGGCCCGTGGTGGTTCTGGTAACATTTTATATGCACTTCAAAGGTTGTGGAAAGGAAAACAGGAAATTAAGAGGTAGAAGACGCAGATCTTCTCGTTCAGTCTCCTCATTGCAATGGAGGAGGAGATGGAACTGTTTAAACTGGGACCAAAAAAAAACCTTGGGTCATCTGATAAGTTAGTTTAGTACATCATAACTCTTGATTTTTTTTTTTTTTGCGGTACGCGGGCCTTTCACTGTTGTGGCCTCTCCCGTTGCGGAGCACAGGCTCCGGACGCGCAGGCTCAGCGGCCATGGCTCACGGAATGCCGCTCCGCGGCATGTGGGATCTTCCCGGACCGGGGCACGAACCCGTGTCCCCTGCATCGGCAGGCGGACTATCCACCACTGCGCCACCAGGGAAGCCCATAACTCTTGATTTTAATTAAAATGAACATGTGCCTCTGAAAATAATGGCTTTTTTTTCTTTTTACATTGATGATAAAAATCATGGTTTTAGAGATGACAGAATTGCTTTCTAAAATGCCATAAATTTCAGGTTGAAGTTTTTGTAAAAATAGGCTTTACTCTTTAGAGCTGTTTTGGTCTCAAGGCAAAAATTGAGCAGAAAGTACAGAGAGTTCCCATATGCTCCCTGCCCATAGACATGCTCAGCTTTCCCTACTTTCAACTCCCACACCTGAGGGGAACATTTGTTACAGTCAATGAGCTTACATTGACACATCATTTTCACCTGAAGTCCTTAGTTTACATTAGGGCTCACTCTTGGTATTGTACGTTCTTGAACGGCTTTTATTTATTTTTTCACTGAACATTTTAATTCTTGAGATTTGTAAAGGGCACTTTAATTTGTGATGGCCACCCTTTGTGCCCATTGTTTTCCAGAAGTTTCCTTCGTGTTCTTTTCTGTTACTAAAACAGATGTATCCTCTAGATAAAAATAGGTAATCAAAGTAGCAAATGAAATTCTGCGCATTTTGTCCTTAGCAGTTTCACTGCATTGCTTTTTTCCTAGCTGCCCACTTATATATTCCCTTGAGCTCAATTTGCCATCCTAAGTTTCAAAGACAAATCGTTTTCTGTTACCCAAACTCACAGCAGCAGCTTGGAGCCACAGGCAGTTCTAGTTACATATGAGTATGAGTGTTTGCTTTAAAAGGGCATAGTATTTAAAGTGATTGTCATAGACATTTAAAGAAATTGCAGTTTCTTTATTTTGATTGATGCCCAGCCACCCACCGCCTAATGTTAGAAGCATTATTTTTCACACTTACGCATAATAAGTGAAAGAGCTTTACCTTTGTGAAATACTTTTTTGTTTTTAAAACCTTTCTGTTGTGCACAGTAAAATGAGCACTGTTGCTTAATAATTATGAGCACAGAATTTTGCAAGGAGCTTGTGAGATGCGCTTCATAAATATTGCTATTATAATTGAAATAAATAATGGAGGTATTTAGAGTGGTTGAATTTTTCTCATTTTGTTTACTATTAATATTATGGCAGTGTTTGCATGTAGTATTTTTATTTTTGTTTTATAAAGGTAATGAGTTATTTTAAATTTTTTTCTCCATTGTATGAAATGATGAAAGTAGACGTCTTCCTTTACATTTTGGTGCACATGCATCAAAAACTTTTTAAAAATTTATAGTTATTTATTAAAATGGTATCTTTTTTTTTAACTTGCTTTTGCTTTTCACCTGAGAAATTTTGGACATCATCTTTTTAATGGCTACATAGTATTTCATTTTGGGAATATAATGTATTAAATTAATCTCAAATTGACGGCTCTTTGGGTATTTTCAGTTTTTCCTATTTTAGTGATAACAGTTTTAACATCCTTGTATATATTTACAACTTTGAAAATAAAGTTTTTACAGTTTTAAACTTAAAATATTTTACTATTGAGTACTGCTAAAATTATGACATACTACCAAAGAAATGAGGTGATAGATGATAGATATTATAGTTTTTAAAGTGATGATCTTAGCTTGCACATTGTACTTGCTTTTGGTTATGATGATTGTCAGTGTCATTGGTTGGGCCAGCAGCTGCTCTGTTGTGGCCTCTGTTGGTTGTCATTTCCACATGAACTGATTGAAATTCTCAGCAGAGACAGTTGAATGAAATATTTGAGGGCATAACATTTGATATAAAAAATAGGACTTTATGCCTCGGTCTTAAACGTTGCATTTGATATCCACATGTAGCCCTGATTCAACATCTCTGACCGTAGGAGCTCTAGCATTCATTCCTGCCAGTAAGAAAATTATATTAAAGGTTTAACTTTTTCATCTCAAGTAAGTAGGCAGTATCCAGTTGAATGGAAGTAGTTCTCGATATGTGTTGTTCATAGTGGTTTTATATTGTTTATTCTGCCAGAGTAATCTAGAAATATATAACTTATATTTGTTATGAAGGTGGGTGATTTTGTCATTTTTAAAGATATTGTTAAATAAAATGCATCAGATGCATTGTACCCTTTCACTTCTTTTCAGATGTTAGGTAATTAGGTTTAAAATCAACCTTGGTAATAGTCATTTTCAACCAAAATTCTTTTTATTTATAAAGTAGAAGAGTTTTTATAAATGTTGACTTGGATTAAATTTGGAAAGCTGAATCATATGGTCAAGAGGTTGAGACTGAATTAAAGACCAGATTTGTGAATTCTGTTTAATAAAGCAACACCTCTTTGCTAGACACTGTCATTAACAAAGAAATATTCTGGGGCTTCCCTGGTGGCACAGTGGTTGAGAGTCCGCCTGCCGATGCAGGGGACACGATTTCGTGCCCCGGTCTGGGAGGATCCCACATGCCGCGGAGCGGCTGGGCCCGTGAGCCATGGCTGCTGAGCCTGCACGTCTGGAGCCTGTGCTCCGCAGCGGGAGAGGCCACAACAGTGAGAGGCCCGCGTACTGCAAAAAAAAAAAAAAAAAAAAAGAAAAAGAAAAAAAGAAAGAAAGAAACAAATATTCTGCTTTATTTTGTCTCAGTGTATTTTGGGGGAAAGTGTCTAAAAATGTGTTTTACTGCTATAGTAAGTGTAGTATACAGAGCATAATATAATTTCTGTGGTTTTTGATTGTACAAAAATATGTATAACAAAGTTCACCATTTTAAGTGTATAGTTAAGTGACATTGAGTACATTCACAGTATTGTACAGCTATCACCACTGTCCATTTCCAGAACTTTTTCATCATCTCATACAAGAAGCTCTGTACCCATTACACAGTAACTCCCAGCCCCTGGTAAACTCTATTTTCTGTCTCTATGAATTTACTTATTCTAGGTATCCCACATAAGTTGAATCATACAACGTTTGTCCTTTGGTGTCTGCCTTATTTCACTTAGTATGCTTCCAAGGTTCATCTGTGTTGGAGCATGTATCAGAATTTCACTCTTTTCTAAGGCTGAATAACATTCCATTGTATGTATATATCACATTTTGTTTATCCATTCTTCCATAGATGGACATTTGGGTTGTTTACACCTTTTGGCTGTTGTGAATAATGCTGCTATGAACATGGGTGTACACATATCTGTTTGAGCCCCTGCTTTCAATTATTTTTCAATCCTACTTAGAGGTGGAGTTTCTGTTTAACTTTTTGAGGAATCATCAAGCTTTTCCAAAACAGCTGCACCATTTTTTATTCTCACCTGCAACGCTTAACTGTTCCAGTTTCTTCACATCCTTGACAACACTTGTTTTCTGTTTTTGATAGTAGCCATTCTAACTGGGGTGGGGTGGCATCTCGTCGTTTTGATTTGCATTTCCCTAACGACTAGTGACTAGTGACATTGAGTATCGTTTCATGTGCATATTAAGACATTTGTACATCTTCTTTGGAGGAATGTCTAAGTCGTTAGCACATTTTTGAATTGGGTTGTTTGGGGGTTTTGTTGTTGAGTTGTAGGATTTCTTTATGCATTCTGGATATTAACCCTTGTCAGATACGTGATTTGCAAATACTTTCTTCCATTCTCTGGATTGTCTTTTCAGTCTTTTGATAGTGTTCTTTGATGAACAAATGTTTTTAATTTTGATGAAGTCTTGTTTATCTATTTTTTCTTTTGTTGCCTAGCATGATTTCATTTTTGATGTTAACAATTTGTGTATAAAATTGCTCTCAGCATGGCACAGTATTTCCTGAGATAGAAGATATAGTAGAATAAGCAATGAATTTAGAGTTAGGTCTTCTTTAACTTCTTTGGAATCGAGTTTCTTCATTTACCATTGTGCATAATATTATTACCCTCAGAGCTTTATTGGGCTTTAGGAGAAAGCACTGTAAAGCCATCTTAGAGTAAGAGAGAGATGTCATTATTATTTTCATCAAATCTCTGGTAAAAACACATTTTCTGTGAAAGAGCAGTATTACTTATCTCCCAAACTTATGAGGCTTAATAGAGCATTAAATCTACTTTTTGTAATGAAAAGTTGGTTAGTCAGATTGTTCATCCTTAGTTGGATATAGTATGCATTTATAATAAAGATTGCGTTATGAGTATGCAAATGTACTTTTGTGTTTTCAGTGGTTATTTTAATGGAGTTAATTTTTGTTTTTTCCTCAAGGCCTATATGAACCCAATAGCAATGGCCAGATCAAGGGGTCCAATCCAGTCTTCAGGTCCAACGATCCAAGATTATCTGAATCGACCAAGGCCTACCTGGTATTTGTGAAACAATTTACCTATATATAAGGTTTTCATAAATTTTTAAAGGTTATTTTTACAACTTTTATTGATTACTGAGCAGTTGCTAGATACATAATTTTTTGAAGTGGTATTTGATATGTGCTTTGTTTTGAATGTATAAAACACATGCATGAATGTAAAGCAAACATTTGAGAACCCACCACCCAATATAGCTAAAGCACTGCCAGGGAATCTGTTTTGTTTTGTTTTGTTATTTATTTATTTATTTATTTTGTGGTATGCGGACCCTCTCACTGTTGTGGCCTCTCCCGTTGCGGAGCACAGGCTCCGGATGCGCAGGCTCAGCGGCCATGGCTCACGGGCCTAGCCGCTCCGCGGCATGTGGGATGTTCCCGGACCGGGGCACGAATCTGTGTCCCCTGCATCGGCAGGTGGACTCTCAACCACTGCGCCACCAGGGAAGCCACAGAGAATCTTTTATACCAAGCACATATTTATGTCTTAAAACAGACCTTAACCTTGAAGTGTTCTAAGCTATTTTAAATGGTAGGTTTGAATAATTTTGCCCTTCCACGGGGTATAACTAGGTGTTGAGAAAGATGACTTTAGACCTTGTTTCTAGTTTTATCCGCTGGCTTTTCAAAGAGTTAGGGTTTCCCATTGTAAAAGTTTTTTTTTTTTTTTTTTTGTAAAAGTTCTGTTTTAAATTTTTTGTTTGTTTTGCCCTTGTTGAGTGGCTCTGATTTTTTGTAAATAAAGTATCATAGCACTTACATTATTGTTTTTTAGTATGTCTTATTATTAAATACCCATACTCCTGAGGTAACATAAGGCAAGCTTCAGAGTTGTTAACTTTGGACTCCTTCTAAGGGCCCCTGATAACTGGGCAACTATAGTTGAAAGTTGTATTTACATACAACAGGGAATCCTTCCTTTGGGTTAAATAGGAAGTAAGCTGTGTCTGCCTCTTAGAATGTTCTTGAGTGCTATTGTTTATTGTTGCAGCTTACCAAAAAATAAATTATCTCATGATTTTAATGAGATCTTTATATGTGAATTTCTGTGTTGCAAAAAATATGTGTATTAAATGGCACTGTAACGTGAAAAAATATAAAAAATAAATTATCTCAAAACAAAGTATATTTTATCTTTAAAATTGGGGAGAAGGGATGAATTTTAAAGGGGAAGTGCCTAAGCTAGTGGATTACATGTATGGTCAGAGGTCGCCAAGACAACCCTCAGGTTGGGTAATTGCTAGAAGGGCTCACAGATAGTCGTACTCGTGGGCAAGATTTATTATGGTGAAAGGATACCAGCCATAGTCAGCAAAGGAAAAAAGTGCATGGAGTGAAGTTCAGGGGAGCCTGGACGCAGGCTTCCAAGGCTGCTTCTGTGGAGTCATACAGGATGCATTTCATTTCCTTAGCAATGAGTTATGATAACACATGTAAGGTATTGCCAACTAGTGTGATTCAGTGTGTCCAGCTTTTTTATTGGCGACTGATCTGCCTCTGCCTGTCAGGTGCCAAAATTCCAGACTTCCAGAAGGAATGAAGGTGTTCATATAAACTATATTATTTGTATAGACAGGCACAGTAAGCCACTCTTATCAGGGGGTGGTACCAAAATCTAAGTTCCCAGATGCCAGCCAGGGCTACTCGTTCTTAAAAGCAGGTACATTATAAAACGGGTGATTTAGTAATAGACTATAGTAATTCAGTCATATAGACCTTAACTCACCCTAACACTGAAACTACTAGCTTTGTGACCTTAGGCAGATTTTCTTACCTTCCTCAAGTTTCAGCTTCTTTATCTCTAAAATGGGGGTAATAATACTACCTTTTCTCACAGGATTGTTGTGAGGATTAAAGGAAGATGTATTTAAAGCAGTGCCTGTTGTATGGAAGTGCTCAAATGTTTGGTGTGTTAGTTCTTATAATCCGTGTTTAGAAGGGGAGTGACTAGTATTATCTGATAGGCTTTATTATGATAATTGATTTACAAGGACGTGAACAAAGAAAGTTAAAATGTAGCAGCACTGGAACTAGAATGGAGGTTTATTAGGATATTAAGAAAAATTTATTTATGAAATTTTTGTTGCCTTGTTTGTAAGCATCCGTCTCAAATTTGAATAGCTTGAAAACTTACTTGTACATTCTATTTTTTTAAGGGAAGAAGTGAAAGAACAACTAGAAAAGAAAAAGAAAGGCTCCAAGGCATTGGCTGAATTTGAAGAAAAGATGAATGAGGTTTGTAAATTGTGCCTTTAAAAAAAATAATCTTTTTTCTTATAATAAAAAAATGAAATCTTTTTTTTTTAATAAACCAAGAGTTTGGGCCTAGCTCTTTAGGTTAAGGGTGCTCTGTATTATAGAAGTGTTTTTGTTATATTGAATACGGTTTGTATATTTTGATTTCTTAAAAAAAGAAATAGAGAAAAGCCATCTTACAGTAATTTAAATCATCTTAAGTTTTCTAAATGTTACGTTCTTCCCTTCTCTCCCCTTATCCCCAGGTCCCCATCTTACCCTGGGATTTCCATGGTGATGTTTGCTTGTTTTGATTACAAACATATATGTAGTATTTCAGCCACAGTATAGATTAATTCAACTTTTACTGTCTGGAAAGAGAATCTAACCACCATTGTTAAAAAGAAAAAAGTTCTCAGCCTCAGTAATAATACCTACTCTTCCTTTCAGTATACAGTAAGGAGCTCCCACCTCATAATATCCTCTTTGAAAGGAGCTCGTAGAGGCTCCTTTGGTGACAGGGTAAAGGATTCTGGCACCTGCAGTATCTTTTGACTGTAATTAGAGGCTGAGATGAGAGCGAGGTAGTAGAGGATGGAAGGAAGAAAGTAGTGGCTGTCTCTATATATTTAGGTGTATTAGAAGGGGATAGGTAGCCTCTAATGTGTTTATAACTTTTCTGCAGAACTGGAAGAAAGAACTAGAAAAACACAGGGAGAAATTATTAAGTGGAAGTGAGAGCTCATCCAGAAAAAGACAGGTAATGCCATTTTTAGTTTATTGCTATTCTTAATCTCAGAGTTGGGTTTTCATAATAATGCTGTGTACTACTATTAATAGATACATTTGAAAACACCACCTTATTTAGATTTGTACTTGTATTTGTTTGCTTTTAGAGAAAGAAAAAAGAAAAGAAGAAATCTGGTAGGGTGAGCAAAAGTTTTCCATTTTTCTAAATGTTATAATCAAGAGCGTACAAAAAAAGTAAGAATAATTGATATAACCTGTATGCTAACTCTAGATAAGTCAAGGAACCTGGAGGTCCTTTGGTAGTTACGGGTGGTTTTGTTCTATTAGTGATAATAAAAGAAAGGTGCCAACCTCCTTATAACCTAGTGACTCCTTCATTACTATTAAAGAGGGAAAATCGATTACCGTTGCTACATCTGTTGTTACTTTGTGTGTGTGTCTGTGTGTGTGTATGTCTGTGTTTGTGAGGGAATGTGAGATTTGACATTTTAGTATTTAAGTCATGAATATGGCATCTGTTTCTCAGACACTAGATTAATTTCGTTAAGTATTTGAGAGACTTAGTAAAAGAAAAAAATTCCTGCATCTCACAAGCTTTAATTGTTTTGTGCTTGGTCAAGTATTCATCTTCTTCTTCATCAAGCTCTGATTCTTCCAGCAGTTCTTCAGATTCTGAAGATGAGGTAATGTTTGCCTGTAATGATTCATGAAATAATATCTCTGATATCTTTACTGACAAGTGGAAGAAACCCATTATGAAATATCTGTTAAAAATGTTTACTTCCAGTTTTTGATTAATCATCCATAACTGAGAGCGCTGTTGTGAATAAATAACTAGGTATTTAAATATTGGTAAATGTGTTTTTTAGATTCCTAAATTTGTCTTGTTCATTTAAAAATATTAGTAGAAGAAATGGATTTAAAAATCAAAAATTCTGTTTTAGCTAAGAATTACATGTGACTCATCACTTAACATTTTTTAATAAAACAAAGTGATGTAAGTTACATTTTAAATATTATTAAGTAAAACATATTTACACGCTGGTCCTTTCATCAAGTTTTGTTCATTGATTAAGTTTTGATGTTAATAAAATGCAACGATTATATTTTTGAAACAGAAAGCAAATATTTCTGAAATGTTTCATGTAGGATAAGAGACAAGGAAAAAGGAAAAAGAAAAAGAAGAGCCGTTCACATAAATCTTCTGAAAGTTCCATGTCAGAAACTGAATCAGACAGTAAGGTAAAATCATTTAAATGAGCAATATTTTGGATAGCAGACATTTAATTAGGTTCTTCTTTAAGTTCTTCCTGTCTTAAATTGCTCTCAGTTTAGAAATGTGATACTGTTTTTGTACTTTGATGCTCTGTGTCACTTAATTGATGTACTTAATAATATTGTACATAGGGCATTTAATTGTTCTCTAAGTACTTTGACATATAGGTCCCCACATCTCAGCATTTTTATGACAGCTTTATGATAAAGCATGGCAGACATTATTTTTCCCATCTACATAAAAAATTTGTAGTGCAGATGAAAACATCTTGCTTAAATTCATACAGATCGTATTAGAATTGGAAGTTGAATCTATCTTCTAATATCTGATCCAGTGTCCTTTTTACTGTACTGTACCTAAATCTGTTCTGTACTATCCAGAATTATCAGATGCAATTAACTCTCAAACATTAGTGGTCATAAGAAATACATGCAGGTTATAATAAAAATGTGGATTCCTGGGTCCTATCTCCAGAGTCTGATTTAGTGAGTCCGATTAGGATCAGAAGTCTACATTTTAAACCAGTGGTCCCTAGGATTCTGATGCAGTGCTGTCCATGGGCCACAATTTGATGAGCACTGTCCTGGGGTCCCAGGAGAACAAAACAACTGTTGATATATGGTTGTATGGCAGATATCTACTTGCCCTACTGAGACTTCTTTTGATAAAATGCCTGGCATATATAAAGTATTCAGTAGATGTTGGTTTTGTTTTTTAAAGCCGAAGAGCCAGTCTAATGATACTGATAGCTAACATTTATAGAATGCCTACTATAGATTGAGCCCAGTTCTAAGCACTTGACTTGTTAACTCAATCCTCTCAACACCCCTATGAAGTAGTTTTTTGTATATCCCACTTCATGGATAAGGAAGGCTCAGAGAGTTTAACAGCTAGCCCTGAGGGATTCAAAAGTAGAAATTCTTGCCTCCCCACTTTATAAGGAAGAGTAGGGAAATCAAATTGATGTCTGAGCATGGTGTGAATTAGAACTTCAGTGCATATGATCACTACAGGTAAAAATAGCAATAGCATAAAGTCTTATTTTAAAATAAACCCTGTGGTTATACAGATAACGTCCGTTGTTTTAGTTGTACAGAGATTTGATATACAGCCAGATAAATGAAGAAGTCTCATTCCCTCATAAGCACATATATACACAACCTGTATTTCTCCCGTATTTTCAGAATAAAATTCTGGAAGTAAACTTTTTTTCGGTCATAGAGTAAATCACTTTTTTGATATTTTTCTTCCTTCTGTCATAATGCTGTATCTTTCACATTTAAAATTGATATATATATATTTTATTTGTTTAGGATAGTTTAAAAAAGAAGAAGAAGTCAAAGGATGCAACTGAGAAAGAAAAGGTAATTTATACTTTACAGTGCCTTAAGATAACTTCTTTTACTTCAAGAATTGCTTCAAAAAATTAACATTAAAGCATTCCCCTTTTTACCTTAAAAGATTTCTTTTGCTTATTGAGTTCATTTTTGAAGGTAAAAGATCAGAAGAAGCTTCCTGCAGAGAATTTGAGTTTGTATAGATAAATGTATTATCTCAGTTTAAAATTCAAAATAATGAAGATTCTAAACATTTCCTGTTTCCTCAAGTCATTTTAAAGAAGGTCCTTTTAATGAAAGAACATGGACTTCTGTTTCAAATTGAGTGTACCATAGCTAAATTTGAAAACTTTTTTTCTACTGTAAGTAGATGTTTTATCTTCATTTATAGCTTATCTATACCTAATGCTTAATTTATCCCTACCTAAGTTTCTGGTTTATATTTTTAAATCTTTCTTATTATTAAAAATAAAAGCCTAAAGAAAGCAACTACTAATAAAAGGAAAATAAAGACCAGTGTCACTGTATTTTATTCAGTCTTTGTATATCATTTCTTAAAAATTGAGGTGAAATTCACATAATATGCTATTAACCATCTTTAAATTACAGTTTGGTAGTATTTAGTGTATGTACAGTGTTGGGCATTGATCACCTCTCTAGTTTCAAAACTTTTTCATCGGGCTTCCCTGGTGGCGCAGTGGTTGAGAGTCCGCCTGCCGATGCAGGGGACGCGGGTTCGTGCCCTGGTCTGGGAAGATCACACATGCTGCGGAGCGGCTAGGCCGTGAGCCATGGCCACTGAGCCTGCACATCCCGAGCCTGTGCTCCGCAACAGGAGAGGCCACAACAGTGAGAGACCCGCGTACTGCAAAAAAAAAAAAAAAACTTTTTCATCATTCCATTAAAAACAACCCATAGTCACTAAGTAACCAGTTTCCTTCTCCCCACCCACCCCCAATCCCGTGATAGCCTCTAATCTGCTTTATGTCTATGGATTTGTGTATTCTCGATATATCATATAAAGGCAGTCATACTATATGTGACCTTTTGTGACTGGCTTCTTTCACTTAGTATAATGTTTTCGAGGTTCATTCACGTTGTAGCATGTATCAGTACTTCATTCCTTTTTATGAATGCATATAATATTCCATTGTATGTATATAGCACAATTTGTTTATCCATTCATTCGTTGATGGACATTTGAGTTGTTTGTACCTTTTGGCTAGTGTGAATAATGCTGCTTTAAATATGCATGTTTCTGTATGGACGTATATTTTCATTTCTCTGGGGTATATACCTAGACATGTTTTGGTTTTTTTTTAATCAGTTTGCAAATAAAAATGCATTAACACTAAAAAAAGAAACCATATTGACAGAGTTGGTTTAATTAATTCCAAGGATTCAAGGATAAGAAATTTATTAATATAACTTGCCATATTAACTGGTCAAAGGAAAGAAACCGTGTGATTATTTTAATAGTTGCCAATAGGGTGTGATATAATTTCAACAGAACTTCCTGATTTTTCAAAACCATTATAAAATAAGAATAATTGGTTACTTTCATGTTTTAAAAAAAATTGTAAAACTAAAAACTGGCAATTTGCAAACATGAAATGCTAAAACAACTGCACTGTGATTTTTGAAGTACTTCAAGATATACAAAGTATAGAGTAATATACACATATATAAAAAATCACCCATATGTATACCAACTAGAATTAACAGATGGTTTAAATTTTGTCATATTTGCTTCAGGTCTTGTTTTATGAGAAAAGAAGAAGTCCCAGGCACTTTCTCCTTCCTTAGAGACAGCTGTTTCTGAAATTACTGTGCCTCCTTCCCATCCATATTTATACACTTTTATTAACATAAGTATGTGTTCAGAAATAACTTAGAGTATTTTCAGAAGGGTGTCACCATGTTTCCTCTGAAGCTTGTTTTTTTCTCTCAGAATTACTGTTGACATTTATCCTTGTTGATACTCTCAAGTTTGTTTCTTTGGCTTATAATATTCCATTATTTTAACTCACCACAACTTGTATCTCCATTCTCCTGTTTGTGGACATATAGGTTATTTTCATTCTTCAGTAATGCAAACAGTGCTGCAATGGCTATTTGTTACCCATTTCTCCTTTTCCTTAAGTTGTCATTAATTTTCTGAGGTATACCTGGGAGTATAACTTCTAGGTCCTAGGATGTACATACGTTTTACTTGTCTACATTTTGCTTACCAAAGTGCTTGTTATTAATTTACATTCCTACTAGTAATGTATGACAGTACCCTTGTTCCTCATACATACTTGTCACGCTGTGAAACCTCCCTTTTTGCCAGTTCAGTGTGTAGAGATGTTTGAGCCCCTTTATTTGTTTATTAGCCATTCAGATTTCATTTTCTGTGAATTGCCTATTTGTGGTCTTTGCCCATTTTTCTGTTTGATTGTTATTAATCTTTCTGATTCATAAGAGTTATATACTTTGGATGCTAATCTTTCAGACAGGTAGTTAACATCTTTTGGTCTATGGCTTCTGTTAATCCTGTTCAGGGTGTCTGTTATAATCTTACATGGTTTTAATTTTCAGTTATATGTATCAGTCATTAGTTTTAGCTCCATTTTTATTTTAAATTGTTCTGAAAGTGCTAGGCAATGGAATACCTAATTAGAAAATATAGTGGAAGAAAATATTTCATTTATGATGGTAACAAAAAACATATAGGAAAATCTTAAAGAAGTGAGCAGGACTTATTTGAAGAAAACTATACAGATCTATTCAGAAACGCGAAAATTTAATAAATGTTCCTGGGTATGACTTGCTCTGCTAAAAGTTAAAACATTTTTCATATGCTTTGATGAAAAAATGTGGTATGATCCAGGAACAGAAAAAACAATGGAACAGTGTAGAGTCCAGGTAAAAATTTGTTAAGTATTTGTGGAATTTAATATATGATAGAGGTGGCATTTCTTGGACCAAAATGACTAGCCATTTGGAAAATATACAGTTGAGCACTCCTTAAGGCCAAATATATTCCAGATAAGTGAAAATTCTAAATGTATGAAAATGCAACTAGAGAAAGACATGGGTGAGTATAACATTGGTATGGGAAAGGGCTTTACCTCAAATCTCATGAACTTCTGACCACATAATTCAAATGCTGAATGGGAAAAAAGACATATAGGTTATAAAAAAATAAGCTGTGAACGAAGTTTAAATATAATGAACAGACTAAGAAACACTACTAGGAATACATAAGGCAAAAACTTGATCTTCAGTAATTAAGGGAAAGAGAATACCTCACATACACATAAAAATAGGTAAAATACATGTTGAGGCAATTTTTAAAGAAAATATGAACTATATTCTAATAATCTGAGATTGATATGGCTGATAAAAGAATCTGACGAAGAGGCTTTTTGGTGAAGTGTGGTTCATAAATGAATGAAATAAGAAACAATTTTGAGGGTTATGGGAGAGTGAGAAAATCATTTGGATGAAGGCTGCTTTGGTCTTTGATTTAGTCATTATTGTTAAAGATTTTGCCCTCACGTACCCTTTACTATATTTCAACTTTGTTTTTAATAGCGAGGAACTCATATGCCTGCCCTCCAGAAGGAAATGGGTTAAGTAAATTGTGGTATCTACTTTCAGTGGTATATACTTTCAGTGAATGTCAAAGGCAGCCAAAAATGATGGTGTAGTTGGCATGGAAAGATACTGTTGGGTGAGAAGACTGGGTTCCAAACAAGTATTTATGTAAAATTGTATATACACAGAGATGTTTCCCAAAATCCCTGTAGTGGGATCTTGGTGAATTTTCTTAAAATGAACATTTATAATTTCTACCAAAATAATAAAGCTGTTTGCAGAAACAAATCACCTGTAATCTACCACACATATCATCACTGTTAATTTCTTTTCTTGTTTGTTTGTATCTTCAAAATTGGGTTCATGCTATGTAAAAGTTTTAGGTCATTTTTTTCTGTGTAAGATTAACTGGTGAGCATTTTTTCCTTTGTGCGGTTTTGTTTTTGTTGTTATGAACTACTTCATACGTACTGATGAAGCATATAGAAAAAATAAAATGACAACCAGCATATTCACTATGCAGCTTTAATAAATCTTAACATTCTGTCATATTTGTTTCAGATGTTTTCAGAATGTTTTATTTTTTTTTTGGTACTTTATTTTTTAATTTATTTTATTTTATTTTTTGGCTGCATTGGGTCTTCGTTGCTGCACGTGGGCTTTTCTCTTGTTGCGGCGAGCGGGGGCTACTCTTCGTTGTGTTGGGCAGGCTTCTCATTGTGGTGGCTTCTCTTGTTGGGAACACAGACTCTAGGTGCACGGGCTTCAGTAGTTGTGGCACACGGGCTCAGTAGCTGTGGCTCGTGGCTCTAGAGTGCAGGCTCAGTAGCTGTGCCACAGTAGCTGTGGCACATTAGTTGCTCCGCAGCATGTAGGATCTTCCCAGACCAGGGATCGAACCTGTGTCCCCTGCATTGGCAGGCAGATCCTCAACCACTGCACCACCAGGGAAGTTCCCAGAATGTTTTATTTCTTTAAAAATGTTTTATTTCTTAAAATATGTACTTAAGCCCCTAAGTACTCCTCCCCAGAATTATACATTTTCTCATCATTAAATACTTAGAGATGAAGTTTTGTTTTGTTTTTTAATGTGAATTTAACACTTTAAATGCACTAAGGGAACTACGGTGCAGAGACCTTTTTAGGCCATCACAAATAATTACCTGTTGATTTTCTTTTCTGTAACACTAGGCCTGTCTGATCCAACCCAGGCTAGAAACAAAAAGAATTAAACTGCAAAGGACCCAATTCTTATACCATATGTTTTCCTTAACTTTTTAAAACTTCATCATGTATAATTAAAGAAAATAAGGAGGATATTACATCTAAATGGATGTATAGGTATTTCTTTTCAAGTTATTTAATAAAAGCATTGCTTTATTGGAATTAGAAACTGATTGCTGATAATTGTCACCAATTTTAGACGTTTCTAAAATGAAAATGGATAATTTTTGTGATAATTGGGAAAATTCTTAAATAGAACTTAAAAACTTAAAATTTGTGTGGCATTGTATTATATCTCAGTCGGCATACATGTATTTATTTTTCATAGGACATTAAAGGACTCAGCAAAAAAAGAAAGATGTATCCTGAAGATAAACCTTTATCATCTGAGTCCCTGTCAGAATCAGATTATACTGAGGAGGTAAGTCTATGATCAAATCCATTTTCTTTACTTTAAAATATTTAGTTACTTGATTTAATAAATACGAATTAGTAAAAAAAAATTTTCATAAGATATTTGATTTACTCACTTTTCTAATATGTAAAAGAGACACCGTTTCAGAATAAGTTTTGTATTTTTACACAAGATAGTAATATGGCTTTTATTTTGAGAATCATATTCCCAGATACCTTTCCAATCTGAGATCTTTTATTTTTACTCTTCTAATATTTTCTTTTTACTACCATTTTGATGGCATGAAAGATACTGTATAGCATGTACCATACTAAAACCCAAGCATTCCCTTGTTTTTGTTTGGTGCTACTCTTTTTTTTTTTTTTTTTTTTTTTTGCGGTACGCGAGCCTCTCACTGTTGTGGCCTCTCCCGTTGCGGAGCATGGGCTCCAGACGCTCAGGCTCAGCGGCCGTGGCTCACGGGCCCAGCCTCTCCGCGGCATGTGGGATCTTCCTGGACCGGGGCACGAACCCGCGTCCCCTGCATTGGCAGGCGGACTCTCAACCACTGCGCCACCAGGGAAGCCCCGGCACTACTCTTTAGGGAGTAGAAAGGTGATACGGTGGAACAGAAATGTTGACATGACTTCAGTTTTCCTATCCATAAAATGAGGGAGTAGAATTAGGTAATCTGTACAGTCCTTTTCAGCTCTAATATCCCTGTCTTAGATTTTGTATTCTCTTGGAATTAGAGTCCATTCTTAGTTAATTTTAGGTTTATAAGTTATCTTTGAAGTATTTCTCTGCTTGGATTTGATTTCCTCATTTGTAAAATAGGACCTCTTGTCCCCATGTGTAGCAATATTTTGTAATACTCCTTTAATGAAGTTTGTAGCTAATATAGGCTACCTGTACACATTTTTATATTAGTGTCCCCTAAAGAAATAAAAATGAATACAAGAGAATAATTTTATAAAATTATATTTCTATGCATAAGTACTTGCGCCTAATAACACTAGAAGACATAAAATATTAAGCTGTGACAAAATTCAGGCTGTAGCAGGTATGTTGACCTATGCCCTTCAAAAGCCGTACAATAGCATTGTCACCAATGACATTTTCCAAAATGGTGGACAATTCCCAGTAAAGCTCTGAATGAAACAAAATACAGTCTTCCCTCTATTTATATGACATAGCTATTCTGGGACATCCACTGTACGGTCATCCTTCGATATCTGCAGGGAATTTGTTCCAGGACCCCTGTGGATACCAAAGTTCACAGGTGCTCAAGTCTCTTACATAAAATGGCGTAGTATTTGCATCTAACCCATGCACATCCTCCCATACGCTTTAAATTATCTCTAGAGTACATCTAATACCGAATACAATGTAAATGCTATATAAATAGTTGCTGGCATGTGACAGAGTCAAGTTTTGCTTTTTGAAACTTTCTGCAATTTTTTTTTCCCCAAATATTTTTGATCCATGGTTGGTTGAATCCATGGGTGCTGAACACACGGATACGGAGGGCCGACTGTATCTTAAAACCCAGTACAAAATACTTTGTGTTCATATTGTAATATACTTAGATTTTATATTATAATTGGGCCCATTATATGAATGTCAAGCAGGCTATTCTAAAGTTATGTCCAGGCTCCCTGGATATCGCCTGATGGCACTCCCTGTCTTGGCCCCACCCCCTCAGTCACTGAGATGACAAGAATAACCACCAGACACAAGGATTGCGTTCTCCAAGTTCTTTCAGGAGAGAGCTACCGCTTCTATTGAAAGTTAATAGTCCTTAATGCTTCTGTGTTCTATTCCTTCAGTCTATTTTAGTTTATTTGTGCTATTCTTAGTTACATTTTCATGTACTTGACATACAGTAACCTAGCAGATAAACCAGACAATTCAATATTTCAGCAATTTTTGTGCTTTATTATTGTATTAATTATGTTTGTCTTAATATAAAATATGTTACATTTGGATTTAACATTAATACACATCAGCTTTAGCAACTTTGAATTTAACATAAATCCAGTGTATCACACTTTAAAATATTGAAATAACATATTAATGGGGTAATAATTGTTACTTGAAAAGATTTTTATCAGTTCATTGATACTGAGTACACTATATACATAAAACCACCATTCGTTAAACACCATAGGTAAGAGAAACACCTACTGTGTTCCAGGCATTCCCCCTTGAGGGTGGATATTACCTACATTTTACAAAGACGATGAAACTGAGGGTAATACATAGCAGAGGTAGGGTTCAGAGTTTGGTCTGTTTTATTGCAGAGCCCATGTATTTTATCTGCTGTACCTCACTGCTGTTTTTAGGTGGTGAAAGAAAATCTAAGAGAAGCCCTCTAGAGATTTAATTTTCTTTCCTTTAAATGTTTTTCGTTGAATCCTCATTGTGATGTAATAGAGGTTTGAGGTACAATAATGCATTTAAAATGTTTTTTGATTGTCAAAAAAAGGTTTTTTACATAAAGGTATATTAGTGAATGAAAAAAATGCCTTGGAAATTACATATTTATCTTCTGTTCTCCACAAAAATTTTAATTTTGTAGATACGAGCAAAAAAGAAGAAAAGCAGTGAAGAACGAGAAAAAACAACAGCAAGTATCACTTATGTTTTTACATGACAACAGTATAGCTGTTTTTAATATAAAATTAGTCATTGTAAAGCATGATTACACTTACTAGAACTAAATAAATATTTATTGGGAAAGGTGTGGTGTTCAGCAGCTTCACTTAATGGGTTGGAGAAAATTAAATTGGCTCAGAAGAAAGGAAGCATATCCTGATAGCAAATATCTCTGTTTCATTTTCAGTATTTTACTGTTAGAAATGTAAGCTTAAACTATTGTTTGACTTTCTTAAGCTGTAACAGGAAGTATGAGAGTAAAGTATGGTGATTCCCTCCATCTTCGATAGTAGATACTCCCAGATCTGCCAAACCTGGTAATAATAGAAAAAGGTTCATGAAGCACACGCTGCAATGAAAAATAAGAGGAATGTTACAACATAAATGATTCACGAATAAAGATGATTCTTTCAATCATTTCTAAAGCCAGCTCTGCTATCATGCAGGTTGAGAAGTAGAAAGAGGAGAATAGGAAAGTGGAAGTGGTATCCAATGAGAAGCAGACCAACCTAGAGAACGTCTGTAGCAAATTATCAAGGAGAAATGCAGATCATATCAGCAAAGTAATTTAGGAGCACCCACATAAGTGTGGGCTATGGCCTTTGAAGGCATTTTCTTAGGGAGGAGTAAAAGAAAAATGAGAACAGCATCATTTGTAGGTTTGAGAGTAACTGCCCCTTCCCAGAATGTCCCTGACTCTTAAAACGAGGGTCCTTCTCTGAGAAGGTTCACCTGATAATGTGTGATTCGGAAATAACATTTTATATGCTTCAAGACCAAGGAGACATTTAAGAGACATTTTTCCTGAGTGGGAAAATAACTTGGGTGAAGACTGCATCTTTGGTTCAGATTATTAAGACATAAAGTTAATTTTGGATAATTCTAATTTATATTTGCATACTTTACTGTTTCATGCATTCAGCTAGCATGTATTTATTAAGCTTCTCTATGCAGGCACTGTTCTGTCTTGGTAGAGCTGTTATAATGGAGTACGAGATAGATAAGAGTGTGACAAATGAGAGGCTGACTCAGGGAGAGAAAGCCTCTTTGAGGACGTAAAATTAAGCTGAAATCTGATTTACAAAAAAGAGACAACCATTAGAAGATGAAAGATAGAACATCCTAGACAGAGAGAAGAGCTCAGGACCTATGGTGGGAGTGAGCTTGATATGTTTGAAGCAGTGAAAAAAGGTAGGCTTGGCTTACACGTAGTAGATAAAGAGGATGGCATATAATGAGGTTGGGAAGTAAGCAGAGGCCATCTCACAGAGCACACTATTTAGGTTTTAATCAAAGCAAACAGGTAACCTAAATCAACTTTACATTTTAAAAATATTTTGGCAGAAGTGATGACTGGACCTAAATGAGGAACGCTGTTGTTTGTATTACAGTGGTAGTGATGGAGATGGACTGGCATGATGGATTTGAGATATGTTTTGGCCTTAGGTGGTAGGACTTGCTTGGTGCTTCAGGGGTGGAGAGTGGAGTTAAAGAGTCGAGTCAAAGATAGTTTAGATTGTTTGGCTTAAACAATATGATGAATTAGTGGTGCCATGCACTAAGATGGTTGAGAAAGGATTTGGAGGGAAAAATTAAGCATTTTTAATAACTAGCATGGTAGAGCCAGTAATAAGGCACTTGCAGTCTTGAGTTTAGAGCATAGGACTGGATATAAAGATTTGGTCTGTTAAGTGGTATTTAAAGCATGTTACTGGGAGAGCATGTGGAAAAGAAGGGAAGGAAGCCCACAAAGGTTGAGCAGAGGAAGAAGAACCAGCAAACAAGGTCTTTGTGATAGAAGGAAAGCAGCAGAGTGAGGTGTCATGGAAGCCAAGAAGAAAAGTGTTTTAAGAACAGAGTGGCCAACTATCCTTTTATGAAAAAGTAACCTATACCCAAAACTTATTTTTAAAAGCCCAGATATAAGATTTTGGACTCTCTAAAAGTCCCTGCATACCTGGGCTCCTAATGAAAAGAACAGTGAAAGTTTGTTAGTGTCACAAAGTGATAGAGGCCTTAGGGAAGGCGGAGGGATGGAAGTTCTAATAGATAAGGAGATGGAGAGGAAGTTTTATTTTTGCCACCCTTAAATTAAGGCTCTTGCCTTTTCTTTTTACTTCTGAATATCAACAACTAGTATATTATGTGATGCTACATTTCCACATATCTGTTTCTAAAAGTTCTGCCTTCTCTTTTACATCAGAAAGTCAAGAGAGTCAGCGTTCAGCAGAATTCTAGCTTCCTTTGTCTAGTCACAGTATGACTACTTTTACTAGGCCTCAGTGGTGTTTTCCTCTAAAAACCAAGCGTCCATTTTTCTAAGCTAAATATACTTTTCAACTGTACGTCAGTATTTTGTACCAGATAGTTGTTAACTTAATAATTAAAGTAGCGCTACCAGTCTAAGCAGTACTTAATACCTGTTCCTATTTACTTAAAAGTAGCAGGTTTAATGTATTCTCTAAAAGTTATCATTTTACAAACAATTGTGTTTTGCTGTGGTATGACGATTCCTTTGCAGTAACTAAAATGATTTCACCTTTAAAAATTAGATAACATGAAGTATAACAGTTGATACCATAATCCAGTTGAATTTATTTTCTACAGGAAATCTTGTTAGAAGCTACATTAATGTGCTACTGACTAGAGTTTTCCTCATCTTTTGAAAATTGACAAGCACTCTCTTAGTCCCCATACAATATTATTGAGACTTTTCGAGAAATGTTTTCAGTAGCTTACTTGTTTGTGTGGATTGTTAGAAATAACTATACATAGTAGATTAGAAGTACCACGGTGAAGTTGTTGTTTTTAATTTGCAGATTTTCATGTAGCTGTGTCTAACATGGAACTATCTTTTCAGGAAAAAACAAAAAAGA